>NC_091806.1:39664015-39967045 GCF_041296235.1 Equus asinus | reverse complement strand
CACTCCTAAGCCCACCTGCCCATCAGCTGCTGCGCCCACATTTCTCTGCCCAGGGGCTCTCTGGCCAACTGTGTACCAGGCCAGGAGTGCAAGGGATTGATGCCTCCACCCAGCAGCCCTCGTCCAGGGCACCATGGGCATCCAGAGGTTCCCCTGGCACCAGGCCCCCTTCCCGGCAGCCTTCTTTTCCCTGACTCACTTCCCCACTCCCTGCTGCAGGTGTTTCCTTCCCCTCCAAAATTAACAAGTTGCATCAAACCCTTACATCAAGGATGCTTCTGGGGGAGCCCAAACTAAGACCCTATCTCTGAGTTGCCCGCCCAGCCAAGCCCCAGAGCCTGGCGTCAAGAAGGCCTCCAGGAAGCTCCTCACTGCTCAGCATGCCCGCAGCATCCTTCAGGTCAGCACGGCCACACCCACACTGAGCTTCAGGGACACAGATGCTCTTGGCCTTTATTGTTTTCTTTTGACGAAGACTGACTGAGCCTGCACCATATCCAAGCGCTAAGATGAGTTCTCTACCCACATTCAAGGCAGGTGTTGCCACCATTTAACAGATAGAGAAACCGAGGTGCAGAGAAGGGTGTGCCCAAGGTCACCCTGGCTCTGTGTGACTCCGGGGTGACTCTTAACTGCCATGTTTTACTGTCCCCCTCCTTTCCCTTTTCTTTCCACCTCAAGAAAGAGGATGAGTCCTGGGCCTGGAGTCAGACAGGCTTGGATCGAGTGCGCAGGTCAAATCAGAAACCACCATGCACAGGGAGGGGGCCGAGAGGGAGGAGCAAGGGGAATGGCTGAAGGCTTCAGATCTGGATCTCTGACCCAGAAGCACAAGAGGGCCTCAGGAGTCTCTCCCCAGCCCTCTCTCTAGGCTCCAGGCTCACCTGCCCTCTTGGGCTCCTTTCTAGGACTTCAGGACTGAGGAAATCTCCAAGGCAGGTCAGAATCATCTTGGCCCTCCCGAGAATCCAGAAATGGACAGTGTGCCAGGATGCAAGTCTGCACATCCCCCAGGCTGCGTGACCCAGAGCCCCACCGCCTGGAGCAAACCCTTCCCAGGTGGGAAAGAAAGAAACTTGGCAAGGTGAAGGGCTTTCCACAAGGCCTCCTCAGCAAGGGGCCTGCCATCCTAGAAAGGAGGAAACAAGTGGGGCACAAGCCCCAGCCTCCCAACTGACAGACTCAGTGGCCTCCGTAAGCTTCAGTTTGCCCCTCTATAAAGTACGGAAATCCTAACAGGCTAACAGTGTGGCTGCAGGGACCAACAAGACAACCTTGTGTTTTATAAATCTAGAAGGGCCAGGCAGATGGTGGCTGCTATTTTAATACACATTAATACAAAACCTGGCCTCTCCTCTCCATCAATCCCACCACTGCACCATCCTCTGGCTGGACTCTTGCTGCAGCCTCCTACCTGGTCTCGCTGCCTCCCTCTCTTCCTTCCTCTTGGCCCTTTTTCACAAAGTGCCAGGAAGCTTCCAGCAATGCTTGAGGGGCCACAAGTCTAAGCCCCTTGTGTGGGACATGAGCCCCAGATAACCCACCACTTTCTGTTTCATGCCTCAGGGTCTTTGCACAAGCTGGTCCCTCTGCCAGGGACACCTTTCCCCACATTTTTCCACCTGGCAGAAGCCCAAGCATCCTTTGGAACCCTCCCAGCTCAGATCTACCTCCTCCACGCAGCCAGCCTGGACGCTTAGAGCTGCCTGTTGCTCCTCAGTGGCTCGAAACACCTGCTCCCACTGGGACAATGGTCCCCTGGGCAGGGATCAGATGATGATAAGAAGAGCTAAGATTACAGAGCCCTTCCTTCCTGGCAGGCACTGTTCTAAGCACCCCATGCAGGCTAACAAGGAAAACCTCACAACGATGCTTTGAGGTGACGCCATTATTACCCCAGCCGACCAAGGAGAAACTGAGGCCCATGAAGGAGCTCCCGTCACCTGCCCAAGGTCACAGGTGGTAAATGGCTGAGCTGGCACTCAAACCTACTTATCTGTCCCTCCTAGAATGAGCCTGCTATGAGGACAGTTCACAACTCTTCGTCTCAGTATCTCCAGACTAAAGAGTTTTGCTAATTGGAGGCAGCCCCCAAATGTGGTGCATCTCAGCCAACCTCTGCAGGAGGAAAGGGGAAGACAGTGGCCCTGGGTCAAAGGCCCAGGTTTGAGCCTCAGTATGGCCTTTAACCACAGGGACACTGTGGCCACCGTCCCCGGACCTCAGTTTACTCATTGGTAAAACAAGAGGGTTGGACTAGATCAGCGCTGTCCAATGTGGTAGCCACTAGCCACGCCTGGCTCTTTAAATCTAAATTGAGTAAAATGCAATAAGACTAAAAATTCAGTTCCTAAATCACACCAGCCACACTGTGAGGGCTCAACTGTCATGTGTGACTAGCTAGTGGCTACCATACAGGACGGCACAGATGGGGAACATTTACATCATCTCAGAAAGTTCAAAGGACAGCTCCTTGCAAGATGGTTCCCCAGAGTTCCTCCTGCTGAGCAAGGACCAAGGATCACGCACCGTACCCCGTCCCACTGCCGACACCCAGACTCACAGATGATGCGGGCAGAGGCGGCCGGCTCTTCGGTGGCCTTCTTGGCAATCCTTCTGCTTGATCTGCGGACAGTGGTCTCCTTTTTGGCCACCAGGGGGTACTTCTGGACCAGTGAGACCTGGGCCCCTGGGGAGGACGGGGCAATCAGGCTGCGCCGCACTGACCTCGAGTTCACACGGGCGCCCGTGGGCGTGGAGAAGTTACCAGGCAAGATGGGATCCAGCACCCGCTCCTGCCACGGGGAGGCCGGAGAGCCGGGTGAGTCGTGCGGGCCCGGGGAGGCCCGTGCAATCCTGAGCTTGGAGGCAGACCGCCCTGCTCTGACCCCTCGGCCCTTGGGGTCCTGTGGTGTAGCCATCAGGGAGCTCACAGTGACAGACTCCAGTCTCCCGGCCTCTGACTTCTCGGGTGTTGATTTTTCATCCGTTATCACGGTGACGTGGGAGGCCGGAGCTGTGGCTGGAGCCGGGGTTGGGGACGGAGCCCGTGACTGAGCCTGGGCGGACTTGAGCTGGTTGAGATGCTGCTCGGCACTCTGGTGCTCGCAGACGCCTATCTCCACCACTGGCACCAGCTGGCACTGCTCGAGGCTACTTTTGGGCTTCTTGGTCAGTGCTGTGGGAGACTCAGGGGTGGGCGAAGGAGCAGCCGCGGTGGCCGCCATTGCCGCAGCTGCAGCACGCGTCACCCGCCGCAGGACGGAGCCGTTCTCCCCCACCACCGTGGCCAGCTTCTCCACCTTGTCCTTGCTGCGCAGGTGCCGGGAACCCAGCTGGCTGCTCCGCGTCCTTCTGCGGGACAACCTGCTGGAGATCGCAGAGCAGAAGCAGGGACTATGAACGGACGACAAAGCCAAGAGCTTAGAGGCAGAAGACTGCGGTTCTAGTCCAGACTGGGCGTCTCTAAGCCATGAGACCCCAGGCCGTTCCTCTCTGAGCCTCAGCCTCCTTACCTGTAAATTGGGGATAATGCCAGTCCTCACAGAACTGCTGAGCTTAAATTCACACAGACCTCCTGCTGACTGAGGTCACACTGTGCCAAGCACCCGGCCCGAGGCTTTACTCATGCTGTCGCTTAATCCACAAGACGGCCCTGAGAGGCAGGGACCATTCTCCCCACCTTGGAGATGAGGAACCTGAAGCTCAGAGGTGGAAAATTCACCCAAGGACATACGCGGCTACGGGGCGGAGCTGGGCTGTGCAGCCGGGACCACCTGACCCAACAACCAGCCTCTTCCCCCGTCCTCTGCAGCCCACAGTCATTTCCACGGGCACAAGCACAGCAACAGGGGCTCAGGAACAGCCCCCTGGGCCACACCTCTGGTTGCTCTCTGCCAAGAAGGTACTTGCTTCTGGAAATCCCACCTCTGGAAAGCCTTCCCATCTTCCAAGGCCCAGATCTCTCTCTCTCACTCTCTCTCTCACTCTCTCTCTCTCTCTCTCTCTCTCTCACACACACACAAACATGCATGAGTGCACGCTCTGGACTCCATGGTCTTGGGTCATGCTTCGTTTCCCCATGACATTTCGCCCCTTAGCATGGCCCACTGGTACCCACCACCACTCCTGCAGCCTCTGTTCCCAGTTACCACCTGCAAATCAAACCCTCTCAGTCGGCACCATGCCTCCAGGCCCCGCCTGCCCAGCCGACCCTCCTCTGGCTGGGGGCAGCCTCCGGCCCCTCCTACCTTTTCCGAGTGGGGTCTCTGTTTTCATCCTGGACATAAGAAATCCGTCTCTTCTTACGTCTGTTCTTCTGAGAAGGCGTTTTGGGCATCAGTTCGGGCTCTTTGCTGAATTCTCTGTTTGGCACAAGGAGGGGGATGTTCATGGCTGCGTGGAAACCACTGCGCCCCGCCCCCCGACCCAGTCCAGCCCCCGTCTGTTTCCTGGTAGTGACAGAACAAGCCGGGGTAATAAGCATCAAGTGAGCTCTCCAAGGCCTGTGCAGGTCTGCTGCCAGGCACTTGGAGCTTCCTCACAGAGACACGGCAGGAGGACAACGTTGCCAGGCAAGCCTCCATAGCCCATCCCCCGGGCCCAGCCCACCATCTCTCCTTCCTCTTCCCACTATACTAAGCTGGGCCCCAAGCACACTGCACTCAGGAAGGACCCCTGGCAGCCTGTCTACCTTCCCTGTCAGGTGGGGAAGTGGGCTGCTGTGTCCCCAAGGCCATAGCAGCCACACAGCCCCTGACACCGCCTGCTGGCACACCCCTGCCCTCACCTGGTGAACATGCGCTCGGCCTCCTCCTCAATCTCCTGGAGCCACACCAAGTCCTTGTTGTCCACATTGCAGACAAACTCCAGGAGCTTCTGGTCACACAGCTCCAGCAGGTGAATGGGCCCTGGAGCTGTCGTCCCCATGGTGGATCTGTCTGGCGAAAGCAAGAAGAGGCCTAAGGGCTCAGGGCTGGGGGCTGAAGCCTTCTCCAGGGGAAGAGCCTGCCCAGCCACAGTGCCTGCCGCTGATCACCACAAAACACCCAGTGCCTAAATCAGGGCCCCTCCCTGCTCAGAGCCACTCCCCAGAGATGTCAATCCACAGCTTTTTTTTTGCAAAAGAAGAGCTTGCCCTTTTCCTTCCACTCATCAAACTCATCCCCCAATCCATCCACCCACCCAGAGCACGCCGTCCCCCTAAGTCCATACTTCCCAGCCAATTCTGGTATCAATGATCTTTCTTATAAATGGCCTTTTCTGCAGCTCAAAATGACAAGGCATGGCCAGCTGCCTTCCTGGATGAGGGAGAAACTGGGGCCACCACAGGACCCCGTCTCTGCCTGACAAACACAAGGCTGCTCTTCCTCTCTTGCGGGCTCTCCTCTTACTACCTGTGGGTGAGCAAGAACTAAGACACAGCCACCCTGAGCTACACACGTGCTGACCCCACGCATCAGGCCAAAGAACATGGAATCCAACTGCCTCTTGAAGAGCCCAATGAACAGAAGGGGTTTTGCGGTGCAAAAGAGTGGGTAAGAAAGTAGGGCTCCGGAGGCATGCTCCTCTCCAAGGGGTTCCTACACTCTCTCCCTTGAGCTGAAATGCCCTAGAAATGGATGAGAGAGCATGAGGGGAGCAGATAAGCAATGTCTTGTGTTTTTGGGGGGAGAGGGGGTTGTTTTTCTTTTTTTTTGCTGAGGAGGATCTGCCCTGAGCTAACATCTGTTGCCAATCTTCCTCTTTACATGAGGAAGATTCGCCCTGAGCTAACACCCATGCCAATCTTCCTCTGTTTGTGTGTGGGTCACCGCTACAACATGGCTGATGAGTGGCACAGGTCTGGGCTGGGATCTGAACCCATGAACCCTGGCCGTCGAAGTCCATCTCACTGAACTTAACCACGAGGCCATGGGGCCAGCCCCGACAATGTCTTGTTTTTAAGAAAACTTGTCTGGAAATAGCGCACCAAACTTAACCAGGAGGCCACGGGGCCAGGCCCCACAATGTCTTGTTTTTAAGAAAACCTGTCTAGAAATATCAGGCAAGGGAAAACACAAAACCAGTTTTCTCTTAATTTCTTAAAAAACCAACAGCTTAGGTATCCTCCTTAAGACTTGGTTATAATATCATCACCAAAGCCCCAGGCAAGGAAGAAGTGTTCCATTAGTCATAGCGGGGACTAGGTAAATATCCCGACTAGTGAGTGAATGATTGAAAGAACAAATGAATGGGTGATGGTCGTAAGCCATAATGACAGAATGCGTGTCTCATGCCATGGCAGTGACCCACAACCCGGATCTTCAAAACCAAGAACCACGCAAAGGTCAGCCTCCCACCTAAGATGGAAGCTTCTGCAGGAGGAGCTAAGTCACTGACCCCTTGACAGCTTACAGAGCTTAACACCAGGTCATGCTGCAGCCTCACGGGACTTGCTGGGGCCTGATTTCCAGGGCAAACTAGCCTTTGTTCCTCAAACAATCTCTGCCCTCTGTCTGGAACCTTCTGTCTCCTATTTTGTACAGGTCACTCCTTATCGCTTGGATCTCAGCGACTCAGGGAGGCCCTGACCACCAGCCATGATCCCATCCATTGATTTCAGTTCTCTGCACCGCACTTTCTTACTACTTGTCTCTACTCACTAAACATTTGCCCCCCGAGGGCAAGCCCTTATCTGTCTTGTTCGCAGCTGAAAGCCCAGAATCCGGCTCAGTGCCTGGCGCAAAAGAAACACTTGTTGGATGAATTAATCCATCTATTAGCAACTGTACACCTAGAAATAAACATCCTACAGGTTTTTCCTCCCCCCACACCCCGAACACACACACACAAAAGGGCACCCAATGAGCTCACTCTACACAGGTTAGAGCACGCCATACTCATCCAAAGCCCCTGGCCCTAGATGCCAAGGTAGCACTAAACAGGGCAGGGCCAAAGGGGCAGGATGGACGGCAGAGGCTCTGGGCTGAGACAGGTCTGCAGCCAGCCAGTCACGGGCTCCGACTCTCCCGTGCCCACCGGCTGCTCCTCCCAGCCCCTCTGCCCCAGAGTTCCGCCCTGGCAAAGTGCAGGACCCCAGTTCGAGGCCAGTTATGAGAAAATCGTTTAAGGAAGCCAAAACCACAACAAAGGTTCAGAGAAGCTACAGAAAGCAACAACCTGCCATCTTTTTTTTTTTTAAGTATTTGTTCAAAATAGCAAAGTGGGTGAGAGCTTCTTTCACGAAGTGCACAGAAGTGTTTGGGGCTTCTTCCATGGGGAAGTTTGTTTTTAGCAGATCTCAGCTTGGCTATTTAAAAGAGTCAGTGCACGTTAGAACGGAGACGACTCTGAGAAAGGAGGAATCAGTGCACCAAGAAGGAGGCTCCAGGGAAGAGCAGCAAAAATCTCATCTTCAGCCAGTGTAAGAACCTGTGCGCAAACCCAGAGCACCCAACGTGCCACCAAGGAGAAGGGAGCTCATCCTTCTCTCCCAAAACTTCCCTCACCCCACACACCAGACTAAAGGCCCCACCGCCGGCCTTTGCAATGCCTGTTCCTTTGAGGGTGCAGGAAGGTGGCATCCAACCACCCCTCGGTGAAGGACGGTCATAACAGCTGCTTCCATTTACTGAGTCCTACTCCGTGCCCAGGTCGGCCATCATCTCATTTAATTCTCCCCACAACCTCAAGGATACCCATGTGCAGATGAGGAAACAGAGGCAAAGAGAAGTTAAGTCAAAGTCACCCAGTAAATCAAGGGTGACGCCTGGCTTTAAACTGTGCCCTTAACCACCACTAAGCCGCCTATTCGATTTCAGCCTCCAAAAGGCAGGTGCCAAGTTTTGGCTCTGGGCAAGCCCAGAGAAGGCTACGGTGGCTGAATGAAACTAAGCTGACAGCGAACGTGGTTGGGGCGTGACAAGATTAGGGGCAGCACTGGCCTCCGGAAACGGTCCGTTTAAAATGCTGCTCACTTGGAGGGGCAGGTGTTGAGAGAGGGTTAACTGTACAGATATGCCATCTGGCATAATTCGGTCACACAACCCGGTCGGTGTGCGTTCCTGCGCGTCAAGGTCAACAAAAGGCTTCCTTGGCACAGAAGGTGCTAGGCACTGGGGAGGGGGAAGCGACCGTGCTATTCTCTCGGATCCTGGTGACCTAGGTAGAGGGTGGGGGTCATCTCAGGCTCCAGGACCAAGAGGTGACCAGCCCACTTCCAGGCCGCAAGGGGCAGCGGGGGGGGGGGGGGGGGGGGAACGGGGCACACCCCCGGTCCGGAGTTGGCGGGAGGGGTAACAAATCGCTACCCATCCCCCACCCCCGCCCGCTGCCCGCGCGCACTCACCCGACTGCACCGCGTCTCCTAAGTGCTACTCCGATCCAAGTCCAGCGGCCACCCTAAGCACAGCCCCCGGCCGGCCCAGACCCTCCGCTCCCGGCGTCCAGGGCTCAGGCTCCGGGGAAGCAATGGGCGGCGCAGCGCGGGCGAAACCTACGATTTTCAAAACTGAAGGCTCGGCCAATCCCCGGCAAGTTTGTCTGGGAGGATGCAAAACTCTAAAACCAATCAGGTAAAAGGAGGCGCCAGTCAGGCCACCTATTGGCTACTTGGGTTGGCAGTCTGCGGGACTAAGAGGCGGGGAAAGGAAGCGTTGAAACTTTAACCTGCTCAGCTTCCGGGAGCCGCGGTCCCGCGGCCAGGAGAGGAAGTCGCCCGCGGTGGGGAGGATGCGCGCGCAGGGTCTCGCACACTGGAACTACAAGCCCCAGCATGCACTGCGAAGGCTCCGCGGGGAGTGGGTGGTGGTTTGGGGGCCTTCGTGGGGCCGGGGTCTTGGCCGAGAGCTGGTGTTCATCCTGGGCACTTTCCGTTTTGTAGTTTCTCTAACCAGCCTTTCCTCCATGCAGGATAACATCTTTCCGACCTCTGCCATCTTTGAAAAGTAAAAAGAAAACGCTTTGTAAATCGCGCCGGAGTTTGTATTTAGGTAGATCCCTCTGTCATTTTTTGGGCGTCAGCGACTTGGGTCCCGCCTATACTGGCCCCGAATGTATTCTTTGGAGCACTGGTTCTCAATCGGGGGTGATTTTGCCCTATCCTCCCCAACTTGGCAATGTATGAATGCGTTTTAGTTTTGGTGGGGGTTGGGGGGGCATGGTGCTACTGGCATCTGCGGGTAGAGACTAGCCATGCTGCTAAGCTCCTGCAGTGCACAGGTCAGCCCACCACGGCAAAGAATTGTCCAGCCCCAGATGCCAGTATTGCCACTGTTGAGAAACTCTGCTTTATTCTGTGAGTCAGGGCTACTATCTGTAAAATAAGGCCGTTGAATCTCCAAGAGCTATTTCTACATCTGTGCTCATTGCAGCATTATTCACAATAGCCCAGAGGTGGAAACAACCTGAATGTCCATCAGTAGATAAATGGATAAAGAAAATGTGGTATATATGTACAATGGACTATTATTCAGCCTTTAAAAAAGAAATAAATCCTAAAAAAAAATCCTATCTGCTACAATATGTATGAACCTTGAGGATGTCATGCTAAGTGAAATAAACCAGACACAAAAAGAGGGATGCTGCATAGTTCTGCTTATATGAGGTATCTAACAGCAGTCAACCTGTTAGAGACAAGAAGTAGAGTGGTGGTTGCCAGGGGATGGGGAGAGGAGGGAAAAGGAGAGTTGTTCAACAGGTAGAGTTTCAGTTTTGCAAGAGGAAAAAGTTCTAGAGATCCATTGCACAAGAGCGTGCTTACTGGTTACATACTGCAATGTACTTAAAAATGGTTAAGATGGTAAATTGTATGTTACGTGTTATGTTTTAACCCTGCTTCGCAGGTTCTGATCCTGGGCAAGGCCCAGCACAGCTCACAGGCCACACTGGCGGCATCCCAGATAAAATAGAGGAGGATTGGCAGAGATATTAGCTCAGTGGACAGTCTTCCTCAAGCAAAAAGAGGAAGACTGGCAACAGATGTTAGCTCAGGGCCAATCTTCCTCACACACACACACAAAAAAAACTACTTAAGCTGGATCATCTTTGTAGTTCCTACATTTCTCTGACATTGCTTTATTCTGAACCTTCTCCTACCCCTCTTGATGAAATGTACTCAGTTCTGGTCTAGTTCCACTGTCTCCTTTCTCAAGAGAACAATAGCTACTCTCCCCACCCAGATGGTTTTTCTGCCTTCACGTCTGTCTTACTTTAGTCTCCTTCAGAGATGTCCCGCACTGCCACAGTTTCAGCCCCCAAATCATGTTAAAGCAAAGTTAGCAGCTCAAACACAGAAGGAAAGCACATGAACTGAGGAAAGAAATCTTTCTCTACTCTGCCCAGCTCTGGGCCTGTGTCTACCCTGGAACACTGACTTAGTGGAGTGAAACCTGGGAAGGAACAACCAGGTTAGTAAGCAGCTGAACCTTATCTCCAAGCCACCACTTCCTGACGGCCCCCTCTGTGACAGTCCTTGTTCTGAGCACTTTCCCATGCATTATCTCCTCGCAGCAAGCTATCAAGGTTTGTCTCTATTTTAACTGATGAAAAGAGAGGACAAGTAACCTGCCAAGATATCTTAGCTAAAGAACTAGAATCAAATCTCATGGCTCAGGAAGAGCCTGCCTCCTCCTTACAAAGAATTATTTAAGGGAAGATGTGAGAAAAGAGATTGATTTAACTGCCTTCGAACAACAGAAAGGCTATCCCACAAAAAAATGAATTAATTAGACTTCTCTTGGGTTTTATTCAAATTTTCAGCCCATGTCTCCAACCCTCATGTCCAAAACAACGTCCCCTGCAAGATCAGCTGCCCCACTTAATTCAACTTCAATAACTTTTTGCATGTCCGTGTGTTCCAGACACTGTGCTGAGGACACATGGGTGAGCCTAGCAGATGTGACCCTGCCCTCATGGAGCTTACAGTCTGGTGGACTATATTTATATTATTAGAATGCTGGGATATTAGAGATGGATTTCTGACAGTAAAATGGAGCAGAAGAAGTCATAGGTAGAGATTAGCGTGACGAAGCCTATGATGGAATGTTCTGGAAAGCACTGAGGAAGCCCTCTCCCTGATGAGCACTGCAGTCCCCCAGTGCCAGGTCCTTTGGAGACAAAAGCGGGGTCTGAAATGTGGATTCCCTGTGAGATTAGGAAACCCTCTTAACATCTGCCCAAGAAGAGAAACTGGCAGCTCTAGGTCTCTAGAGCAAAGAGAGAGGAAATCCAGAGGTCTGCGATAGTCTTCCAATAGTTTTGCTCTAGCATCCAGCAAGAAAATTTTAAAACCTAGGTACATGTTTTTTGAATTGACCTTTAAATTCTTTTCCTCATTTAAATGGTTGCAAAGGGTGTAATTTTCAGTGTGTTGTAAATCGTGACATTCTAAGATAAAAGTCTTGCATCACTCTCTTAAATGTATCCAAGGAAATGAAAATGCCATAGCAATTTAGTACCCATCATGATCCATTTTTTTCATATATCTTATATTCCCATCTTTATTAAAGGTATAATTGAGAAATAAAAATTGTATTTTGGGGGCTAGCCCTGTGGCCTAGGGGTTAACGTCAGCACACTCCACTTCGGCAGCCCAGGTTCAGTTCCCAGGCAGGGACCTACACCACTCATCGGCGGCCATGCTGTAGTGGCATCCCACATACAAAATAGAGGAAGATTGGCACAGATGTTGGCTCAGGGCGAATCTTCCTCAGCAAAAAAAAAAAAAATGTATTTTTAAGGTGTATGACATGATAGACTTACACATTGGTTTTGGTATACTTACACATTGTTAAATAATTGCCACAACCAAGCTAATTAACATAAGCATCACCTCACATAGTTACTATTTTCTTTTTTTCTCTCTTTCTTTATAGTGAGGACACTTAAGATGTACCCTCTTAGCAAATTTCAAATATATAATACAGTATTGCTAACTATATTTACATGGCTGTACATTAGATCTCCAGAACTTACTCATCTTCAATAATGGAAACTTTGCACGCCTTGACCAACATCTCACCCTTCCCTCTCCACAGCTCCTGGAAACCACCGTTCTACTCTCTCCTTCTGTGAGTTTGACTATTTTAGGTTCCGTGTACAAGTGGGATCATGCAATGTTTGTCTTTCTGTGTCACTTAGTATAGTGTCCTCCAAGTTCATTCAGTTGTCACCAATGTCTGGATTTCTTTCTTTTATAAGGCTAAATAACATTCCATTCTGTATGCATACCACATTTTCTTTATCCATTCATCCATCAACAGACATCTAAGTTGTTTCCATATCTTGGCTATTATGAATAATGCTAGTATGGACATGGGAGTGCAGATATCTCTGAAATAATAACTTTATTTCCTTTGGCTATAGGCCCACAAGTGGGATGGCTGGGTCATAGGTAGACCTATTTTTAATTTTTTGAGGAATCTCCATACTGTTTTCAATAGTGAGTGTACCAATTTACACTCCCACCAACAGTGCACCAGGGTTCCCTTTTCTTCGCATCCTCACCAGCACTTGTTATCCTTTGTGTTTTTTTATGATAGCCGTTCTAAAGGTGTGACGTGAGGTCTCATGGTTTGGATTTGCATGTTCCTGATAACGAGCGATGTTGAGCATATTCTCATATGCTTGTTGGCCATTTGTTATCTTCTTTGGAGAAATATCTATTCAAGTCCTTTGCCCATTTTTTAATCAGGTTATTTTGTTGGTGTTTTTGAGTTGTAGGAGTTCTTTATACATTTTGGGTAATAACCCTTTATCATGTATATGGTTTGCAAATCTTTTCTTCCATTCTATAGGTTGCCTTTTCATTCTGTTGATTGTTTCTTTTGCTGTGTAGAACTTTTAAAGTTTGGGGTAGTCCCATTTGTCTATTTTTTCTTTTGTTCTCTGGGCTCTTAGTATCATGTCCAAGAAATCATTGCCAAGACCTACATCAAGCAGCTTTTCTCCTATGTTTTCTTCTAGGAGTTTTACACCTTCAGTCTTATATTTAAGTCTTTAATCCATTTTGAGTTAATTTTTATGTGTAGCATAAGATAGAGGCCCAGTTTCATTCTTTTGCATGTGGCTGACCAGTTTTCCCAAAACCATTTATTGAAGAGATTAGCCTTTCTCCATTGTGTATTTTTGGTGCCCTTGTCAAAGACTGGTTGACCATATAGGTGTGGTTTTATTTCCAGACTCTCTATTCTGTTCCATTGGTCTGTGTGTCTGTTTTTATGCCAGTACCATACTTTTTTATTACTATGGCTCTGTAATATATTTTGAAATCAGGAAGGGTGAGGCCTCCAGCTTTGTTCTTCTTGCTCAAGATTGCTTTTGGCTATTTGGTCTTTTGTGGTTCCATATGAATTTTAGGATTGCTTTTTCTATTTCTGGGGAGAATGCCATTGAGATTTAGTAGAGATTGCATTGACTCTGTGGATCACTTTGGGTAGTATGGACATTTTAACAATATTAAGTTTCCAATCCATGAGCACAGGATGTCTTTCCATTTATTTGTGTATTCTTTATTTCCTGTCATCGATGTTTTATAATTTCCAGTGTACGAGTCTTTCACTTCTTTGGTTAAGTTTATTCCTAAGTATTTTATTCTTTTTGTTGCTATTGTAAATAATAATGTTTTCTCAATTTCCGTTTCAGATAGTTCATTGTTTATGTATAAAAACGTGACTGATATTTGTATGTTGATTTTGCATCCTGCAACTTGACTGAATTTGTTTATTACTTCTAACAGTTTCTTGTTGTTGAGTCTCTAGGGTTTTCTACATATATGATCATGTCACTTGCAAACAGAGACAGTTTTACTTCTTCCTTTCTGATTTGGATGCCTTGTATTTCTTTTTCTTGCCTAATTGCTCTGGATAGGACCTCCAGTATTACGTTGAAAAGAAGTGGCAAGAGTGGACACCCTTGCCTTATACTGAATCTCAGAGGGAAAGCTTTCAGTTTTTTTTCATTGATTATGATGTTAGGTATAGACTTTTCATATATGGCTTTCATTTTTTCTTTCAGTACTTTGAATATATTATCCCACTCTCTCCTGGCCTGCAAAGTTTCTGCTGAGAAATCTACTGATAGCTTTATGGGGATTCCCTTGTGTGGGATGACTCAATTTTCTCTTGCTGCTTTCAAAATTCTTTTCTTGTCCTTGATTTTTGACAGTGTGATTATAATGTATCTTAGTGTAGTCTTCTTTGAGCTGATCCTATCTGGGATTCTTTGAGCTTCATGAATTGGATATCCATTCCCTTCCCAAGATTTGGGAAGCTTTCAGGAATTATTTCTTTAAATAAGCTTTCTGCTCCTTTCTCTCCTCTCTTTCTGAGACTGCTATAATGCATATATTGATTCTCTTTATGGTGTTCCATAAATATCATACATTTTCTTCATTCTTTTCTTTCTTTTTTCTTTTTTCCTCCTCTGACTGGTTAATTTCAAATGACTTGTCTTTGATTTCACGGATTCTTTCTTCTACTTGATTGAGTCTATTTTTGAAGCTCTTTATTGAATTTTTAATTTCACTTATTTTTTTCTTCAGCTCCAGAATTTCTGTTTGGTTCATTTTTATGATTTCTTTCTTCTGAACTTCTCATTTTGTTCATGTGTTTTTTTCCTGATTTTGTTGAGTTGTCTATCAGTATTCTCTTATAGCTCACTGAGGTTCTTTAAAACAATTATTTTGAATTCTTTGTCAGGCAATTCATAGATCTCCATTTCTTTAGGGCTGGTTATTGGAAATTTATTGTGTTCCTTTGGTGCTGTCATGTTTCCTTGATTTTTCATGCTCCTTGTAGCCTTGCATTGATCTCTGTGCATTTAAAGGAGAAATCACCTCTTCTAGACTTCTTTGCACTGGCTATGGTGGAGAAAAACCTTCACCTACAGGTGGATGTGAGGGTGCTAGCTGGATGGAGTGTGGCAGATCCAGCTCTAGGGTAGCACAGTGGCAGCTATGGCTCTGAGGGAATGCAGTGGCGTGGGTTCTGGAAAGGTCTATCAGCTGAGGTCAGCATCAGCAAAGACTGCAGGGTCCTTTGGCAGCAAACGCTAAGGGTGTCTGCAAGGGTGGTGAGGGCTGCTGGGGTCCTCCCTGGAAAAGGCTCCTGGAGCCCTCTTGCTCTCCTTTTCCCCCATGGTGGCCTAGGGTATCTCTCTTGGCACTCAGCTGTGCCAGGTGGGGGGATGGGGTTGCAGATAAGATGCTTTCTACACTTTCCTGTGCAGCCATCCTCAGTTTTTGTGCTCTACTGTGTTGCTGAAGCTTCTGTGTTGTACGCTGGAGCTTTCCCAGAGCTATTTTTGTCAATGGGTAGTTTTTAAATTGTTATTTTTGTGGAGGGACAAGGGTTGGGACCTCCTAGTCATCCATGTTGCTGACATCATGTCTCCAGCAAAATCCATCATGATCCGTTTTAAAAATGCATGAATGAGTTCTTCTTTAACAATAAAAATAAACTTACATTATTCCTTTTTCTTCTTGAACTCATATATATGGCACTTTGCCACATAATTTTGTCTAACTGTAATTGATTAACCTAGCATAATTCTCTGAGACAAAAAAACATATATATAAAAATTGAACTTATTTTTCTTGTGACCATAAAGCTCTATGTGTTAAAATTTTTCTTCTGGGGGCCAGCCCAGTGGTGCAGTGGTTAAGTTCGCACATTCTGCTTCAGTTGCCCGAAGTTTGCTGGTTCGGATGCCAGGTGTGGACCTATGCACTGCTTGTCAAGCCATGCTGTGGTAGGCATCCCACATATAAAGTAGAGGAAGATGGGCACGAATGTTAGCTCAGGGCCAGTCTTCCTCAGCAAAAAGAGGAGGATTGGCAGCAGATGTTAGCTCAGGGCTAATCTTCCTCAAAAAAACTTTTTTCTTCTGGACTGAGTCATCATTCCAATTATTATTTTTATGTAATTGATCAAAATGACATAAACATAGTTACATATTTTGATAAATAATAAATATTTTTAAATGTTAAAAATATAAAATATATTTTAAAATGTAAAAAAAATTGGAAGTGAATTGATTATCTGGATGGGGACTTTTTTGTTTGTTTTGAGGAAGATTAGCCCTGAGCTAACTACTGCCAGTCCTCCTCTTTTTTACTGAGGAAAACTGGCCCTGAGCTAACAACATGCCCATCTTCCTCTACTTTATATGTGGGACGCCTACCACAGCATGGCATGCCAAGCAGTGCCATGTCCCCACCTGGGATCCGAACCGGCGAACCCTGGGCTGCCGGGAATCGGAACGTGTGAACTTAACCTGCGTGCCACCAGGCCAGCCCCTGGATGTGGCTTTTTAAAAACATATATGTATCTGTATTTGGATTAATGGTATATTAATGTATCTATTAATATTGCTTACTGCTATAATGAAACAGGCTTCAGTATAAAATATATTCCTATTTTTTCTGTTTTTTTTTAATGCATATAAACTCTTGATAACTTAATCACATAAATGGAAATGGAGATTTGGTTATAGCATTATCACTCAATCCTTTGAACTCCTTTTGAGATATAAACCAAAAATGTCATGGTGATATACAAACCAAAATTTTGTGTGTGTGTGAGGAAGATTGGCCCTGAGCTAATATCTGTTGCAAATCTTCCTCTAGTTTGTGTGTGGGACACCACCACAGCATGGCTTGATGAATGGTATGTAGGTCCATGCCCGGGATCTGAACCCATGAACCCCAGGCCGCCAAAGCAGAGCACACAAACTTAACCACTACGCCAACGTGCCAGCCCCCAGAATTATTTTTAATAAATGATCAGCTGATAATGCCATAAACTTTATGAATATTTGTGAGAAGTTCTAAGGAGAGAAATGGTGCAGAACCAGCCTTACTAAGGTGGAGCTGCTAATGGAAAAACATTGGCAGGCATTACCCAGAGCCTGGTAGTATGGTCCACAACTGAATTCTCAAGAACTCTGTAGAGAATACAAAAATAACTGAAAGTGTTTTCTTTGATACCTGCAGTCAGTGCATCCAAGAACTGACCTCTCTGCTATCTACCAGCTAATCATTTACCCCAAAATTTTGCAAACAAGATTCACTGTTTCCAGGTTGTCTCAAGCATTTTTCCTCTTCCCTCTGCCCCCTCTTTTTATCAATCCTGTTTTTCCTTTTCCTGTTTCACTCAGTCTACCAACTCACCCCCTCACATGTGAGTAAATAATTTGTGAGCAAAATAATTAAACGTTTCTGAATTATTCTTTCATAAAAGCAAACAATTGGATATTAACCAAATAGTAAGAAGGTGTGTTACCCAATCTTTAGTCATTCACTTTATCAATACCAGCATCAATACTTCAACTGTTTCTTTGACTGTCAACTTTAGTAAGTTTCCAAAAGGATGAAAGTCTGCCCTTCTTGGGTAGAAGAGAGAAGGACATTGTGAAAGGGGTGGGGGTTGGAAGGAGTGGAGAACTAGCTGATGGCAGGTACATACTCAAGCAGATCAAATTTAAGAAATGTATATTCAGGACAAATCTAAGAGAATATTAAATTGACTCCCTTAAAATTCTCAGAATGTCTTTTTTTGTTGTTACCCTCAATGGGGGAGGTGTTCCCCAATTCGAAGACCACTGCGCTACATGCAGCTTCCTCCCTACATTGAAGGCCTCTTGGGTCAATGCTATAGTCAAAGGTACAACTTGGGGGCTGGCCTGGTGGTGCAGCGGTTAAGTGCGCATGTTCCGCTTTGGTGGCCCGGGGTTTGCCGGTTTGGATCCAGGGTGCAGACATGGCACCACTTGTCAAGCCATGCTGTGGCAGGTGCCCCACATAAAAAGTAGAGGAAGATGGGCACAGATGTTAGCTCAGGACCAGTCTTCCCCAGCAAAAAGAGGAGGATTGGCAGCAGTTAGCTCAGGGCTAATCTTCCTCAAAAAACAAAAAAAAAAAAGATACAACTTGAGCTCTGAAAGACTGCCTAAATCAAAACTGTTTTCTCTGAGTTCTGAGCAAAGAGCAGCCCTGGGCTAGCATGTCGGGTGAAGCAAGATGGTAACATTAGAATTGTGTCCACTTCCATCTGGCCTTGGTTTAACCGTGGTGCTTGGCCAGAGGATTTCAGACTTCCAGGACCAGAAATAATAATTGGGTAACGTGTAACCAGATTCTCAGGAATGTGGGCTACGTGGCTGGTCTCGTTTTTAAGTTAGAGAGTCCTTGGCACAGCCTATGGACCTGGAGTAGCTCATCAATGTCACAGGCAGGAATCCTGCCAGCATCCCTATAGTATTATTAGTGCTGTTTTTTAAGAATAAGCTGTGCATAAATTAGTGGGAGAATTTGAAATGTTTAAGAGAAATTGGCCTGTATCAGTAACAGTTTAGCCTTGTGATCCTTTTAAAAATTATAAATTTATAAAGTTACAAAATTATAATTATTTTATATTTATTTATTATATGTATTATAAAATTATAACTTATAAATCCTTTCATAAATATATATAAATTATAAAATGAATAAGTGACTAATTAATTTAGACTTGTATTTTTATGCTGGAATCCTACATAATTTATATACAGAATTGGATTAAGAGAGTTTAAGATTCATCATTGACCAAGATGCGCTTAATATTTCCCTCAGTTTGACTAAAATTTAGGTTTCTTCCTGAGTTTATGTCCTGACCTCCCTTTTCTTAGAACATTTTCTTTAGAAAACTTGGAGTTGTAAATTCTTTCTCTGCCTCTTTGAACTATATGTAAATTTTTTAAAAGCCTCTTGCCAGTTTTACAACCCAGGAATGTCTTTCTCAAGGACCTGGGAGCCATCTCTTTGAAACGTAAGCATCAAGAAAGAAAGCACCCCTGTCTCCCAGGCTCTGTGGAAGGGCAGGTGTCTAACTTCAGTGGGTGCCAATTAGCAAACACAGGTGGCCTAGCCACAAGAGATAAACCTCTGCAAACTCAAGAATAACTCAATGTGATACCCACATCCCGCTGGTCACCCTCCAGCTGATCAACCTCCAGTCCTCCAGTACTTTCCCACTAGCCCGCCCCAGCACTGAAACTCCGCCCCCTTGCGTTTAGCATAGCGGAGCTCAGGCTGCAGTGTATTCTCTCCCTCCTTGGTGTAGCCTTAAATAAAGTCTTCCTTGCCTGTGCAACTTTGTCCAATTTTTACTTTCACACCATATTTATAAATTTCACTTATTATATGTAGAATGATGTAAGTACTGGATTGAATCACATAAAATTGCCAGTATTCGACTGTTTTTTTACCTAAGAAAACGCAATTTCATATGGTTCAACCTAACGCCTAGGATGGTTTGTTAAATCAGACTACTGGAGTCCCGAAAAAAAATTAAATGTGTGGGGCCAGCCCAGTGGCATAGTGGTTAAGTTTGTGCACTCCACTTCGGCAGCCTAGGCTTTAGTGGTTTGGATCCCAGGCACGGACCTACACACGGCTCATCAAGCCATGCTGTGGTGGCATCCCACATACAAAGTAGAGGAAGATTGGCACAGATGTTAGCCCAGTAACAATCTCCCTCAAGCAAAAATAGGAAGATTGGCAATGGATGTATGGATGTTAGCTCAGGCCCAATCTTCCTCACCAAAAGAAAATTAAATGTGTAAAATTTTAAATACAACCTAAAACATTTAAAGTTTAACTAAGTTTGTAAATGAGATCTTAAAGGTAATTATTAAAATTTGCTAGCTTATACATGTAAAATGAACTTTAAAAGCTTCAGGAAGAATCAGGGTTTTAACATCTAACTTTAATAAATTGAATATTTTAAAAAACACACTCACTCCTGAATCACCTTTTTTGATGCACAACGAAAGCACCACAAAACTCTTAAGATATAATCTACAGCAACTATCGGTAAGTTTGCCATCCAACTGCATTAAACTGGGCTAAACTCTCTTCTTTCGCTTGCTTCTCTCATGCAATCCAGGGTCAAATGCTACAGTTTGTCTTTGAACAGTAAAAGAAAAGTTCTCTGACTGTCTCCACCCACTCTCAATTGTGTCTATTACTCTTTGCCTTGATGTTGGACTGTTGTACAATGATAAAGTTGGGTTACAAGGGCTTAAGGGCACAGCTACATCCTTGGAATACTTTCCTTGCAATGTTGAACTGTTGTACAGTAATAAAGTTGGGTTACGGAGGTTTAGAAGTACATCCATATCCTTGCAATAGGTTTCTCCCCGCCACCACAAGCAAGTCACAAAGTCAGTCATTCTGGATGAGCATGATGCTGGGACAGAAAACGGAAATGCCTTCCTCTCTCTGGGCCTTTTTGGGTCTAGTTGCATACCTGAATATTTCTTTTCGTAGTGTAGATTTTGACCAGGGATCAGCAAACTACAGCTCACAGGCTGAAACTGACCCACCGCATGCTTTTGTATGGCCCATGAGCTCAGAATGGTTTTCTCATTTTTCAATTGTTGAAAAAAATCAAAAGAAAAATATTTTGTGACGCAAGAAAACTATAGGAAATTGTAAGCTCGGCATCCATAAAGAAAGTGGTCTTGGAACACAGCCAATGTTAGACAGGACTGTCTAGGGCTGCTTTGGGGTATCTGCAGTAGAGACCATTTGTGACACCCGTCACTTTCCACTGTTGCTTGGCACACTGCAAGTCACAGTGATAAAGTTATAACTCAATATCATTTAGAGTGTCATGCATGTAACCGTACCACATTTAAAAAAAAATTGCCAATGCATGCCCCTCATTCCAAAACAAGAAAAGTGGATTTAGAATGTTGTGCTTTTAAGGCAGAGTGGAGCGTGGATTATTTTGTTATGCAATTAGATGGCAAAGCATTGTGTTTATTATGCAATGACACTAAGCTGGGCTAAAAGAATGCAAGACCCATTGGCATTATTTCAGACTAAGCATTCATCATAATATTCCCAATGATCAGAATAAATATTCCCAAAGACCAGCCACGATCAGAAAAGTTAGAACATTTAAGACATTATATCTCATCACAGCAGAATTTCTTCACAAAAATAAAAAGTGAAAATTAGTCTGCAGCCAGTGTCTCATTTGTTAACCAAGCAAGGAAAACTGTTTGCTATGAATGAGTTAGTGAAATTGCTTGATTGTAGCAGCCAAAAAAAAAATAAGCCCAGAGAAAATAAACTTGTTTAAAACTATTAGCCTGTTGGCAAGAACAGTTGCTTAAAGAGTTGAGGATATTGGGCACAATATTAGTAGTTTTGGGAGGCCAAAGAATGGCCCTCAAAAAGATAGATCTGTGTCAAATCCATCCACATCAAATCCTTGGAATCCATGAATGTGAAAATATTGGAAGAAGGGTCTTTGCAGATATAATTAATTCAAGAATCTTGAGATGTGATCATCCTGGATTACCTGAGTGGGTCCTAAATCCAATGACATGTGTCTTATAAAAGAAAGACAGAGGAGACACATACAGAAAGAAGAGAGGAGGATGTGAGGATGGAGGCAGAGGTTGGAGCGACATGGCTGCAAGCCAAGGAAGACAGTGACCACCAGATGCTGGACGAGGCAAAGACCAGATTCTCCCCCAGGGTCTCCAGGAGGAGTCTGGCCCTGCTGATGCCTTGCTTTCTGATTTCTGGCCTCCAGAACGATGAGAAAACACATTTCTGCCATTTTAAGCCACAAACTTTGTGTAATTTGCTATAGCAGCCACAGGAAACTTATATAGTAGTCAATTAAAAAATAAGTCAAACGATTTTGAGTGGTTTTCATTGGCTCTTGATGAATTGACAGATTTGACAAATACGGCTAGCTGTTGTTTATTTGAGGAGTCAAGGCTGAGGCTGATGTGACTGAGGAGTTAGCCTCTATGAATAGTCTGCATGGAACAACTATAGGTAAGAATGTTTTCAAAGAAGTTGAGGAAACACCAATGCAGCGCAAGCTGAAGTGGAATCTGCTAAGATGTGTTACAATTGACTGGGGCAAAAACACATGTAGGGCAGAAAATGGGTTTATTGGACAAATTTACAAACCTTGTGAAAATGTATGGCATTAAAACACTATACTTATTTTCCTAAAGATATTTTAATCTCGGGGCTGCCAGATGGTGTAGCGATTAAGTTTGCACACTCTGCTTCGGCGGTCCAGGGTTCGTAGGTTCGGATCCCAGGCGCGGACCTACACACTACTCATCAAGCCATGCTGTGGCAGTGTCCCACATACAAAATAGAGGAAGGCTGGCACACATGTTAGTTCAGGGACAATCTTCCTCAGGAAAAAGAGGAAGATAGGCAATAGATGTTAGCTCCAGGCCCATCTTCCTCACCAAACAAAAAAAAACTAAATTAAAAAAAATTTAATCTATCATGTGTTATTGACCTATAGTGTCAACAGCAAACTTCGTTCACCCTCATAACCTTAACCATCTTCAGATCCATGGATTTTTGTCAAAAATAGAAGCTAAGGGGCTGGCCCAGCAGAATAATAGTTAAGTTCACATGTTCTGCTTCGGCGGCACAGGGTTCATTGGTTCAGACCCAGGGTGTAGACCTATGCACCACTTATCAAGCCATGCTGTGGCAGGTATCCCACATATAAAATAGAGGAAGATGGACATAGATGTTAGGTCAGGGCCAGTCTTCCTCAGCAAAAAGAAGAGGATTGGCAGCAGAGGTTAGCTCAGGTCTAATCTTCCTCAAGGCACAAAAAGAAAAAAAAAATAGAAGCTGAATATCTTGACTAGCTCTACTATACGACAGTTCAATGGATTATCAGCGGTAAAGATTTATTGCGATTTTGTAAGCTTAGGGCTAAACCTGAAGTTTTTCTGAACGAGAAGAACTGCCCTTAACTCATATCATAGAACATTGCACGGCTTTGAAACTCAGCTTTTGCTATAGACTTGATAAGGATACTTAATGATTTCAACTTAACATTACAAGGCAAAACAGCATTAACATGCAAAACTTAGAATGCAGTGAAGTCATTTTGATAACAATTAACAGCATCTGAGCCACAACTAAAGCCGAGTTGCTTTATATGCTTCAAGTGCTGTCAAAAGTTCAAATAAGATTCGAGGCCTCCATTCCCACACAAATGTGCTGCAGATGGATTTTTCAAGCTCAAATTACAGTTCTAGCGTGGGTTTTCAGACCTTGATGCAAATGCAAAGGAAATTTCCATTATTTCAAAATCCATTTAACTGCATGATCCAGGAGCTTCCACCTAATCTTCCATCAGAAGCGATTAATCTACAACGTAATGACTTGCTAAAGGGCAAATATCAAGAGGGAATCTAACAGAATTCTATAAATGCCTTCTGGTGATGCATACGATCAATTGAGATCATATGCTCAGGGCTGATATCAATATTTGGCAGTACTCACCTGTGTGAAAAAACATTTCAAAAATGAAGTGGGTAAAAATCTCATTGTAGGTCTGCATCAACAGATGAAACTTGCAATCAATTTTAGACGATAGAGAACACCAACTCTGAGCCACCATGAGAGAAATGTTATCCTCCACACTCCACCTTCACCCCTAAAATAGAATTCCATTGCTATTAGTAAGCCTCAACTTAAAAAAAACTGTACTCAATTATTACTATTGTATTTTGAATTTCTTCAGTTAAAAATTGAAGATATTTGTTTCCTCTCTTGTTATGTAAGTCCCTACGTAAGATCCTCAGTTTTGCCTCTTGGCCCTCAAAGTCTAAACTATGCACTGTCTAGGCTTTATAGAAGTTTGCTGAGTTCTGCGCTGGAACAACATTCTGGAACTAAACATGGGTGCTCCTTCAGAAATCTGCAACTCAGCCCAAGAAACACGTGACTGCAGGCCCCGAGCCAAGGCGCTCGCCCACAGGGCAGCTGTCAGCTCCTCCGCCGCCCCCAAGGTAGCTGCGCAGCTCCTCCCTTTTGCTAGCTGCTCCCTACCGGCGTTAGACACGCGGGGCACAGAGCGCATGCGCAATCGAGTCTCTCTTGGGCGCTTCTGCGCAGGCGCAGACGGTTAGAGGCTGCTGATCGCTTTTGCAGGTGGATTCTGTGCTGTGCGGTGTGTGTTCTAGGCGGATTGTGCCGCACGGTTTTGTACCCACTGCCCTGGGTCTTGGGGGCTGGAGTTGTCGCTTCTGGAGTGTGTGGCCTCGCCGGCGGGTCTGTTGCTCGGCGGAGGCCAGGCTCCCGGGGCTGGGGGTGTAGGCTGCGGGTGATGGATGGGCCAGGGCACAAATCCTGTCCTGGCTTCTCGGCCACCTCAGTTTATCCTGGATGAGGTTATCGTTTGCTTTTTCTTTTCCAAACATTTTTATTGTGAAATATAGCACACTTCTGTAAAAGTGCACAAAAAGATATACAGCTTATTAGTTTATCAAAATCATTCTTTAAGAAACACCTTCCAAAGAAAGCAAGCTTCGCCAGCCTCCAGAAGCCCCTCCCCCTCTCTCCAATCACCGCCTCCTCCAAAGCAACGCCCTTAAAACAAGCATGGCCATCATTTTATTGCTTATATAGTTTTACCACTCAAGCATGCCTCCCCCAATATTATACTTTAGTTTGCCTTAAATTTTTTTAAATTACATTATTAGCATTATCCAATCTGCTTGTGTCTGGCATCTTCTGCTCAATGTTAGGTTTGCGAGAGTCATCCTTGCTGTTGTGCGTGGCTGTCATTCCTTCATTCTTATTGCTTCTGTATAACAGTCCAATTTATGAATATTTTGCAGTTTTATTCATTCTACTGTTGATGAGCATTTGGGATATGGATTTTTTCCCCCAATTTTTGCTGTTGTGAATAATGCTGTCATGGATCTTTTAATCCTTTCAATAGCTCTTGAAAAAAAGCATTATCTCTTTTTAGGGATGAGGAAAAGCATCTCAGAAAGGTTAAGTCGTTTCCTCGAGGCAATGACGCTAGTAAGTGGGGGAGGCAGATTCCAGCTGCAGACTCTGCCTCCTGAGAGGGTTTCGGAATCTTCCTGTGAAGAAATCAATAAGGGGAGCGCTGAAGTTAGCAGGACCTCATGTGGAGTACCTCTCATTAGCCATATGCCAGGGCTGACCCTCTTTGTTTTTTCTCAACATTATTGAGATATAATTATATACGACTGTATATTTTTTTCTTTTTTAGGGGAGGTGCGGGGGGAAGATTAGCCCTGAGCTGACATCTGCTGCTAATCCTCCTTTTGTTGAGGAAGATTGGCCCTGAGCTAACATCTGTGCCCATCTTCTACTTTATATGTGTGACACCTGCCACAGCATGGCTTGATAAGCAGTGTGTAGGTCCTTGCCCGGGATGCGAACCTGCAACCCTCCGGCCACCAAAGTGGAGTGCGCAAGCTTCACCACTGTGCCACAGAGCCAGCCCCTATAAGACTATATTTTAAATGTACAGTTCAGTGAGTTTGGGCAAATGTGTGCACCTATGATCAAGATACAGCACATTTCTATTCAGCTCAGGAATTTTCCTCTTGCAGCTTTGCGGTCAAACCTCCCACATTCCATACAAATGGAATCATCTCAGTAGTTGGTTCCTTTTTTATTGCTGAATAGCATTAACTGGTATAAATATACCACAATTTGTTAATTCATTCACCATCTGGGTTGTTTCCAGTTTGAGGCTATTTTGAATAGCGCTGCTATGAACACTCATAGACAAGTTTTTTGTGGATATATGTTTTCATTTCTCTTGGGAAGATAGCTAGGAGTGGAATTGCGGAGGCATATAGCCAGTGTATTAACTTTATAAGATAATGTTGGACAGTTTTCCAAAGTGGTTGTACCATTTCACACTTCCACAAGCAGTTAATGAAAGTTCTACTTGCTCCACATTATCCCTACTTGGTAGAGGACCCACGGATTTCTGCCCCTGACCCGGAGACTCCAGTCACTTCGGTTTCCCATAAGTCTGATATCCACCTCCTCATCTCACGGGGCTCCAGCTCGCTGCACCAAAAGGAGATAGAGACTAAGCCTCGAGGGGCTCAACCCCCAGAGGTTCCCTTCCCTCAGGGATTACAGCCTGTGGTCCAATTACGGTCTTCCTGGGGTCTACTGCCTAAAAAGAGTTGTCTCCTTTTTTTTGGTCCAGTTTTACTGTCGTTTACAAGAAGAGAGCTTATTCTGTACTAGTTACTACATCATAGCTGGTAGTGGAAGTCCTCCACGCTCTGTGTTTCATTTGGGGGCTACGTGTTGAAGTCTCAAAGAATCACTCTTTTTTGTTGATGCCCCGTGATAAGAATGGCTGAAAGACTCATCTATATTAAATAAAAATGTGCAGAAGGAAGGTTATTTTTAAAAGGCCTGGTTTATCAACCAGGGAATAAAACTCACCAAACTAAAATTCCTGTGTAAGTGTTATCTGTGCAGTCTCCTTCATAAGCAGGGCACCGAGGGAAATCATAATCAGAAGCTCTTTTACTGAGGATTTAGTATGAGTAGTCACTGTCTCGGGTAGCCAGAATCAGCCTGGATGTCACCAAGTACGGTCTCTCTCTAAGGCACGATGGAAGCCACATGTCATCTGAAGGTTGTCCAGCTAATGGAATCAGCATGGACTTAGATGAATGGTTAATAGCAGCAAGCTGTGACGGCCTGATGCGTCCAGCGTATAACGAACAGGGAGCCTGGCCAGTGGGATCAGATATACATAAGGTCTGTCATACCTCCTGCATCCATCTCCACCTAAGAGAGAACCTTTCCTTTGCAACAGGAAATACTTGAAATTTGGTGACTAAAACTCATTCTCCCCTACAACCCTTGGATAGGAAGCATGTGTTGCTGTGACTTTCTTTTGCCTTGCTTGGGTGACTTTGCATATCTCGGCTCTGATCCCTTACGCATGATCTTAGAATTGAGCTCACAGATGGCAACCCCATTTTCCTCATTTCAAGATTTGTAGGAAGCACTTTCTGTAGCTCCAAGTACTGAAGGTAGTCAAGCACATTAATCCTTTGCTGTATTCTAAGTCTGCATCTCTATTACAGAATATCTTGTCTGGCTCTGGGCTGTCCTGCCTTCTTTGTGCCCTAAGGGTACAACACTCTTTTCTGTCCGCAGCTGAAGGAGACGCTGAATAAGGAGTTCCCACTCAGAATGAGTAGTTGGACTCTGTTGCTTCCATCTAATGATTCTGAGAGACTAAGTTCACGTGTTCTTTTCACATTTTGAAATTTCACAGTCATCAGCTGCCTTCGAGAAAAGGCAACTTAATTTGGTCCTGCAAAATCGGAGTACCATAAACTGAGTGGCTTAAATGACGGAAATTTATTGTCTCACCGTTCTTGAGGCCAGAAGTCCGAGATCAAGGTGTCGGCACGGTTGGTCCCTCCAAAGGGCTGTGAGGGAGAGTCTGTTCTATGCTGCTCCCCTAGCTTCTGATGGTTTGCTGGCAAGCTTGGCATACCCCAATCTCTGCCTTCATGTTCCATGGCGTTCTCCCTGTGTGCTTGTGTTATTAGGTCACGTGGCTGTGTCTGAGGGGTCCTCCCACAGCTGAAGTTCCAGTGGGAGGCAAACTGACAGGAGGTGGTATCCTTCTTTCCCTGCCACAGCTGATGGTAGTTTCCCAGCACTCAGGAAGTTTACAGAAGTAGGCGGAGTCTGTGCAGCCTGACAAAGTTGTAGTGCAATGTAGTGGGATGAGCCCTGGACTGGGGTCGAAACCCCTGGGCCCCAGTGGGTAACTCTGAGTATCAACATCCCCATCTGCAAAATGAAGGAAGTGAAACAAGTCGCTTCTTAAGGTCGCTCCAGCTCTAACGACAAATTCTTGAAGCAGCTCGGAAATCAAATTATATTTTATTTTATTGAATTTAGAGACGAGCCCCATGCTGTGTGTCCACTAGGAGGCAGTAATTGTTTGCGTTTGGATTCACTGCCCTTTGAACAGGATGCCTCACCTTAGATGTCAGTTTGGGGAAAAAAAAAATAGAGGAGGAGGTGGGATAAGAAATCTCTTTTTAGTTTTTCCCTCAATACCAAGTTACTCTAAAATAAAGACTTATAAGTCATGGCCATTTAGGGCAATAAGAAAAACTGAGTGTTTTGTGACTTTCTGCATCAGTCTGGTTTCCCCGGACTTGACCCCTTATCCTTGAGGAAGCATCACTTTTTTCCTAATATGTCAAACTTGAAGATCATTAATTTATTAAGTCACAGATTTTCAGACCTGGAAGGGCTCTTTGCAGTTGAAGAAACAGACCAGAGTACGAGTGGCTAGCTCAAGGTCACATGACAAGTGAGTGGCAGGTCCAGGGTTAGAAACCAGCAAAGTCAATCTCTCAGCTCTGTAACGAGAGGTGATCTCTGAGGTTCCTTTAGCCCTGAGAGTCTGACGTTCTGGCCTTGTTTATCTGGCCAGTGATCTCTGCTCCTCCATGTTGGTTCTAACTAAGCATTATATTTTGCTTGGCAGGTTGACTTTTTTTTTTTATAGATTTTATTTTTTAGAGCATTTTTCCAGATGCACAGCAAAAGTGAGTAGAAGGTACGGAGATTTCCCATGTACCTCCTACTCCCACACATACATAGCCTTGCCTGTTCTCAACATCCCCCACCCGAGTGGTATATTTGTTACAACTGATGAACCTACCCTGTCACATCATCACCACCCTGAGTCTAGAGCTTACACGAGGGTGCACCCTTGGCGTTATACTCCCTGTGGATTTAGATAAATTTATAATGGCATGTATCTGCCATGATGGTATCATACACAGTAGCAGTTTCACTGCCCTAAGAATCCTCTGGGCTCCGCCTATTCCTCCTTCCCTGCCTCCTCCCAACCTCTGGCAACCACTCATCTTTTTATTGTCTCCATAGTGTTGCCTTTTCCAGAATGTCATATAGTTGGAATCCTACAGCATGCAGCCTTTTCACATTGGCTTCTTTCACTTAGTAATATGCATTTAAGTTTCCTCCAAGTCCTCAAGTGGCTTGATAGCTCATTTATTTTTAGTGCTGAATAATATTCTGTTGTCCGGGTGTACCTCAGTTTACCCATTCATCTACTGAAGGACATCTTGGTTGCCTCCAAGTAGGTTGGCTTTTTGAAAATGTGCAGAGATGGACTATTCAAAACCTTCCTCATCAGAATGAGGCTCAATTAAATCTCGTTAAATCCATTATCTCCAACTAAATCCATTAAAATGGTGGTTCGCTGGACTTTTGGACTTCACAAAGCAATAAAATCAGCAAAAAATGTTTGGGCATCTACAACGGGTTATTTTTATTGAGTTTTTTTATTTTAAATCTATCACTTATTATGATCCTACTATCATAAAAGAGATTTTAACTCAAAAAGTAGAGGGTACACAATCTCAGCATACAACACAGTGAGATAAATAAATTCCTTTCTGAAAAACTCTTGCATTTTTCTTGTTTTCCTCATATGACACAAATCAGTAAAATCCTGTCACCCACCAAACCCAGCCTACCCGTCAGCCCTGGGAACCACTGCTTTAAGGAACTAGCCAGTGTGACAGAAGTTCCTCTACAGAAGCGCTCTTCTGCCTATGAATGGCTCCCTTCAAGAGGCCAAACTGGTAGGAGAAAACAAAGAGAGTGGGAAAGTCTGTCTTCCAAAGCTGAACCTCCAGAGGACTGCCTGGGAGCAGATTGTGACTTCTACTTCTATATGATAAAACACTCACTCTCTAGTGCCTAAAATGCACTAAACGTAAAACAAAAAGTGGGGAAAAAAAGAAAAGGGTTCCTTCTGTGGATGCAAATATGCTAGACCAGTAAGATGTGGGTTAAATCCTAGAACCACGGTGTAGACTGCCGCTGTGTGGACCCTTCACACTCACATTCTGCAAATGCAGAGCAGGCGGTGAAGGAGGAGGGTAACAATCCCAAAGAGAAATCGAGAAACCAGAATTCCTGCTTTTATTTGCTCAATGGCTTTTTTGGCAAAGAGCCTAATCCCAGTCCACAGTTTTAAAGAACACCATACAATTATTAGCAATACTCACTCAGATAATGCTGGAACTTCTTTTATTTATTTATTTATTTATTCATTTAATTTGTATTGAGGTCACATTGCTTTAGAACACTATAAATTTCAGGTATACATCATTATATTTCAACTTCTGTATAGATTGCACTGTGCATCACCCTTTACCCCTTTCGCCCTTCCCCCATCCCCCTTTTCCTCTGGTAACCACCAATCTGTTCTCTGTAGCTATGTGTTTTTTTGTTTTGTTTTGTTTTGTTTTGTTTTTTAAAGATTGGCACCTGGGCTAACAACTGTTGCCAATCTTTTTTTTTTTTTTTCTGCTTCATCTCCCCAAACCCCCCTTGTACACAGTTGTATATCTTAGTTGCAGGTCCTTCTAGTTGTGGGGTGTGGGACGCCGCCTCAACGTGGCCTGACGAGTGGAGCCATGTCCGCACCCAGGATCCGAACCCTGGGCCGCCGCAGCGGAGTGCGCAAACTTAACCACTCGGCCACCGAGCCGGCCCCTATGTGTTTGTTTGTTTATCTTCCACATTTGAGTGAAATCATATGGTATTTGTCTTTCTCTGTCTGATTTATTTTGCTTAGCGTAATACCCTCAAGGTCCATCCATGTTGTCACAAATGGCAAGATTTCTTCTTTTCTATGGCTGACTAGTATTCCATTGTATGCGTATATATGTGTATGTGTATATATACACACTACATCTTCTTTATCCATTCATCCATTGATGGGCACGTGGGTTGCTTCCAAGTCTTGGCTATTGTGAATAATGCTCCGAGGAACATAGCGGTGCACATATCTTTTCTGGAACTTCTTCTAAAACAGTGTTCCAGTTTTGACAAGCCACGTGTTCCTCACGGCAATTGTGCCCTTCACTTTGTCTCTCAAACTATATTGTCTGAGAAAAGATATATTTAAAAAGTCTTCATCCTTTTGTGGGATTTAGTGGGTATGCACAGGTCAGGGTATAATTCCTACAATTGCTTTTGGTCATAAGACTGCGCCATGTTCTGTTCTATCAGTAATGTCGCATTTTGCTATCTCTTACTGTACTCTGCTCTCTCCTTCTAACAGGTAAGAATCGATCTAGGACTCTTCCTGGATAGTAGGGACTTTCTATCCCCAGGCGTTGGGTGCTTCTGAGAAAACTACAAGCTCAGGGGGACGTCCACCTATAGGAAAACATAACTGCTTGGAAGGTAGACGGGTTCTTACCACGCCATCTCTCCTGAATTTGAAGTTCAGGAGATCTCATCTCTCTCTTGAAAGATCTCATTTCCTCAGAAAAGCTGAAAGAAAACATTCTCGGTGGGCTGAAAAAGGGGAAAAAGTTGAAATAAGAAGAAAAATTGTTTAGGATGATAAAGTCTCTGCTATTATATTAAGCTCAGTTTTCCCCAAAGATAAGTATAGATTATTGGCAAAGCTTTTTTCACTAGGGTAGGCTCTGAGGCTATTAGGAATGTTCTAGAATCCTTCAGGAGACTGTTATGGATGGTTCTATTGTCCCTGCAACTTAGGCTCTTGTCACCTTAAGAGCTGTGATGTTTGACCACCATATTTTTACGTAATTAAAATAACTTTTAAAATAAAATAGAAAGTAAAAGAAAATATTAAAATAATTTATCCTCATTATAGAAAGTTTGGGAAATACAGAAATGAAAGTTATTGCCATAATCTTACCACCTGATCGCGCCACTGCTATATTTCTTCCTATTCTTCTTCTTTTGTATTTTTTTAGGCACAGCTGTAATCATGGTATCCTAGTAACCTTGTATTCTTTTGTTACTTTTGTGCGTGTGTGCATTTTACCACGTCACCACCTCATGAGCCTCACTTTTACTGGCTCTGAAATTCCTTCTTGTGGGTGGCACATTTTAGTTAAATATTCTCTTGTTGAGCTGACAATAAGCTTTTTGTTTTTGCTGTTGTTGTCCCCTGGAAAACTACGAAAGTGTTCATTTTGCCAAGCCCTTGCCTGTGTTAGCCACTGTTATATTTCAAAATCTTTATTAATCGAATAAATAAAAATAGTAGCTCATGTTTAATATATTTCTTTGATTACCAGCAAAGTTGGACACTATTCCGTGTTCTTTTGTTTGCACCTTCTATTTGGGTGACGTCCTGGTTAAGTCGTTCAGGCAGAACCAACTGGAATGATCAGCAGTAAGTGTTCAAAGGGGGAGCGTTCCGTAGAGAATGGGTGTGAGGGGTCTAAACCACTTAATTGCAGTGATCAAATATACAATCTTAAATATAATTATAAATAGATGAAATGTTATTCAAAATGAAAGACTAGAACTCTTTTCGCTCTTCATCCTCAAAGTAGTTTTAATTTGGTCCAACACATATATTTGACTTTCAACACACCTACATGTGAGTTGAACTGGCCAGTTTTTTGTCTCATTCTTCCAATGGTCAGTGAAGAAGAGAAAACAGTTATGTACAAGATTATTTTTTATTGTTTTGGGTGGGGAGGAAGATTGGCCCCCAGCCAACATCTGTTACCAATCTTCCTCTTTTTGCTTGGGGAAGATCATCCCTGAGCTAACATCTGTGGCAATCTTCCTCTATTTGTATGTGAGATGCTGCCACAGCATGGCTTGATGAGCAGTGTGCTAGATCCGTGCTCGGGATCCAAACCCGCGAACCCTGGGCCGCTGAAGCGGAACGCGTGAACTTAACCGCTGGGCGAGCGCCATGTACAAGATTATTAATTGAGGGCCCCTTAGAATAAAGGATTCACATACTCAAAGATTCCAAAAGTATAATTTTAGGTCCTTTTCTACTACTGTTGAAATAGTTTGAAGGCTGTCTGACTGGTTTTACCATCAGATTTCTGTCTTCACTATTTTGCCACATTGTCTCATTTCTTTATACCTTTTCGGTTAATCGGCACCATAAATTCTTTTTGAGGTCATTTCTATTAGTTTTATATTAGTAACTAACGTCTTTTGAGTACTGCCTGCGCCCGGCACAGGGCTAAGCACTTTTTAGGCCTTACTCATTTAATCTTTACGACAACCTGTGTGGTGGGTACTAGGATCCCCATTGTACAAATGTGGGCACGGGGTCTCAAAGAGACGAGCCAGCTTGCTCTGGACCCACAGCAGGTGCCTGAGGAGCAGCAGGGATTTGAACTCAGGTCCTTCTGATTCTAGAGCCATTACAACATATCACCTCAAACCTGCAGCTTCACAGCCAAGGCCTAAAAAATATACTCTACTCTTAAATCTCGTTCAATATGGCCTAACAGTTGCACACGGTATATGCTCATTAAAATCCTCGCCGAGTCAAAAGGGGATCTACTTGTTTAAAAGATTTTACGTCTCCAAGTGAAGCAGTTTCTCTGCTTCTCTACAAACTATAAGCTCACTTAGTTGAGGATTTCTAGGAACATTACTTGGGGCTGGGGTGGATTAGAGCATTTTAAGAGTCTTTGGAATAACCTGAATGAGATGAGAAAACAATTTCTTTCCTTCTTCTTCTTCTCCCCAAAGCCCCCCAATAATTGTATATTCTGGTTGTGCTATGTGGGACGCCGCCTCAGCATGGCTTGACGAGCAGTGCCAGGTCCACACCCAGGATCCGAACCGGCGAAACCCCAGGCTGCTGAAGCAGAGCACCCGAACTTAACCACTCAGCCACAGGGCCGGCCTCTAGAATAGAATAGTTAATCTGAGCAACTCTTTGTTACAGAAAAACCAATCAGCTGTGATAAACTATGTAGTGAGATGTAGCAAAGGGTAGAACGTATAACATCCGTCCAACTTTCAAAGACAAAATTTTGTCCTGTTTTCCAGATGAAATGATATCGTGTTGCAGACTCAGAATTATTTCCCTCTTGGGACCTGATACATCCACATTCTCTCTGTGGGTGACGTGGCCTCTCAAGACATGTTTATGCCCTTGGCAAAGGAACCACCTTTTCAGGTGCTTGGGCCTTAAAATCCCAGGTGTGAGATCTTTCCCACAAATGGCCTCCAAGGTCGGGAAACACCCCTTTTCTCTAACAAAATCCAAATTGTAATGTTTGTATCTTCCTCCCAAACACAAGCAGGACCTTAGCATCCTGGAACCACTTCATTTATCTCTTTGGGCAAACGAAACACACTTTAAAGTCTTTGTCGGATTATTTTATTAGATTAATTTCATCTGAAATAAGCTCACATGCTAATTACTGATTTTGTTGACTGCCTTCATATTACATTTTTTCAGAGTTTTATGATACTGGGTTATGGCCTAGGCTCAGGGTCTGTTTGTATGTTTGCTTCTCCTCATCTCTCTCTCTTCCTCCGTGCTCACCTCTCCTGGTCTTATGGTTTTGCATTTGCCTCCATCACATCCTCAAGGGCTCTGGTCCGGAACCAGCTCTCACTATGGCGGTTGGGGACCACTGCCCCATCAAGAGATTAAGGATGACACAGATCCAGGCACTAAACCAGCAGGTGGCCTGGCTCACTCCCTGGGCTTTAGGATGAGTCCTGGTCCCCCCACTTCTCTAGATTTGCAGCTTGTCATACACCCTAGCCCAGGCGGTGTCCAGCAGCCATTTAGTTCAGCCTCTAGCTTAGCCTGGCCCAGCCCACAACTTTAAGCAGAGATCCAGCTCCATCCTCCATCGAACTTGAAGCCTTTAGTTCCCATGATCACCCACCGCCCAGGAATAAAACTGGAGGCTTCTAGTGAACCACTGCAGCCCACTTACCACAGTGCATTTCCATTCTGCTCCTCCTCCATGGCTCTGAGCCCACCGGGTAGGCAGAATAATGACCTAACGATGGCCACATTCTAATTCCAGGAGCCCATGAATATATTATCTCACATACCAAAAGGGAGTTTGCAGATGGAATCAAGTTCGGGATCTTGAAATGGAGGTTTATCTTGGATTCTCTAGGTGGGCTATGTGATCACAGGGGTCCTTAAAAGGGAAAGAGGGACACAGGAGACTCAGAGAAGGAAATGCGACATTAGAAGCAGCAGAGGTCAGAGAGAGAGAGATTTGAAGATGCTATACTGCTGGCTGTGAAGATGAGGGAAGGGGCCATGAGCCGAGGAATGGAGGCAGCCCCTGAAGCTGCAAGGAAACATATTTTCCTGTTGAGCCTTCAGAATAGATGCAGGCCTGACAACAACTCGATTTTTAGCTCAGTAAGACCTACTTTGGACGTCTCACCTCCATGACTGTAAGATAATAAATTTGCGTTCTTTTAAGCCACTAAATTTTTGGAACTTGTTACAGCAGCCACAGGAAACTGTCTCTGGGTCTTTTTGTTGTTTTGTTTTCTCTTTTATTTTCTTAAACCTCCCCTTCTTTTTCTGTGTTTGGAGCTGAGGAGGTCTATCATACCTGGATTTTCCCACAAGGTGACCCTTTCTCTAGGAACAAATCTCGACCATTTATTAAAGTGGGAAAAACAGATTGGTAATGACAGGATTACGTAGAATGCTAGCTAGCATATTTTCAGTGCTTTAAAAGTTGCAAAACTTTTTTCTAAATCACACATATACTTTACCATATGTGCACCTAAAAACCTAACACTGTAAGGCCATAAATGAATTGCCAGACTGTTTTTGGAATAGTTATAACCTGATAGTGCAAGTATGGGACAAAAACGCATTGAAATCTGAGATACCATTTTTGTCTCTGTGATCTAATCCCCATGATACTTAAAGAAAGAATTCATCTTCTCTAAGACTTCCATTCTATTATCTGCCTCTTTCAGAGTTTGTGGGAGTAATAACAATATTTAAAGGCTTTTAAGTCATTAGAATTGTTTTAGATTAGTAATTACTAGTAATGTAGTAATTAGTAATGTAGTAATGTAGTAGTAATTAGTAATGATTAGAATCATTACTATGTTGGTGATGTATCTATGTGAAAATTTTTGTATTAGTTATCTATTGCTGCATAGCAAATCACACCAAAGCTTAGTGATTTGAAAAAACAACAAACATTTATTATCTCATACAGTTTCTGTGGCTCAGGAATTTGAGAGCCACTTAGCTGGGGAGATCTGGCCCCAAGTCTCTCATGGAGCCGTGGTCAAGATGTCAACCACGGGTGCAGTTGATCTGAAGTCTTGTTAGAGCTAAAAGATCTGCCCCCAAAGGGGCTGGCTCACATGGTTGGCCAGTGAGTGCTAACTCTTGGTAGAAAGTCTCAGTTGCTCATCACAAGGATCTCCCCATAAGGCTGCTTGAGTCTCCTTACAACACGGCAGCTGGCTTCCCACAGAGCAAGCAGTTCAAGAGAGAGCAAGGCAGAAGCTTCAGTGCCTTTTATGAGCTAGCCCAGAAGTCACATAGCATCATGTCCTCAACGTCCAGTTCAATATGAGGTCAGTCCTATTCAATATGGAGGGGACTACAGAAGGGCCTCAATACCAGGGAACAAGGATCATTGGTCACTATCTTAGAGGCTGCCTACCACCACGGGGGAGAAGGTTTTGTTTTCTTTTCAGCCACAAAGTCTTTCTTATCTCATAAATCCCCAGGGTTGCAGAGTAGGAAAGAAATTCTAAGGTCAACTAGTTCAAACATCTAGCTCGTGTGTCACTTCTTTAAAATCCTATGTTCAATAATACATTTAAAAATCTCTTCTGATAATTTCAAGCTGATTTGCATACGCCTTCTCTCACTTACGTTAGCATCTCAATATCTCCAAAGGGCAGGAACCCTGCCTTATACTTCTGAAACATAGGTACCTAGGTAGGAAGACATATATTTTTGTAAACTTGACGAATTCTCGGTTGTCAATTGTCATTTGAAGACTAGCTTATTGGTCAATATTCGGCCCCCCTTAATTTGATGGTTCCATGTGTTTTGAAAGTCTGGGCTTATGGGAGTGGCTGACTCCAGAATTTTAGGAGAAGTCAGTTGTCCGGGGAACCTGTCTCTTCAAGCTGAGGTTGAATCTAGAATCCGAATAGGAGCCAGATGGGCTATAAAGAACCAAAACGAACGCCAGTGTCCTTGCCAGTGATGCCAGCGAGTGAAGCACATTTGACAGGAGTAACATGTGCAAATGGAGAAGGGAGGACAGTGGAGGACACAGTTGCACTCTACTGTGTGATTTTTAGGTAAGTCCCCTAATCACAACTCTCTGAGCACCTGTTTCCTTATCACTTAATTGGGATAATAATGCCCACGTGTTTTCAAAGACGTGCAGCAACTGGAACTCTCTTGCTGGAAGGACCATGAATAGTTATAACCCCTTTACAGAGCACTGGCAAAGCCCAGTACAACCAAGGAAGTCATACACCCCCCAGGAGTTCTACTCTTGGGTCTGACCTTAGAACAGAGGTTCTTAACCCTGGTTGCCTGTTAGAGCCACCTGGAGGAAGGTTTTTTTTCTTTAATCTTGATGTCTCAGCTCCACCCTCAAAGATTAGGATTTCATCAATTCTAGGACGAGGCCCAGAAACGGATTTTTTTAAAAGCTCCCAAGGTTATTCCTATGAGCACCCTGCCAGAAAGAAACTCATTCATGTGGACAAAGAGACATCCATTCTGTACCAAATACCTAAATAAAACCAAGAGGAATTAAGCATCCAAATGTAAAAAGAAAATCTTTCAAATTCTTTAAAGAATATAGAAGACTATCTTATGACCTTGGCATACAAAAGGATTTCATAGGATTCAAAATACATGAACCATAAAAGACAGGATGGACACCTTTGGCTTTGAAATGCAAAAATCTTGTATTCGAAAAGGCACCACAAACAAAAAGAAAAAATAAGCCACAGACTGAAAGTATTTTATGAATCATACAACCAAAGAAAGCACTAGTGTTCAGAATATAAAAGTAATTCAAACATGTTAATAAGAAAAAGATGAACTATCTAATTACCATCACTTATTATGAGACTAGATAAATAAAATAAGCATAGTTGTTCAGGGAAGTTTTCAGCAGTAAAAAATGAAAATAAATAAATACACACGTAGGGCTGCAAAATGCTATCCTGAATTTCATTTTTACCTCCAAGAAGAAAAGGAAATAGGATCAGGGCTTCAGATATATCAGTAATATTTTAGGTGTTCAGCTGAGTCATAAAAACATGAAGGTCTGTGGTATCGTTATCTACACGTTTTGCATGCTTTAAAATATTATGAAAATTATTGAAAAACTTAAAAGTTAGTTCTAGTGTCTTTGGGGGCTAATCCTCCAGAACAACAGTAGACTCATCATTGTGAAACCTTGATCTGATGATCCTGGTTCTCTGAACCGTGACTCTTAGAACTTTCACCAAAAAAGAGAAGGCGAATGAAGAGAAACCAAGACAGGAAGTCTTCAGTTCATCCTAAATTGTAAATATTGTGGTTTTAACTTCCTGTCGGTGATAAACCCTAAGCGCCCGTTTGGGGGCGCCAAAGGACAGCACAGGTCCGGGTTCTCCCTGGGGAGCAGAGGGGCGCGTTCACCTGTTCCACGCTGTTTAATTATCAAACTGCCAGCGGGTTCTTACCTCTTGGTGTGAGTTTTGATGACAGTAACACATGCTGTCTTTAATACCCTTGACTTGATATAACAAGGGTTTGCGGAGCCCCTGAAACGCAGCTTATTTTCGATGTGAATACTCAGAGCTTTGAGAACTGAGTCTTAGATGACAATGGGTCTCTCGTTGCATGGAGTCTCGGAAAATTAATCTGGCTGAGCTGTTTTTCTGACACCCCCGGGATCCTCGTTAGCGTGAAATGAGACTACCTGATAAACTTTCATCCTTTTTCATCTCTTGAGCAATGGTCATGTATTAAAAAATATCTTGAGAGAAAAAAAAAAGAGATCATCAAGGTTGGCACCCAAATGTTATAAAGCAAATTACATGATGCCTGGTGAAAATGTGTAAGCAAGCAGCTTTCAAACTGGGGAAAGCCTTCCCTGTCTAGGAGAAGGGTCTTCTGAGAGGTCTTATTAAAACGATCTGGCCACGACCAGGAGGAGGTTTTCCCATGTTATAGTAAAGGAACAGAAAAGATCGCCAAAAACTCACCTCTCCTAGTCCTGTAGACCAATGCTGTCCAATAGAACTTTCTGCGATGACAAAAATGTCCACATCTGCGATGTCCAATAGGGCAGCCACTAGCCCCGTGTGGCTATTGAGTACTTGAACTGTGGCTAGTATGATGCAAGAACTGAATTTTACATTTTATTTTTAATTTTAGTTCTTTTCAATTTAAGTACCCCCTGGTGGCTGGTGGCTAGTGAACTGGACAGCGCAGGTCTAGATATTTTTCAACATGTATTTTTGTATTGCTAACTATATACCCTATAGAAAATTAGGTGTACAATGAATTCAAATTTGGATGTATATACTTGTAAATTTTATGTACTGATGTCGAACGTACTTAAAAATACACACCTTTCTCTTTACAAAGAAATTTTCTTTACAAAAATGGGATCATATTTAACATATTGCTTTTAACTTTTAAAAGAATTTATATGTAGGGAACATCTCCCCACGCCAGGACTTTATGATATATAATTTTTAATAGCTGGAGTGTCTTCTGTTGAGTGGATAATTATGCACAGTTATTATTCTAAGTACAAGGCCCGTGTTATCTCACGTAATCCTCAGTACCCTGTGAGGTAGATACTATCCCAGTGCACAAATGAAGACCCGGAGGTACATGGAAATTAACATGTAATTTGCTAAAATCAGGCAGAAGCCAAGGGCAGGGTGGGTGGTGTGCCAAGACTCCCACCCCGGTGGGCTGACTTCAGAGCCTCCTGTTGAATCTCTCTGCTTTAAATAAATTACATAAATTTAAAATAAGCATGTGAGTCATGTAGAGGAAACCCCAGCTGCTTTGTCCTTAGTTCTGATCTTAAGGCTTGAACAAGTCTTTTGCGCTGCATTTGGGAATTGACAGGATGCCTTTGAGTGGCTTACTTGTCTAATGGAGACAAAGAGCTCAGCACCCGAGCATTCCTCCTTTGCAACACAAGAATGCCTTTAGGTGGTGTTGGGTCACCATCGTGTGTGGGGCTGTCTTCCCACTGGGCATATAAAACCTCTTACTCCATAGCCGCAAGCTGCCTGCTTCGCTCAAGGGTACAGCGCTTGAAAGCAGATAACAAAATTATGTAAGTGAGTTAACTTGCTTGTGTTCATAGCCAAGCTCTCTCCAAGCTTTAAAACATAGCTCACATACATGTCGAGCACCTGTAACGAGTGATCCATCTGGGCGCGCCATGAGGAGATACGAAGGTTCATAAGGTATGGTCCTTGCTCCCACGGAGCTTCCAGCAGAGTGAAGACTTGAAAGCACGTCCATCCAAATCCACATGGCAGCCGCTGCAAGTAACGTAGGCAAGACACCAGGTTCAACTGAGCAGCGAAAGGGAGGAAAAGCTCTATGAACAGGGTGACGTTCGACCCCAGACCTGAGCCTTCTTATAATGGTTAAGCTTTCAGTGGGAAGAAATCCCAAGTGGAGAAACAGAAAGCTATAAAGGAGCATTGGTTTTTGATTTGCAAAACCTTGTCTGAGTGAGCTTGGATAAGCCGCTTCCTCATTGTCATCTTAGTGAGGGGTTTGCAAAGCTGGCAGCCACAGACACACCTTCAATATTTAAGCTTTCTGTTCTAATTACAAATTAATAAATGCTAATCGTCAAGTAGAAATTAGAAAATCCAGACAAATATAAGACGAAAAAAACTTAAATTATACCTAGTCCTGCCACTTAGAAAGTTCTTTCTAATCTTTTTTCTAACTTCACCCCACCCCACACACACATACTTTAATGTATAGAATAAGACTATGCTGAATATACATCTTATATCTTATCATTTAACTTAACATTATATTGCAATTACTTTCTCAAGTCAATGGATATAATTTTGTCTGGTTTTGTTTCCTTTTTAACCAAAGACATACAGGCACATAATTTCAGAGTGCTCCCGAGATCAAAACTTGAAACATTTTAACCAATTCTTTTGGGCTTTACTTCTGTGTCTTATACTGTACTCATGTATCGCCACTTCCTGGCATGTGGCTACAAGTATTACCTATCTTTCTTGTTTACTCCTTCACTTTTGTGGAACACATCCTCTAGAAGCCTTCTGGAAATGGGTGTATGTATGGTAGCTAAAATTTTCTGAAACCTTTGCATGTCTGTTAATGGCTCTCATTCAGCCCTCATCCTTGACTGATGATGGGGCTAGGAATTGAATCAAAGATGTTTTTAAGACATTGCTCCATTGTCTTTCTGTTCCAGTTTACCACCGAGAGGCCTGATGCCAGCCTGGTGTGGTTTTTGGGGGCTTTTTTTGGTGAGGAAGATTGGCCCTGAGCTAACATCTGTTGCCAATCTTCCTCTTTTTTTTTCCTCCCCAAAGCCCCAGTACCTAGTTGTATGTCCTAGTTGCAGGTCCTTCTATTTCTTCTATGTGGGATGCCGCCACAGCATGACTTGATTATCAGTGTGTAGATCTGTACCCAGGATCCGAACTGGTGAACCCCAGGCTGCCAAAGCAGAGCTCGTGAACCTAACCACTATGCCATTGGGCCAGTCTGGTTTTTTATCTTTTCACTAGAAGCTTTTAGAAGGGATCTTCTCTTTGTCCCTACTGCTCTGAGCCATCATGATGATGTCTATCGTCTGAGTCTCCTTTTATCCATCGAGCTGGACACTCAGTGGGCCCTTTTATCCCACTAACTCATGTCACTAGTTCTGGAAAATTCTCTTGAGTTATTTTTCCAATGATTTCTACTCTCCATTATCTTGGTTCTCCCTGGTTATTCCTATTTTGGGCTACCTGGGTTGTGTCCTAGTTTTCTTATTATTTCTGACAAATTTTCTAGCTCTATGTCTTTTTCTCTACTTTCTGGGAAATTCCCTCAATTTATCTTCCACCCTTCCCAGAGTTTCTAATTCTATCATTATATTTTATTATAACACATTGTTTTTTATTTTTTAAATTTTTATTGCAGTAACATTGGTTTATAACATTACATAAATTTCAGGTGTACATCCTTATATATTTCTATTTCTGTGTAGATTACGTCATGTTCACCACCCAAAGACTAATTACAATCCATGACCACACACGTGTGCCTCATCACCCCTTTCACCCTCCCCCCTCCCCCCTTCCCCTCTGGTAACCACCAATCCAATCTCTGTTGCTATGTGTTTGTTTGTCATTGATTTTATCTTCTACTTATGAGTGAGTTCATAAGGTATTTGACTTTCTCCCTCTGACTTATTTCACTCAGCATAATACCCTCACGTTCCATCCATGTTGTCACAAGTGGCCGGATTTCGTCATTTCTTATGGCTGAGTAGTATTCCATTGTGTATATACACCACATCTTCTTTATCCATTCATCCCTTGATGGGCACCTAGATTGCTTCCAAGTCTTGGCTATTGTGAATAATGCTGTGATGAACATAGAGGTGCATGTATCTTTATGCATTCATGTTTTCATGTTCTTTGGATAAATACCCAGCAGTGGGATAGCTGGATCATATGGTAGATCTATTCTTAATTTTTTGAGGAGTCTCCGTGATGCTTTACATAGTGGCTGCACCAGTTTGCACTCCCACCAGCAGTGTATGAAGGTTCCCTTCTCTCCACATCCTCTCCAACATTTCTTGTTTCCTGTCTTGTTGATTATAGCCATTCTGTCTCTGTCCCTTTTTTATAGCATCCTTTTATTCCATGGATGCAATATCTTCTCAAATCTCTCCTTTCAGAAGTTCCTGTATCACTTCTGTTTCCTCTAAGTTGCTTTTTTTCTGTTTCTTGTTTGTCTTGCCCGTCTCTTTCAGCTAAGAGGTCATCCTCAGATGTCCGCCAATACCCGGCTCTCAGTTCCTATGTAATGGTAAAACATCAAAGAGCTGATTGGAAGCTCAGGGCTGGCGGTTGGGGCTGGCCCAGCCAGGGCAGAGTGGCAGGTGATCTGAGCCTCCCCTGGAAGGAGGACGTAAGCCCAGCTCCAGCGATCTTGGAGCTGAGTGGGCAGAAGGCCGGGGACCTCCGCTGCCAGGTTGAAATCCTTTACTTAGTCCATCCGTTTTAGAGAACAAGACCCTTACCCTTAACCATTCCTGGTGTGGCCTGGTTCCAGACCTCCGTTTTTGCTCTCTACAGAGAATAAATTTCCAGGCTTCAGCTGAGGTCGAAAAAGGGGCAGTTGCCCATCTGCTTAGAATAGAGGAGAGGATCTGGGAATCTAATTGCATCTTAAACAGACTTTTAGCCACTCTCTCATTTTTTTTTTTGTTGTTGTTGCTCACCAATGTGTCTGCCCCAAAGAGTTGTTACAGAAAATAATTGAGAAAGCTCTCCCTTTACAGGAGGTACTTTATAAAGACACAAATATAAGGCAACTCCCTCTTTTCTAAAGGATACTTATGTGTGTGTGGGGGGGGGGGTGGAGTCACTGTATAGTCAAAGAAATGCAAATTAAAACTGCAATGAAATACTACTTGATACCCACTAAAACGGCCACAAGTAAAAGAGTGGATAATACCAAGTGTTGACAAGGATATGGAATAACTGGAACATTCACACACTACTGGGAATACAAAATGACACAACCACTTTAAAAAACAGTTTGATGGTGTCTTATAAAGTTCAACATATACTTACTGCATGACCCAGCAATTCTGCAATTCTACTCTTAGGTGTTTACCCAACAGAAATAAAAATACGTGTGCACACAAAGACTCTTAGTACTCTTAGCACCAGAAATGTTCTTAGCAGCTTTATTCATAATGGCTCCAAACTAGAAAGAAGCCAAATGTCCATCCCCGGGAGAATGGATAAAGGAATTGTGGCACATCCATAGAGTGGAATACTATACAGCAATAAAAAAGGAACGAAGTACTGATACATGTAACAACATGGATGAGTCTCAACATATTATACTGAGCAAAAGAAATCAGATGCAAAAGAAGACCTATGATTCCATTTATATAAAATTCTACAAAAGGAAAAGCTATTTTACAGTGAGAAAAAGTAGATTCGTGATTTCCTGGCCTGGGGTAGGGACTGGGGTGAGATGGATTGCAAAGCTCATGAGGAGACTTCCGGGGGTGGTGGAAGTGTTCTATATCTTGACTGTGGTGGTGGATACACGAGTGTAAATGTTTGTCAAAACTCACTTAGGGCCGGTCCCATGGCCGAGTGGTTGAGTTTGCATGCTCTGCTTCAGCGGCCCAGGGTTTCGCCCGTTCAGATCCTGGGTGTGGACCTAGCACTGCTCATCTGGCCATGCTGAGGCAGCGTCCCACATGCCACAACTAGAAGGACCCACAACTAAAAATATACAACTATGTGCTGGGGGGCTTTGGGGAGAAGAAGGAAAAATTTTTTTTAAAAAACTCACTTAAATGTCCACATAAAGATGGGTGCATTTTATTGTATGCAAGTCATACTTCAATAAAGTTGATTTTTTTTTTAAGTCAGGCACTAATAAAGGGTTTATGACTGCTCCTGGGCAGGGACTGTTGACCATTGACCAATGGGCTTCACTTTAGGGTGAGGGGGTGGGGAGCCTTTGGTTTTGATGACCTCTTTTATGGACCTTCCCATTTCCTTAAAGAAAGAGGCTCCACATTTTTCCCGGCGCAGGTGGGAGTGGGGAGGAACCTGACGATCTAGGTTCTGGGCTTCAAGCAGTTCGATGTCCAGAGGTTTAAATAGCCCCTCTCTTCTCCTCTGCATGGCTCAATCCTGCCCTCAGGCTTTCCTGAGGCTTGTGCCTCTCCAGGGTTTGGCAGAGCAGCCGGTTCCTTCTGAGCCTCATCCTCTCTGGACATGCTACAGGCTGCTGCGTCTGTGCCCTGTTGCTCTGGTCACTCCCTCTAGTCACCGTTCCCCACAAAGGTACTAGTTGACTCACCCATCCTCTGATTCCCTCCCTTCCCCCTGCCATTGTCATTGCCGTTTTACCTTTTTGAATTATTGTGGGAGAGGAGATAAATACACAATACACGAGGTCTATCTGTCATCTTTGTTAGCTTTTCAAAGCAAGAACTTTTTTTTTCTGCTTTATCTCCCCAACCCCCGCCCCGTACACAGTTGTACATCTTAGTTGCATGTCCTTCTAGTTGTGGAAAGCAAGAACTATTGTCTACTGTTTTGCATAAACCTTTACTAAGAATATGCACACGGAGGGTGTTGGAGAAATATTTGCTGAATAAATGAATGATGACCCTCAGGCCTGTTCTCATGTGCAGGGGGAGGACAAGCTGTGAGGTTTTAGCTTTAAGGGTTGATTTGAAACGCAGACTAAATCAGAATTTCGGTAATTGGTTATGAACTGTTATGAACATGATATAAATTCTGCTTCTACTTGAATTGCTGAAAGTGTTTCCTCATCTGTAGAATAGAGATGATAAGGGGCTGGCCCCGTGGCCGAGTGGTTAAGTTCGCGCGCTCCGCTGCAGGCGGCCCAGTGTTTCGTTGGTTCGAATCCTGGGCGCGGACATGGCACTGCTCATCAGACCACGCTGAGGCAGCGTCCCACATGCCACAACTAGAAGGACCCACAACGAAGAATATACAACTATGTACCCGGGGGGCTTTGGGGAGAAAAAGGAAAAAATAAAATCTAAAAAAAAAAAAAAAAAAAAAAGAATAGAGATGATAATACCTTCCCATTTTGGTAGAGAGAGGATGAACAGGGAAGGAAAAAACAGAAAATAGGGGCTGGCCGGTGGTGCAGCGGTTAAGTGCTCATGTTCCACTTCGGCAGTCCGGGGTTCGCTGGGTTCGGATCCCAGGTACGGACATGGCACCACTTGGCACACCAAGCTGGTGTCCCACATATAAGTAGAGGAAGATGGGCACGGATGTTAGCTCAGGGCCAGTCTTCCTCAGCAAAAAGAGGAGGATTGGCAGCAGTTAGCTCAGGGCTAATCTTCCTCAAAAAATAAAAAAAAACAGCAGAAAACAACCTATAACCCAGGAAGCATTCACCACGTTTGGTTTTTTGTTTTGGGAGGATTTTTTAGTACCACTTCCAGCAGTGTATTCTAGAATAACATGTGACAGGAGTTCTTATTTTACTATGTTTTTCTTCTGCTTAGAAGAAGTACAGGACAACAGACAAAACCTGAGTGTCAGTAAATGATTGTGTAGACATGCTCAGGGCTGGGATTGTGGCAAAACTCTCAGAAGGGGCCGGCCGGGTGGCATAGTGGTTAAGTTCACATGCTCCCCTTCAGTGGCCCAAGGTTCACAGGTTTGGATCCTAGGCGTGGACCTAGCACCACTTGTCAAGCCATGCTGTGGTGGCACCCCACATAAAACAGAGGAAGACTGGCACAGATGTCAGCTCAGCAACAGTCTTCCTCAAGCAAAAAGAGGAAGACTGGCAACAAATGTTAGCTCAGGGGCCAATCTTCCTCACAAAAAAAGAAACCTCTCAGAAGTTCCCAGTTTGGTGAAATGAAAAATATTCTTCTTATTTCTGCTTTTTTTTTTTCCTTTTCTGCTTTTTCCCCCCAAGTCCCCCAAGTACATAGTTGTATATCTTAGTTGTGGGTCCTTTTAGTTGTGGCATGTGGGACGCCACCTCAACATGGCCTGATGAGTGGCGCCATGTCTGGGCCCAGGATCCGAACCTGTGAAACCCTGGGCTGGCAAAGCGGAGCACGTGAACTTAACCACTCGGCCATGGGGCCGGCCCCTATTTCTGCTTTTTTGATAGGAATTGTGGGAGAATAGTCCCCCACAACACCCAAAGATGTCCATGTCCTAACCCTGGAACCTGTGAATGTGTTACCTTACATGGCAAAGGAGAATTAAGGTAGCCGGCAGAACCAAGGTTGCAAATCAGCAGACCTTAAAATAGGAAGATTGTTCTGGATTGTCCAGTGGGCCCAGTATAATCGTGGCGGGCAGGGAGTCCTTAAATTTGGAAGAGGGAGGCAGAAGAGGAGGTTGGAGTGCTAAGACTTGACCTGCCATTGCTGGCACTGAAGATGGAGGAGGGGCCATGAGCCACGGAATGTGGGTGCCTCCAGAAGCCGGAAAAGGCACGGAAATGGATCCTATCCTAGGGCCTCCGGAAGGAACACAGCCCTGGCAACGCCCAGCTTTAGCCCAGTGATTCATCTGACCTACAGACCTGTACAATAATCCATTTATGTTGTTTTAGGACACAAGTGGGTGGTAATTCATTACAGCAGCAACAGAAAACAAATACAGGCATTAAACCTATCTAAGCTCCTGAGGGCAGTAAGATGTTAAGGGAATTACTTAACTTTCTCCTGTGCCAGTCTCTTAATTAGCTTGCCAGCTTATCCATGTGCTTGCTCCTCTGCAGGAGTGTGTAGAAGGTACCCCATTACGCTTCTTCCCAGAGGGTCATAAAAATACAACCACTTAGAAAGTAGAGGCCCGCGCTGTCTTCACCCTGAGTTAAACTGTAGAAGAAATGGTTACTGATTCACGCTCACAGAACGCATCGGAGCCCAATCTTGAGGGTGGAAGTGGGAGACGGAGGGGGCAGCATTTTTATTCTATATTCTGAAGCTGTGAGTTCTCCAGAGGTGGCCTGGGGTTTTTTGGGGTTTTTTTTTTTTTTTTTTTTAGTCCTTAGAGATTTCTCTAAAGCCAGGTGTTAAAGGTCAAGGTCTCTTTGCAAACCAGGCCACTCCCCGCTCCCTCTCTGCAGGGCCCTGCGGTCCCCATCCTACCTCCTCCAGGCTTTCAGCTGGCAGCATCAGCGCTCTCTGTCTGACCTTCAGACCTTCAGCTGACCTTTCTGTAACTGACTTCCCCCGTGGATGAGAGGGAGCAAAGTTTCAGGTTAATGTCAAAAGGATTTTAATCCTTGCTCCACTCAGATCCCTCCTGTGCATGTGCCCTGAGGAGGCAGGAAGGACAGAGAGAGCATCAGGTATCAGGGCCTCAGTCCTAACTCACATCAAGGAGAAGTTATTAGTCAGCCCTGTGCCCAGGATTTTTCCTGCCCTCTGCTGAGGCAAAATCAAATGAAAAGTAAAACATGATATCACATTCCTGGTGCCCAGGAGCCCACTGGAAACAATCGGAGGACGTGAGAAGCTCTTGATAGCAGTAGTGCCGACTGCCAAGGATCTTCCCCGGCTCTCTGCTCTCCTCAGCTTCTGATGAATATTCAGACTGTTCAGCGCACAAAACATCAAGCCAAAAAACTTCTGGAAGTGGACAGTGGTGATGGTCGCACAACACTGTGGAGGTACGTAATGCCACTAGATTGTACATAAAGTGGTTTAAATGGTATCTTTTATGTTATGTGTATTGCACCACAATTATTAAAAAAACGGAAGCTCAGTTGCTTGCTTCTAAAACCTAAGATCTATTTTTTTTCATTTAGTATGTTGGCTTTTTTTTATATTGGGATATAATTGACATATAACATTGTATCGGTTTCAGGCGTACATTGAGAAATGATCACTAAAATAAATCTAAGATCCATTCTTGAGTCTCTCCTTTGCTCACTCCACACGACCAGTCTACCAAACTACCAAGTCTTGTCACCTTTACCTCCAGAAGACTTCTGGAATGCGTCCCCTCCATCTCCACCACCGCGTCCTTGTGCAAGCTACCCGCTTGGATCACCACTGCGGTAACCTCCTAACTCATAACTCATCTCCTGGATCCACTGCCGTTCTGCAGCCCATCTCCCCCTCAGCAGCCAGACCATAACTTAGCACATGGTGTTCCCCTGCTTGAAACCTAATGGATCCCCCTGGCTCTTGGAATAAAAGCCAAGCTTGCAACCTGGCCTCCAGGGCCCAAGTGATCCGTCTCATCTTCATCTTCAGCCCCATATTTGCCACCGTCTTGCTTGCCCACCATGTTGCAGCCACGCCGACCATCTTTCTGCTCCTTGAACATGCTAAGCTTGCTTCTACCTCAGGGCCTTTGCTCTTGCTGTTTCTTCTGCCAGGTCCCGCATGCTGGCGCCTTCCTGCACTCAGATCTCAGTTTCATGTCGCCTCCACAGAAAGGCCTTTTCCTTCTAAGTCTAAAGTAGCCACTCAGTCACTCCATCACAGGTCCCTGCAGCATGTTCCCTATGACCCTTATCATTCCCTAATATTTATTTGTGTGTCTAATATTGTATTGTCGTCTCCTCCCCGCTAGGACAGAAACTCCACCAAGAGCAGGAAGCCGTACTGCAGTGTCCCCAGCACCTAGAATGGTGCCTGGCACATAGGAGGCACACAACAAGTGTGACTGAGTGAAGGAGTGAAGAATTAAAGTGAATTTCCCGGATATCAGGAATATCACTTATAGTGGGTTGAATGGTGGTGCCCAAAAACATATGCCTTTGGACCTGAATCTGTGAATGGGACCTTATTTGGCAAAACAGTCTTTGAAGATATAATTAAGTTAAGGATCTTGAGATGAGATCATTCTGGATTACCCAGATGGGCCCTAAATCCAAGGACAAATGTCCTCATAAAACACAGAAGACACAGAGAAGACACAGACACAGAGGAGACAGCCATGTGAAGACAGAGGCAGAGAGTGGAGATAGGCTGCCACAAACCAAGGAACGTCTAGAGCCCCCAGAATCGGGAAGGAGCAAGCGAGGATCCTCCTGCTTTGAGCCTTGGGCAGGAGCGTGGCCCTGCCAACACCTTGATTTCAGACTTCCGGCCTCCAGAGCCTTGAGACAATGAATTTTTGTTGTTTTAAATCACCCAGTTGGTGGTAATTTGTTACGGCAGCCAGAGGACACTCCCCCAATTTACCTTCTTTTGAACTCGCCTGGCTCACGGTACTGTGTGTTCCCTCCGACGTTAAATTAACCGTGTAAACCAGGATGTGATCATCTTCCGTTGTGCTCGTCCTATTTCCATCACCTGATAGTTAAAGGAAGGGTGTGACTGTTTGACTTCTTGGTGTTGTCCACCACAGGTTGCAGAGTGCTGTGGTCAGAGCAGACACGGGTTACGAAGCAATGACTCTGCTTCCATGATGGATCTGGGGATTTTGCTGATCTGCAGTCCCTCAAGTCTGGCCTTTAGCTTCTGTAACCTCAGTCTCCCCTGAACTTAACTACCGTGGAAAGGGTTTTTAAGCCTTGTTCTCTGACTGGGACTTCTAGGATTGTCAACACGACTGAGTGCTGCGAAGGGGACCGCCAAGGGGAGGTTCACGGGCTTTGCTCTCAGTTCCTCGTTTGCTCCATCTGTTGGCACACACCCAAGTCTGGTGGCATTCACTGGCGTCTTCCCAGGCAAAGGAGGCAAGGACAGTGGAAGAGAGAATCAAAAGGAAAAAAAATACCCACCAGAAAGCAGGAGAAATAGAAGGCCCAAGGAAAAAGTAAGGAGCTCAGAGTTGGTTAGTCAGTAAAAACCAGTTCTGAACAGAAAAAACTGTGATCTGGCCTTCAGGGCACCAAATAAAGAGCAAATCCCTAAGTGCGTAGGTAGGAGCTGGCAGCCATGTTAGGGAATAGTGGACACTTGTGTTTTCCTGAGGCTATACTTCTGTTTTTCTTTTCTTTTTGACTGTGGGTTTTTCCACTTTCTCTTTCCTGCCCAGGCTTCTTTGGGGATTCTCGTGTTCCTTTGCAACAAGGTGCTTCTCATCTTGTTAGAGAGAAGAGACTCTGTAAATGCTTCACGAAGGACACTGGAAACCTCTGCTCCCATCTGTGCCTGTTTGAATTATGAGGCAGGGATCATGGACTTTCCTGCATTGGGTCAGTGGAGGGCACGTGTGGCCAGGTGGACAGCATCCAGGATAGAGCCTAGTGGGCAGTCTTTCTACTTTCCATTTCCCTCCACTTCTTTTTTATGGATTTCTTCCCCTATTTTCTTCCCAAATACAGAAAGGAGCAAAAATTAGTGTGAAGCAAGAAGTGAAGATTAAGAGAGAAAAAGAACAGAGGAAAATAGGAAGGAAGGTGGCGCTCCCCTGGTAAAAACATGGGGCTTACCTGATGACCACATAGCAAAGGTGATACGAACAATTTAGAGAAAAGTTCTCTCCAACTCATGTAAGGAAGTCCTGCTCAGTAAGCAAATTAGGGGTGCTAAGAACCTTCTAGAGAGGTAAGACTCAGGTTGGATTCCTCCTTCAGGGGTAGATTTTCTCAAGCTCAGGCTGTGAAGATTGAAAGTGGCCACTGAAGAAAATGGACTTGAAGGGAAAGAAGTTTCAATCTGCCCCAGAAGGTATAATCTGAGAAGAAAGGAGAGTCACACAGACACACGTGCTTTTGCATGTACCCACACACACGTACACACACGCACACTTTGGCCTAGCCTAAGTGTGTCTGGGCCTTAACTTATCTTAAGAAGGTTCTGAGAGGATCAAGATCGTGGCGAAGGCAGGATGGGAAAGTGGACACTGGAAGGGGTGGTCTTTGTGTGGTATCCCTGGGACCAGCCCTGGGGTAAATATTTAAAAATAATTTTATTGTCAAATAAAACACAAATACACACACAACAATAACATAAATCTTAAAACAAAATCAACCACAGGTACACAAAACAAATGTAGGGCTTTGATAAATTATTATAAGGTGAACAGCTTTGTAACCACTACTCAGGTCTAAAAGCAGAACTTCCCCAGCCTATTCCCAAAGTCCCTTCTGAGCGCCCCCTCCCAGCTCAAACCCCTCACTCCCCCAGCTGCAGCTCCCTCCTCACTTTTGAGGGATCACAGACTTGAGTTTTCATAGTCTTGTCACCCAGGTGTGAATCACCAGACACTACGGTTTATTTAGTCTCACCCATTTTTTAACTGGATGTGTCTTTTTGGTCTCTTTAATTTCTTGATTCCCCTTGGATCCTTCTCTTCCCTACGGTTTCCCTGTGGCAGACCTGAAGAGTTTCCTACAGTCTGGATTTTTGCTGGTTACATCCTCACTGTGCTGGGAAAGCCCTTGGCTACCATTTGAGAGGACAGTGGATGTAGTGGAAAGACCCGTGGGCAGAGATCTGAGTGTCCTCCTGCTCCGATGCTAACTAGGAAACAATCTGGCACAGCCAGGAGATGTATGGTGGGGCAGTGACAGGGAGAAGGGCCATGGAGTCCAGTGGAGCAGCAATCCATTCCTGGTTCCAGGACTTAGGACTCTGTGGTTCTGTATCCTCATCTATATAAAGGACATGCTACTCATATCACGGGTCATTGTAAGGATTCAGTGAGAAAAGCTCTTTGTGCTGTGCCTGATATATAATAAGTATTTTATACTGCTACTATTATTATTTACTGTTACTATTATTGTAAAAATCACTCTGGGCAGACCAGCTCACCTCCGCGAACTACAGGTTAGCCATCCAAAGAATGAGTCTTTTTATGTTGCACAGTTAAAAACACATGCCTTGAAAAATACATCTTAATAAGTTGAAATATGTGTCCACTTTCCTTCTTCCTACAAGGCTTCTCCTCTTCTCTATTATAGCTTTGGCATTTGAACACGTTTTAAACAAATGAGTCAGTTGGGGTGAGGTGATTAATTTGCTTGAGCCAGACATGTGTCAGCCTTCCTCTGGGGAGGCCGTGGTGGGGAAGGTGCTCATTTCATGCCTCATCAAGAACACACTGAGTGATATAGCCTTCAACCATCAAGCCCTGCCTTCCCCATGAGTCTGTTTTAAGGTTCAAACAAGATGATAACATTCTTCAAATCCTTTGAGAGTGAGAGCACTGGTCAAGGGCAGGTGGTGCTTTTTGTGCATTTCAATCTTACAGACCTGAAGCCCAGGACATGGTTCTCCCCCACACCTGGCTGGTGGTGGTGCTGGGACTAGAACCCAGGTCCTGACCCTCAGTCCGAGGTAAAGCATGTCTGGCAGAGTGCTTAACTGCATCTCGTGTCTCACAACTCCTTCAATTAAAAGCAGTTTATATGATCCCACTATTCCACTTCTGGGTATTTATCCAAAAAACATGAAAACATTAATTCAAAAAGATATGTGCAGCCCTCTGTTCATCACAGCATTATTCACAATAGCCAAGACGTGGAAGCAACCCAAGTGCCCGTGAATGGATGAATAGATACAGAAGATATGGTATATATGTACAACGGAATACTACTCAGCCATAAAAAAGATGAAATCTTGCCGTTTGCAACAACATGGATGGCCCTTGAGGGTATTATATTAAGCGAAATAAGTCAGACTGAGAAAGACAGATACCATATGATTTCCTTCATGTGGAGGATAAACAAACAAACAGACACATAGATATGAGGAACAGATTGGTGTTTATCGGAGGGGAAGGGGGGTGGGGTGAAGGTGAAATGGGTAAAGGGGGACATTTACATGGTGACAGATAGAAAGTAGACTTTTGGTGGTGAACACAATGTCATCTATACACAAGTCGAGAGAAGAGTATAAGGAACCCCCATGTATCCAGCACCATATTCATCAGTTATCGACATTCCGCATTTGAGAGGTTGTAGAAGGTGAGACTGAGAGGACCTGGGCACTGATTAGATGGGGAGGGAGAGCAAAAGAAAAGGAAGAATCCAGAATGGGCCTCTGGCCTGGGCCTGGCAGAGAACATGAGAAGCCAAGTCAGTCTGGAGAAAGACGATGAGCTGGGTGCTCAGAGACTCTGTCGAGTGTGGGGGCTGTGCTGTTTGAGCACCCCCACCTCCCAACTTCTTACATTGATATCGATTAAGTGAATAAGCAAAGGACACTGGATAGTGGTGCCCACCGTGGGCTCACCGAGCCTCCTGCAGGACCCACCCAGCCTGAGGGCTGAGCCAGACGGAGCTGGCAGGGCATCTGGTTTATTTCCTCTCTAGTCTTTTTACATTGTTTGGCCCCTTGAGGATTTCTGAAAATGAAAAATAACCATCTAGCCTTTTTCCTGGAAAAAGAGAGGTTTAGCATGAAAAAAGAATACAAGAGAGTGTTCTGGAAAAAGACCAGGTGAGGTAACAAGGCTGATAGCTCCACCTTTTGGAGAGGTGCCCAGGCTCTGCCCCCAAATCCAGCTCTACCTTGCAGCTGCCCATGTTCTCTCTCTGCCCTGCGTTTCTGGGAATACACTCAGAGTGCACGGCGTAGGAGACAAGATGTGTCCCAAAGCAGGTCACACTGACCTACGGAGGGTCTAGGACAGGGAGCAGGCCCCCCTCCTCACATTCCAGACAGGAACTGCCTGCCTCACTCTATGTCAGGATGACACTGCCTGGTCTCCTTGGATGTGCGGAGGTTCCTGCTTCTCCTCCACCACCCGTAACCAGAGATGTTATCGCCCGGCTAGGCTGATCACCATTCCAGAGTGATTCTTCCTTATCACAATTCACGCAATTACGGGCAACACGAAGGGTGCTCTTTGAGTCTGATTTTACAACCCCTTAAGGTGAAAATAACTCTGAGATATAGACCTGAGTCACCTAATGTGTTTTCATTGCCCCAGAAGCCCTTTGGCCTTCTGGCTGGTCCTACGCTATCACATTCTTCCCTTTGCTGTCTAGCCAGTAAGCAAAACAAACAGATTGCTCCCACTCTATTAAACTTCTACCCGCCTTGTAGAAGTACCAGCTCACAGTCTTCCAAGAAGCCTGTCTTTGTCCCATAATTTCTCTCATTAATTTGAACTCAGAGTATGTGCTGCTCTGAGAAACCTGTTGCACCGTATCTTATCTGCATCCATCGTCATCTTGTCATTTGGCACTTTCAGCACTGCATCATCTCCCCAGTTGGATTCAGAGCCTCTTAGGACTTGCTTCTTTTCCTCCCCAACAGAGGCAGGTGTGTGGAGGTCACCAAGGTTGATTCATTCCGAGGTGCTTCGTCTGATTTTTGGTTGAGGCAGCCTCCTGCCCAAAATATTGAGATGGAAGCCCAAGGCAGCAGAATTTCCCCAGCATAATCCAGGACCTTTTGAATTGACTTCAACAGCTATGACACCCATGGAAATCTTGAGAGTGGCCCAGAGGGCAGGTGCTGCCTTGGGTTGATGTGGCCCCACGGTGAACCCGTGCTGAGAGTCGAGTTGTGGTTGCTAAGATCCTTAATAAGAACTCCAGTCTCACTGGATTCAAATCTCCTCTCAACCCTGCTCAGAAAGCAACAGCTTGGTTTGGGAGGGGGGCAGGTAGCGGTGAGCAAGGAGAGTCATCTACCTCCTCACAATCTTTTGTTCTTGCGTTTATTCTTTTGGAGTTGAGAACGTAACAAAGAGGAGAAAGTTCAGTGTTTCTCTGTGATTGCCTGTGGCGAGCTGTCCATTATAACAGCTTCCGTCCACAGTCGTGGCTGCTTCTCTGTCCAACACCAGCCACTCTTCTCTTTATAAGGTCAACATCCAAATGCTGACTTTCCCAGGGGACATCGTTCTCAGTTCTTCAAAGGACCCTGAAGGGCCCGCCCCTGGTCAGCTGAGGCTCAACCTCTTTCCCCACTCTCCCCCAGCGGGGCTCAGTGCTCCTGGGCTGAAGGACCAGCTTGTTTTTCTTTACTGCTGACGTGTGATCAATACTTCTGTAACACACATTTAAAATTGCTAGTGAAGGGTGGAAAAATATGCCACTTTGGCATAAGGATTAGCGTGAGCTAAAGGCACTGAAGAAAAACAGCAGCAAGAAGGATGCTCTGACCCTCCCCTTTTTCTTCCTAAAAGCAGGAAATGAAACGCCCAGAGGGAAGATGTCCTCCTTACACCAGGAAGAAAGTAACATTCTTACCATCAAAGACAGGAAGTTGAAGCTGAGAGAATTCTCCACAAACAGACCTAGTTAAAATAATTCTGACCTTCCTTTAGCCTCCCATGTGTTTCAGTTACTCCTCGACAATCACCTCTCTTTGCTCAATCTAGTATAAAAGTATTTAGGTTTTGTCGCTTCTTGGGGGTCTTCATTTCCTTATGAGGGCTCCTGTGTCACCTACGACTTATATTAAATATAAAAAGGGAATGAGCAGGTACCCTTAACTTGTTCCATCTGCCAGAAACACAGTTTGGAGCCAACTGTTTTTATAAATTAGTGAGATTTGTATTATCATATGTGTCTCATAGCTAAAATTTTTAAAAGAAGCTATAAGAGCTATAAAAGAATAAGCTATAAGCTTTGTGTGTGTCTGTCTGTATGTTTAAGTGCATCTATATATGTATGTTATAGATACATAGTATTTTTCTACCTCCAGAAATGGTGTTGCCAACATTAATTTGTAAAAGAGCTCTATTAAATTGGCTTAAAGAAAAATAAGTATTAAGTATTCCTAAAACTCCAAGAAACATAGAAACTAACCCAATTTTTTTTCAAGTTCATCTGACCCGGGATCATCTTTGATAAATAAAAACTAGTTTAAGTTAGTTGGTTTAATCAAAATAGGCAAGTCTTCTGAGTTATCGACATTAAATATAATGTAGACATACAACTTTTTCTACCTGGATTTGCTATTCAAATAAGCTCATGTTATCTCTATGCTACAGGATTTGTCAGCAAGAAAAATAAGATAATGGCTAGCTGTTTAATGTCTCATAAAATGTTCATGAGTAATCCAAGCATAATTGTTAAAAAAAAATTAAATAGATGTAAGATAAAATTTTATAGGGGCCAGCCCCGTGGCCGAGTGAGTTCACATGCTCCACTTCAGCAGCCCAGGGTTTGGCTGGTTCCGGTCCTGGGTGCAGACATGGCACCGCTCGTCAGTCCATGCTGGGGCCGTGTCCCACATGGCACAGCCAGGGGCACTCACACACAGCTGGAGTGTGTAGCCATGTACTGGGGGGCTTTGGGGAGAAGAATAAAAAAAAAAAAAGAAGATTGGCAACAGTTGTTGGCTCAGGTGCCAATCTTTAAAAAAAAAAGATAAAAGTTTATAAAAGAAGTTTTCAACAGCAATTATGTTTTATAATACGTCTACTTAAAAATCATTTCCAAACTCTTTCGGGTAAGTTGAAACCTTATCTTAAGTTAAATTAAATGATGGGCATTAATTAAATATCTATGTCATTTCCAAATAAGATAAATTACTGAAACATTCATTAATAAAGATAAATTTAAGTTTATATCCTTTTGGTTTCTTATTTTTTATATGATGGTACAGAGAGGCTAAAGATATTTGGATCTGTTGATAAACATGTATTTTGCCACATTAAAAAATTATGCTATGAAAAAGTATGCGTCTCTAAAACTTATGAAATGGCATATTCATAAAATGTGTTAATCAATTAGCAGATTCTAATATGTGACAGACAGCTCACAATTGCCTCCTTCATAGTTTTCGCTGAAAAATAAAGGTTACTGATCAGTAAATTTATGATCAATATGTGAAAATAAAACTACCAGAAACAATAACAGTGAAGAAAAACAACTTCATACAAGAGGGAAACATGGTAAGAAGATAGGACATGTTTTTATACGAACGGTATGCAAGGAATGTAGGATATGTTTGGTTTTTTTGTTGGTTTTTTTTAAAGAGAGAGTAATTTTTTTCCTAAAGTAAAATGACTGGTTGTTCCAAAATAAAAAGAAGAGATCTAAATGGATATAGAAAGTCGTGGAAGGTTTATTAAAAAAAAATTATTTTGCAAGGTCAAATTGACTAAGATTAAAGGGATTTATTTATGAGGTTTTTTTAAAAAAATGAGCTCAGTAATGTACTGACATGAAACTAGAGTTTCACTTTCTCTCTGTTAAAAGGACAATGTTTCTTACACTATTGCTTTGCTCTTAATAAGAGACTATAGAAGGTTTTTCTTTACCTTTTGAGTAATTTGCCTAGGAAACAAAGTTTCTGTGCCTGATCAAAGTAATTTCTTATGCTTCATGCTGTCTTTATCAGATCTTTTATTACTTATAAATATTGAGTCTTTTCAATATTAAAAGAGCTAAGTTTTTTTCCCCTCATGTATGTTACTTCCTGTATTACTTTAAAATCTTTGTCAGTTTACTTTAGTGGATAACTAAGTATTGTTTTCCAAAGAACTGTGATCTTATTTGATCAAATATTTTAAATCTTTTGACATTTTTGACAAACTTCTCAAAATCAATTTCTAAATAAAGTCTTTTTAACCTCAAACTAACTTTAAAATGTTCCAGAAGACTCTGAAAAATCTCAAAAGATTTGCTCTTTCTCCTTATAAAAAGAGAGATATTAAACTAATTAAGCTGATTTGATATATTAAATTACATGGAAAGCATTGTCAAATAAAAAGTGATACTAAACCTGCTTTAAATTATACTTGTATGGGTATATCTTACAAATATAAGTGTTTCAGAAATTATATAAGATTCCTAAAAATTTGTCAATATCCTTACTGTCTGTATATCAGTCATAATTCTAATTAACTTAAAATGTTATATGCCAAAAACATTAACCAAATTTCCTTGCTAATTCCATCATTTTTATAATAAGGTCTCATCAGATCTTTAACCATGGCAATTTTTAAGTCTTTTGTCATTCACAGATAGGTATTGTTTTACTCTGATGCCTTCCTGAAAGCTTTTCCAATCAAATACAAACACAACTGCTTTATCCTCAAAAAAAAAAAAGTCATGCAAAGAACTCTAATAAGTATCCTGGAATACAGGGTTCTGGTAATTCAAAAGTCATACCAGTAAACTGGGAAAAAAAAAATTCTAGAACTCAAATGCAGATGCTGATGGATTCATAAAATTGCTAACCCAAGATCAAGCAAAAGAAGAATTAATTCCACGGGACTGAATGAACTGATGAGAATGATTATGACTCTTTGATTGAAGCATTGCTGGTTCTTTAATATTTTGTTTTCCAGACTTAAGAAACCCTTTTTTTCTTTTCTCTTAAGCTATCCATAGCTTATGGCAATCTGGAAAATTATACTTTTCTACTGGAATTGAAACATTTATTTTTTTCTCTAGATTATCCCTCCAGAATTTGGAAGCCCTTATTGAATATTCTCATTTTCATGGCAATATAGTTATTTACATCAGTTCAATAAGAATCCATTGTCCTTATAACCAGACATAATTAAAAGCATTGGTTATTATTACTAAGGCATTGACTGGAATGTCATGTTGAGAATGATGTACATAGAATCAAATATGAGCAGACAGATTTAAAAAACTTAGGTTGGATTTATGGAGTTAATGCTTATAAAGCCCCTTGAAATACCAGCCTGGTAGCTTGCTTACAGAGTTCCCAGCATTACAGATGAGTAAAGAAGGTCACTTCCTGGCAGGCCCAAAACCTCAAGATATCTTGGGGAGGTCAAGAGAGGAATTCATCCAAATTTATAGCTACTGAAGGTAAAGTCTGGTGACATGTTCCTGCACAGCTTCTTAGCCTCAAGAGACTTTTAAAAGTTTAATCTGAGATTCCTTTTAAAAGTTCCAGCAAAATAGACTTAAAAGAGCCTATATGGTCAACCACTGTTTTTGCTGCACTTATGTAAATAGGCCAAATTTAATGAAACTAGACTTATTTTTCAAACAAACTAGTCTCACTTTTATTTTCTTTGATAAAAGTGGTGGTGACTGTAGGGAGAGAATTCTTTGTTTCAATAAAAGCCATAGCACACCCTTCTGGCTTCCCAAACTGTGTCACGTCCACTAACTTTGAGCTCTTTTCCTCTTTCTAAACTGGCTCCTGCCATTTTGTACCTTTCATCAATAATTAACGTTTCTGATTTTTCTCCCACCCTTCTGACTTGGAATGACTGAAAACTAAAACTGTCCGTTTCCCAAGGCCTTACAAGCTGGCACTGGCCAACTTAACACAAACTTCAGAGAAATCACCACCACCGATCAGGTATGGACCAGCTTCCTGCCTGCTGCTATATGGGCCGCTCAGAAAGTTCATGAGGACACCTAATGCCATCCCCAGAGACATTCAAACTACAAACCAGAAAATTCATCGAAATTGCCCCTATCTGTCTTCAATCCACCGTCTAAAGATGTTTCAAGACCAACATGTAAAAATCTTCTCAACTGACTGCCCCTTGGACTAAAACATTAGGCTTATAATTTGCTCAAACCGTTAACTTTTGTTTTTTCTTTTTTTCTATATAAATGCCGTCGTTAAATGCTTGATTGGTCATCATACAGAGTCCTGACTTTGGGGGGAACCCACCAGCAACACCACTGCCTGAGGTGAGAGGTGACTGTTTAACTGAACTGACATTCTCAGGACTAAGAGACTGATTCAGTGAGGATGGAGCAAGCTTCTGTCTCAGTCCAGACTAGCAAAGCTCTTGGAGAAATTTCTAAGAGGGACTGGAGAGGGGCAGAACACGTCCCTCCAGAATATGCTCCTTTGGCATAAGGATTGCTTCGAGCTAAAGGCAATTTTAAAAAACAGCAGGTTCAAGAAGGGCGCTCTGACCCTCCCCTTTTTCTTCCTAAAAGTGGGAGATGAAACCCCCAGATGGAATATGCCCTCCCTATATCATGAGGAAGGTAACCGTTTTATCATCACGGACAGGAAGTTGAAGCTGAGAGACTTCTGTAAAAACAAGCCTTGTTAACATAATTCTTATATTTCTTTAGCCTTTCCTTACCTTTAGTGACTTTTCTACAATTGCCTCTCTTTGTTCAACCTAGCATAAAAACACTTAGGTTTTGTCACTTCTTGGGGTCTTCACTTCCTTATGAGGGCTCCTGTGTCACATAAAACTTGTATTAAATAAATGTGTATGCTTTTTTCCTGTTACTCTGTCTTAGGTCAACTTAATTCTCAGGCCCGGCCAAAAACCCTAAGAGGGTAGAGGTAAGATTTGCCTCTCCTACACTAGGATAATGAAATTTACAAAAAAGACTTGCAAAATACAAGTCCTGTTTTCATTATTAGACTTGACAGACACAAAATTATTCTCTCAAATTTCTATGAAACTTTCTATGAACTCTCTCTTTCCTTCTGTACTTCTCTCTCCTTGGGCTAGTAACACACAGTTCACGGATCAGTCCTGGTCCCTGGAACCCAGTTTGTGTAGCACTGGGTCTAGCCAACCTTGAAATAATTTGCTGTGTTTTCATAAAACATATTCTCTTTATACTATTATAAGTAAACTGGCTTCCCAAACTGTGTCACATCCACTAACTTTGAGCTCTTTTCCTCTTTCTAAACTGGCTCCTGCCATTTTGTACCTTTCATCAATAATTAACGTTTCTGATTTTTCTCCCACCCTTCTGACTTGGAATGACTGAAAACTAAAACTGTCCGTTTCCCAAGGCCTTACAAGCTGGCGCTGGCCAACTTAACACAAACTTCAGACAAACATTATTATAAGTAATACAATAACGAGTTTATAATAAAAACAATGTAAATCCTGTCCCCATTTTCTCTCCCTCTCCCCTGGAGCCATTTGTTTCTTTTATGAGTAAATTTATCTCTGTGTGTTGCAGCTTCTCTGGAGATCAGGCTGGAATGGAGCCAAGCACTCACATGGGATAAGAGTAGTGCCTTGGGTCATATTTTGGGGCAGAGGTGGTTGTAATAACTGCTAACATTGCAGGAGGAGAGATAATGAAAGACTAATCCGTTGTTAGGCAATAGTAAGGTGTGTTCTTGGTTTCCACTTTAGGGGTGTTCCAACCCTGGGCACCTCTAGCTTCATTCCCTCAGGCACAGAGTGGTGCCGATTATTCCAGAAGCCACTCCATCTCTTCTCCACCTGTCTTTAATCTTTCAAGGAGTCCACATACCCTGTGGGTTCCAGTTTCGGCTCGGCCACTTTACCAACCTGTTGCTTTCCTGGTGACCCAGGCTGCAGGCTCATCTGTGTGGCCCTCAGTTTTCTAATCTCCACATTCAGGATCATATCTGCCCTGCTGATGTCCTGGGGTGGTTGCCAGACAATGTTGTACATTCTTTCCTTCAGTGCCCCCTCCATGGCCTGCAGTAGGCAGAACTACAAAGATAAAACCCAAAGATAAGACTTACCTACAGTTCAGTGAAGAAATAGACTTAGGGCATGTATCACCTTCAACATTAAGTCATATGAAGTGAGGTCATCTCATCGTCCGCTGGGGGAGTCTAGAGTGGGGCAGGGTCACCCAAGGAAGGACTCACAGTGGGTTTCCAGGGATATTTGAACTGTTCCTTCGGCTAAGGGGAGAAGATTGCAGAAATGAGATACAGGATGTCCAGGGGATGAGGCTCAAGATGTATGACCCCTATGACCAGCCATTACACTCCTGGAGAAAAATTTGTGGACGTGCACCAGGAAGCTCAGATAGCAGAGGTCAGCAAACTGCAACCCCTGGGCCACGTTCTGCCTCCAATCTGTTTTGCACAGCGCATGAGCTAAGAACTATGTTTACATTTTTTAAACGTTTTTTTAAAACCTTTTTTAAAACCTTTTTTAAATTATCTAAAAATAAGGAAGAATATGCAACAGAGACCCTATGTGACCACCATGCCCAAATGTTTATCATCTGTTCCTTTACCAAGAATGTTTGCCAACCCCTAGTATATTAGAATACTCACACAGGACTGTTGATGATAACAAAAACTGGAAACATCTGAACTATCCATCAACAGTAGAGAAAACAAATAAATTGTAGTTTGTTCATATAATGAATATTACACAGCAATGGAAATGAAGAAACTATAGCTACATGTAACAATCTGGATGATTCTCATAAACCATAGTGAGCAAATAAAATAGGACATGAAAAAATACAAACAGTGAGATTCCATTCCTATCAAGATCAAAAACAGTCAAAAGCAAAGTATCTAATTTAGGTATGCGTTTACGGATGGAAGCCTATGAAGAAAAGTAAGAAATTATTTTTTTAAAAAAAGCCAAAACTGTGATTACTTCTAGGGTTGAGGGAGGAGGTGGTGATGAGGAAGAGGCACATGGAGGTTTCTGGAATGTTGAGCAGTGTTTCATTTCCTGGCCTTTGTGGTGGTTATGTGAGTTTTCCCAGCAGAACTAACCTTGTATGTCTATGCTTTACACCTTCATCTCCATATTAGATTGTATCAGCTAGCTATTACAACAATAGTGCTTTGTAACAAACCATATGGACATTCAGTGGCTTAAAACTACAATCAATCATTCTCCCAGCTCTGGGGGTCAGCAGGGCCAGTGGCTCTCATGCATCTGCAGTGGTGGGGGCTCTCTGCTCTTTGGTTTAGGTATGCTCATTGGTGGGGGCAGCTTTGCTTTATGTATGTTCATTCCAGGCCCAGACTCAGGAGGCAGCAGCTACCAGGGGAAGCTCCTCTCATGGCAATGCCAGAGGCTCATCTAAAGCACACTGTCACTTCCACCCTATTGGCCAAAGAAAGTCAAATGGCCAAGTCCAAAATCAAGGGGTCAGGGAGTATTTTCAGCCCCCAGTGAAGCAGAAGAGTAAAGAATTGGGGCCAAGAATGCAAGTATATTTCTCCCAATAGTTGGTTAGGAGAGAAACTGAGGTTGCTTTGGGGCATCCAGTTAGGAGTCAGAAATTTGATCTCTACAGCTCAGAAAGATCTAGAATGTAGACCAAGGTTTGGTTCTTCTGCATTTAGGTATCAACCAATGTCCCACAAGTGACTGAGTTGTCTGGGGACAGTGTACCCAGATGAAGCAAGAGTATCACTAACGTTGAGTTGGGCTCAGGAAGATAACCTGGTATAGGGGATTTAGACGGGGACCAGCAGAGGGGCAAAAGGAGAGGGCTAAGGAAGGAGAGAGTTTGAAACAGAACAAAGCAATGGTGCTGATGGTATAGACAGCCATAGAGTGTGGTAGGCTTTTGCTCTATGGGGATCATCTTTAAAAAAGCAATTTTGGCAACTCTGTAGGGACTACATTCCATCTACAATGGGTTGAGGCAATAGGAGAGGATACAGGGCAGTGCTCTTGACCTTTTCCCCATTGTCTTCTACACTATATTAGTAACTCACACTGTCATCAGTAGCAGTGTTCACCACAGCATGACTGTCAAGTGGTCATCTTCCTCCAATCCCATTTTAAGAAACACTGTTATAAAAAAAAATGGACGGAGAGATGGCGTCTAGGAAAAGATGCTATAACCATAAAGGATATCGTATGGATAATCAGCAGAGTTTGGGTTTCTGCCCTACACAAAGGTGAATTCATGGTCAACGCCCTTGAGGAATTTATTGCCTACAGGGGAAGCAATCCATAAACACCTCACAGGAATTCAAGGCAGGGCCACATAAGGGCTAAGTAGACTTGCTTGCTATTTGCAGTGATGGCATTGAGAAAGAAGCCGCTAATTCTGACCCAGAAGGAGCAAGGAGGGGGCAGGTTTACAAAGGAGGAAGCATTGAGAGAGTGGGAGAAGCTGGAGAACAGATGAGGAAGGCAGTGAGTGGTGGCAGGCAGCACATGGCATGTGTAGGCGTGTATGGGTGTGGAGGGGAAAGTGGCCCATGAGGCTGGAAAGGAAGTTTGGGGCTCCACAATGGAGGTCATCCCATGGCAGGGGGACTGGAGCTTATTTCACTCTGTAGGCAATGGGGAGCCTCCCTGGGATTTTGCAGAGGAGAGTGGTGCTGTCAAACTCACTTCTTAGAAGATCGTTGGTAGCAATGCAAAAAAGTGCATTGGATATCAGGAACGAAGGATGGATACCAGGTGGCTGTTGCAATGGAAATGGAAACTCTTTGTAAATTACAAAACTGGGTACAACCTGAAGGTAGGGATGTTGATTCCGGACTCCTTCGAAGGAGCATCTCCTTGTCCTCTCCGGCACAGGGACAGTGCTGTGCTGTCCCTCTCATGGAAGGTAATGGGTTCAGCTAATGTAACATCCCCTCTCCTCCCTGGTCTTCTTGTGTGCAAGGATAGATAACAATAATAAGACTGGTTAGGGCCAAGAGCCAGGCTGTGACCAGGCGGGATGGTAGCCGTGGTCCCTGTTGCAAAGGAGGAGAAATATGCCATCTTCCTCAGGTAACTCATCTTTGCTGTGAGGAGTCACTCTCAAGGTTCACTCACCCAAGTTTGGTAATTGCTAAATGAAAACTCATACAAGCACCAGCTAGTGGGATAGGCCTGTTCTCCAAAACAATGCTGATTTAGAATGCTCTGTCTAGGTGACCCCATTATAAACCCTCAAGATGATCCAGGATCACTGATATTTTGGGGCGCTTTCAAATTATGCCTCCTGGCTTTTTTTTTTTTAACCAAGAAGTATTAAAAATACCAAACCACACATCTTGATTTGGGGCTTCAGATAATACAGTCACTATAGTTATGGGACAAGTTATTTAATATGCTATGTCCTCAGTTTTCGTAACAGTAAAATAATTTAGACACGTGGTTGCTACAGTTCCCTCCTGGTCTAAGAGTCCTGGACTCTGGCCCTAGGTACTAGACACAGTGTAGCCTGCAGCACTCACTAGCAGGGTCATGACTTGCTTAGGTGCCCAGGCAAGCCACTTTACCTCTCTGTGCCTCAGTTTCCTTGTCTGAAAAATGGCGGTGATAATAGAACCAAACTGACAGGTTGCTGGGAGGATTAAATGAGTTAATATAAATGAAGTGCTTGGAAGAGTGTCTGGCACAAGAGAGTGCTCAAAAAGTATTAGCTATCATATAGTCAAAAGGTGGAAGCAACCCAAGGATTTAGATAAACAAAAGTGAATAGATAACCAAAATGTATTCTATCCATACAATGGACTATTATTCAGCCTTAAAAAGGAAGGAGATTCTGACACATGCTGCAACATGGATGAACCTCAAAGATAATATGTTAAGTGAAATAAGCCCAACACAAAAAGACAAACACTGTATGATTCCACTTATATGAGGTACTTAGTGTATCAAATTCACAGAGACAGAAAGCAGAATGGTGGTTGTCAGGGACTAGGGAGGTGGGGATGTTGACTTCTGTTTAACGGAGACAGAGTTTCAGTTTTAGAAGATGGAAAAAGTTCTTGAGGTGGATGGTGGTGATGGTTGCACAACAATGTGAAGGGACTTAATGCCACTAAATTGTACACTGAACAATGGTGAAAACTGTAAATTTTATGTCTATTTTACCACAACTTAAAAAAAAGTATTGGAGTGACGTCAGTGTCATGGCAGAGTGAGCTTGCCTGGGACTCTCTCCCCTCTAACATACAACAAAAAGGAGCAACCATAGTCCAACAGAAAATATCCTAATAGCACAGGAATCCTTGGAGAGTCACAGCCGCCAAGCGACGGAGGGCAGAGAGGCTGGAGCCCCCGTCGGAGGAGCTGGAACAGGGTAAGAGAGAACTTCGCTCCCTCCCCTAAAGACTGGGATCACTGCCACAGGACGCTCCATGAGGGAAGGAGTGGGGGAGGGGCCCTGCATCCAGAGGATCACCCAGCGCCCCTGCAACCTAAAGGGAAGCCCTCTAATGGGGCAAAAGCTTTTGCATGGGGGGGACCTCATCAAGCCGAGACCCGAGGAGACCAGATAGCAAGAGCTGACCGGGAAACCTGGGTCTGCACGCAAAAGAAAAAGCCCCGCTATGCCCCCAACCCGCACTGTGGCATGACAGCTCGGCTGAAGGAGGAGGGCTCAGAATACATGCCTCTCAACCCCCATCCAGTGGCAATAGGCTGTAACTTCAACCGAATAATATCACAATGCAAAAAACCAGTAGTTCCAGCATCAAGCAGTTCATCCAAGCTCCAGACCAGAGGGAAAACAATAAATACCCAGAATTACATCCTGAGGACTCAGAAATAAGTAAGCTAAATGACAATGAATTCAGAATAGCTATTGTCAAAAAAACTCAATGAGGTAAAAAAGAATATAGAGAAACAATTCAATGAGTTCAGGAGCTACTTCACAAAAGAGATTGAAACTGTAAAGAAGAATTAATCAGACATACTAGAGATGAAAGACACAATGGAAGAGACAAAACAAAATACGGATTCCCTGAATGCTCGTGCGGACACCATAGAGGAGTGACTCAGCATAACCGAAGATAGACATGTTGAAATGCTCCAGACAGAGGAGGAGAGAGAACTGAGACTAAAAAGAAATGAAGAAAGTCTCCAAGAAATATCTGACTCAATGAGGAAATGCAACATAAGAATTATAGTATCCAAGAAGGTGAAGAGAAGGAGAATGGAGCAGAAAGCATGCTCAAAGAAATAACAGCAGAGAACTTCCCAAATCTAGAGAATGAGAGAGAAATGTTTGTGGAGGAAGTTTTCAGATCTCCTAGATCTGTCAATGTAAAAAGACCTACTGCAAGACATATAGTAGTAAAACTGGCAAAAATGAATGACAAAGAAAGCATACTCAGTGCAGCAATACAGAAGAAAATAACCTACAAAGGAACCCCATCAGACTTTCAGCGGATTTCTCTGCAGAAATCTTACAGGCTAGGAGAGAATGGAATGACATAGTCAAAACTTTAAAAGATAAAAATCTTCAGCCAAGAATACTCTATCCAGCAAAAATATCCTTTAGATGTGAGGGAGGCGTTAAATCTTTCCCAGACAAACAAAAGCTAAGGGACTTTGTAGCAACGAGACCCTCCCTACAAGAAATCCTCAAGAAGGCCCTCATACCTTAAAAAAGAATAAAAGGGAGAAAGGGGTAACAAATTACAGAGTAAGGAGACAAATAGATAGAATCAGAATAGGATAGCACATATTCAGCTATAGCATTAGGATAAAGGGAAGGAAAACACCAAAAACGAAGACAATCTTGTCACTTTAACCACAAACTCACAACACAAGTTGGAATAAGAGATGGAGGGGAGGAGGAAAGGGACTGAATCAGTTCAGGCTAAGGAAATAAGAGGGCACCAGAAAATGGACTATGCTACGCACGAGATTCTAAATGCAAACTTCAGGGTAGCCACTAACCTAAAAAGCAGAACAGAGACACGAAAAATAAATAAGGAAAAAACTAAGAAACACAGCATAAGAAACTGCAGAAATCAATGGGTAGACCAAAACACACAGGACAAGAAACAAAGGAAACGCAGGAAAACTGGAAAGCAAGTGACGGAATGACAGCATTAAGCCCTCATACATCAATAATCACCCTCAATGTAAATGCCTTGAACTCTCCAATAAAGAGACACAGAGTGGCAAAATGGATTAAAGAACAAGATCCAACAATTCGTTGTCTCCAGGAAACACATCTCAGCTCCAATGACAAATACAGGCTCAGAGTGAAGGGGTGGAAGACGATACTCCAAGCTAATGGCAAATAAAAGAAAGCAGGAGTCGCAATACTTATATGAGATGAAGTAGATTTCAAGATAAGGCAGACAAAGAGGGGCAATATATAATGATCAAAGGGACACTCCATCAAGAAGAAATAATGCTTATAAATATCTATGCACCCAACACAGGAGCACCAAAGTTCATAAAGCAACTATTAACAAGCCTAAAAGAAGATTTTAAAAATGACACAGTAATAGTAGGGGACCTCAACACTGTACTCACATCACTGGACAGATCATCCAGACAGAAAATCAACAAAGAAACAGTGGAATTAAGTGAAAAGCTAAAACAGTTGGACTTAATAGACATATATAGAACACTCCACCCAATAACAGCAGAATATACATTCTTCTCAAGTGCACATGGAACATTCTCAAGGATAGACCACATGTTGGAAAACAAGGCAAGCCTCTATAAATTTTACATTAAAATAATAAATTAAATTGAAATAATAACAAGCGTCTTTGCCAATCATAATGCTATAAAGCTAGAAATTAATTACAAGAAAAAAGCTGAGAAAGGGACAAAGATGTGGAGACTAAACAATATGCTATTGAACAAGCAATGGATCATTGGAGAAATTAAAGGAGAAATAAAAAAATATCTGGAGACAAATGAAAATGATAACATGCCATACCAACTCATATGGGATACAGCAAAAGCTTTATTAAGAGGGAAATTCATCACAATACAGGCACACCTTATCAAAAAAGAAAAATTCCAAATAAGCAATCTCAAATTACACCTAACTGAATTAGAAAAAGGAAGAACAAACAAAGCCCAAAGTCAGAAGAAGGAGAGAAATCATAAAAATCAGTGCAGAAATAAATGCTATTGAAACAAAAAAGGCAGTAGAAAGGATCAATGAAACAAAGACCTGATTCTTTGAGAGGATAAATAAAATTGACAAACCCGTAGCCAGACTTAACAAAGGAAAAAAGAGAGAAAGCTCAAATAAACAAAATCAGAAATGAAAGAGGAGAAATAACAACAGACTCCACAGAAATACAATGGATTATAAGAGAATACTACGAAAACCTATATGCCAACAAAATGGTTAACCTAGAGGAAATGGATAAATTCTTAGACTCCTACAACCTCCCAAAGCTGAATCAAGAAGAAGCAGACAATCTGAACAGGCCAATCACAAGCAAAGAGATTGGAACAGCAATCAAAAGCACTCAAAGAATAAAACCCCAGGACCAGATGGCTTTCTTGGGGAATTCTACCAAACTTTCAGAGAGGATTTAATACCTATACTTTTCAAGCTATTCTAAAAACTTAGGGAGGATGGAACACTTCCTAACACATTCTACAAGGCCAACATTACTCTAATATGAAAGCCTGACAAGGACAGCATGAAAAAGGAGAACTACAGACCAATATCGCTGATGAACATAGATGAAAAAATTCCCAACAAAATTTTGGCAACCCAAATTCAGCAATACATCAAAAGGATGCAATATATCATGATCAAGTGGGATTCATACCAGGGACACAGGGATGGTTCAACATCCACAAATCAATCAACATGATACACCACATCAACAAATTGAGGAATAAAAACCACATGATCATCTCAAAAGATGCAGATTAAGCATTTGGCAAGATCCAACAGCGATTTATGACAAAAAAATCTTAACAAAATGGGGATAGAAGGAAATTACCTCAACATAATAAAGGCCATATATGACAAACACACAGCCAACATCATACTCAATGGGCAAAAACCAAGTGCCATCCCCCTGAGAATAGGAACGAGACAAGAATGCCCACTATCACCACTCTTATTCAATATAGCACTGTAGGTTTGGGCCAGAGCAATTAGGGAAGAGAAAGGAATAAAAGGAATTCAAATAGGGAGTGAAGAAGTGAAACTCTCACTGTTTGCAGATGACATGATCTTATACATAGAAAACCCCAAAGAATCCATTGGAAAACTATTAGAAATAATCAACAACTACGGCAAAGTGGCAGGGGATAAAATCAACTTACATAAATCAGTAGCATTTCTATACTCTAATAACGAACTAACAGAAAAAGAACTCAAGAACACAATACCATTCACAATTGCAACAAAAAGAATAAAACACCTCAGGGTGAATTTAACTAAGGAAGTGAGAGACCTATATAACGAAAACTACAAGACTTTCCTGAAAGAAATGGATGATGACATAAAGAGATGGAAAGACATTCCATGCACATGGAGTGCAAAAATAAACATAGTTAAAATGTCCATTCTACCTAAAGCAATCTACAGATTCAATGCAATCCCAATCAGAATCCCAAGGACGTTCTTTACAGAAATAGAACAAATAATCCTAAAATTCATATGGGGCAACAAAAGACCTCGAATTGCTAAAGCAATCCTGAGAAAAAAGAACAAAGCTGGAGGCATCACAATCCCTGACTTCAAAACATACTACAAAGCTACAGTAATCAAAACAGCATGGTACTGGTACAAAAACAGATGCACAGATCAATGGAACAGAATTGAAAGCCCAGAAATAAAACCACACATCTATGGACAGCTAATCTTCGACAAAGGAGCTGAGGGCCTACAATGGAGAAAAGAAAGTCTCTTCATCAAATGGTTCTGGGAAAACTGGAAAGCCACATGTAAAAGAATGAAAATTGACCATTCTTTTTCACCATTCACAAAAATAAACTCAAAATGGATCAAAGACGTAAAAGTAAGACCTGAAACCATAAGGCTTCTAGAAGAAAAGACAGGCAGTACACACTTTGACATCAGTCTTAAAAGGATCTTTTTGGACACCACGTCTTCTCAGACAAGGGAAACAATAGAAAGAATAAACAAATGGGATGTCATCAGACTAAAGAACTTCTTCAAGGCAAGGGAAAACAGGATTGAAACAAAAAAACCAACCCACTAATTGGGAAAAAATATTTGCAAGTCATATATCTGACACAGGGTTAATATCCATAATATATAAAGAACTCGCACAACTCAACAACAAAAAAATCAAACAACGCAATCAAAAAATGGGCAGGGGACATGAACAGACATTTCTCTAAAGAAGATATATGGATGGTCAATAGGCACATGAAGAGATGTTCATCTTCACTGATCGTCAGGGAAATGCAAATCAAAACTACACTAAGATATCACCTTATACCCATTAGAAAGGCAAAAATAACCAAAACAAAAAGTAACAAATTTTGGAGAAGTTGTGAAGAAAAAGGAACCCTCATACACTGCTGGTGGGAATGCAGACTGGTGCAGCCACTATGGAAAATAGTATGGAGATTTCTCAAAAAATTAAAAATAGAAATACCTTATGACCCAGCCATCCCACTACTGGGTATCCACCCAAAGAACTTGAAATCAGCAATTCCAGAAGTCCCATGCACCCCTATGTTCATTGCAGCATTCTTTACAATAGCCAAGACCTGGAAGCAACCTAAGTGCCCATCAACTGATGATTGGATAAAGAAGATATGGTATATATATATATATACAATGGAATACTACTGAGCCATAAAAAAGAATAAAATCGTCCCATTCACAACAACGTGGATGGACCTTGAGGGTATTATGTTAAGTGAAATAAGCCAGATAGAGAAGGACGATCCCTGTATGACTCCACTCATGTGTGGAAGTTAAATATGTGGACAAAGAGAACAGATTAGTGGCTTCCAGGGGAAAGGGGGGTGGGGGGTGGGCACAGAGGGTGAAGGGGTGCACCTACAACACGACCGACAAGCAATAACGTACAACTGAAATTTCACAAGATTGTAAATTATCATAAACTCAATAAAAATTTTTAAAAAACAAAACTATTAACTGTTGTTATCTCTGGTCTCAGCTCTCTGGACAGTTTCTCTAGAGAGGAGAGCCAAACGGATGTGACGATTATTGTCTGCCCCATACCTCTGGGAGATAGGGCTCAAACTTGCTCCCCCCTCGAACCTTCTGATACAGTAAGTTATCTTTTCCCCTTTAAGTCCAATTCTATCCTTGTTGTGCACCAGGAGAGATATGGAACAAATATCCTTGATGATGGAGTCAAGGGAAGCCAGAGGAGAAGCAGTGGGAGCTCTAAGCAGAGGGGCTCCCCGATTCTGCTGGAACTCTGGCTGCAGCTCCCGACCCCACCATCCTAACCCTGTGCACTGCTGCGCTGAAAACAGTTTCCCCAGAAGCTGGATGCCCACTGGGGAGCTACAGAAGTGGGTTCTGGTGGCGTCCCCTTAGGTTAGCACCAGGGTTATGGCAGGTACGCGAGGAACAATACTAAGGCTCAGGTGACTGTTGAGTTTCTTGGTCCTTGGGTCCCATTCGTGCTCTCAGCAAAGCCCTTTTCCCCTGGGACCCATGGAGGTGAGGGCCAGCAGGCCAGTGCCTTGAGTGGGTGATCCTTAATTATAATCCGGCCCAATAAAATGCCAAGGGCAGGGGCCCTGTCACTGGCTTTCTCTGGAGAAATCCTTTTCCACGCTCTTTTTAATAAATCTTTACTGAATACATCCTATAAGCAGGACTGAGAAGTGGTGCCGCTCAGCCTTAGCAGCACATTGAGACCACCTTACGGAGCTTAACAAATCCTGAGGCCACACCCAGCTCCCAGAGGTTCTGGGTTCATTGGTAGAGATGTGACTTGGGTATTTGGATTTTTTTAAAAGCTCTCCAGATGATTCTATATGTACCCAAGGTTGAACACCACTGCTCTAAAGATCAAATAGACTGTGGCCTCCATGCACAAAGGGGGCGCTGCAGCAGAGGGACCTTAAAAAGAGCCAGGGAAGGCCAGGCCCCACAGTGATGGTTTCACAAGGAAGGATCACGGACCAGGCGGCATTCCGCTGTTTCTCGCGGTCAGGAGCCATTAACCAGGAGCTGGTTTGGTCTGTGGACACACAGTGACCTGAAGGCCCTGCCTTATGTGTTGAAAACATGGTTTTGTAAAATGCAAAATAGTTCCCCCAAATGGCTACTTTTCTGCCAGTCATGGTGTCTGGGCTTTTCCCTTTGGCTTGCTCTGTCACTGCTGGGAGAGGTGTGGCCAAAACAAACCTCATCACGCCGTCCTGTGGCTGTCTGCTGAGTGCAGAAGGCCCCAGCCGACTTCAGCTTTCTTGACGTAAGAGCAAAGCTGTCAGATGTGTTTCTTCATACAGTGAAGTCGACCGTCTCATCTGTTTTGAAATCCATGAGCGGCAACATGCTGACTCACTTCCCTTAGCCCGTGGAGTTACACTCCTTCCTGGATCAACAACCCCCCAGAGTTCACGGGAGGGGTGAACACCACCTGCTTTACAGCAAGGGCCTTGAATTCTAGTTTGACTCTCTCACTGTTGGCGGGGTGGGGGGCGGGAGGAGGCTGCATGGACAGCTAGGTGGTATTTCTGGGCCCTGAGATCATTGTAGGAAAGGAGACGCCTAAATACAAGATGTGGCCATCCTAATTTAGACCTTTGAGGAGAGGACCAGAATGTTTCTCCTCGTTGAGTGGAAGACTTGAGTGTTCTGCAGGCAACTCTGACATTAACTAGCTTTTGTTCAGTCATTCAAGACCTCTTCATTGCCAGACAGTGTTCTAGGCTCCTGAAAAATGGCCATGGAAAGACAGATATGGACCTTGCCTCCTTTTTCTTTCTTTTAAAGACTTTATTTATTTAGAGCACTTTTAGGTTTACAACAAAATGGAGAGGAAGGTACAGAGATTTCCCATATACCCCCTGCCCCACGCAGGCATAACCTCTCCTATTATCAACAGCACTCGCCAGGATGGGACACTTTTTACCAAGGGTGAACTGACATTGACACATCATAGTTCCCCAAAGTCCCCAGTTTACATTAGGGTTCACTCTCGGTCTTGCACATTCTGTGGGTTTGGATAAATGTACAATGACACGTATCTATCATTATAACGTCACACAGAGTATTTTCACTGCCCTGAAAATCCTCTATGCTCTGTCTATTCACCTCCCCACCCTGACTCTCAACCTCTGGCAACCACTGATGTTTTTACTGTCCCCATAGCTTTGCCTTTTCCAGAATGTCACATAGCTGGAGTCATACAGTACACTGCCTTTTCAGATTGGCTTCTTTCACTTAGTAATACGTATTTAAGGTTCCTCCACGTCTTTTCATGGCTTGACAGCCCATTTCTTTACAGGGCTGAATAATATTCCGTTGCCTGAGTGTGCCACAGTTTATTCCTTCATTCACCTGCTGAAGGACATCTTGATTGCTTCCAAGTTTTGGCAGGTATGAATAAAGGTGCTACAAACATCATGCGCAGGTGTTTGTGTCAACGTGTTTTCAACTCCTTTGGGTAAATACCAAGGAGCACAATTGCTGGATCATACGGTAAGAGGATGTTTAGTTTTGTAAGAAACTGCCAAACTGTCTTCCAAAGTAGCTGGACCATTTTGCAGTGGAATCTCGTTGTTTTCATTTGCATTTCCCTAACGACATATGAGATGGAGCATCTTTTCATATGCTTATTTGCCGTCTGTATATCTCCAAAGATGAGGTGTTTGTTAATGTCTTTGGCCTATTTTTAAATGGAGTTGTTTGTTTTCTTATTATTGAGTGCTAAGAGTTCTTTGTATATTTTGGATAACAGTCCTTCATAGGATGTGTCTTTCGCAAATATTTTCTCCCAGTTTGTGGCTTGTCTTCTAATTCTTTTGATGTTGTTTTTTGCAAAGCAGAAGTTTTACGTTTTAGGACCTCCTGATGTGTGGTTGGGGAATAGCATTCACTCTGGGCTGTTCTTTTCCCCCAGTTTTATTGAGATATAATCGACATACTGTACTGTATAAGTTTCAGCCATACAGCATCATGACTTCACTTACATATATCGTGGGACTATTCTTTTTTAATTAATTAATAATAACTGACACTTAGGGAGTGCTTACTGTACGCCAGTTTTGTGCTAAACCCTTGATTTGCACTCCTTTTTTAAATAGCTATTTCCTTCGATCACAATTCCCACTCTCCTTTTCCCTATAAGCGACCATCCTGACATGTTTCCTATATGTCCTTGTTTGTGCTTTTGAAATTTCAATTGTTGTTTTCCATGTGTGTATTCTAATTTATATGTATGTTGGATATGTTTATGTAAATTAGGGTGCACTGCCCTTTCTTCCAGCATTGTTAGCGTGGTCCACCTGAGTTGCTGTCTGCGCGTTGACCCCGTTTCTCATGGCTGTGTGATGATCCATAGAGTGCAGCCGCCAGGTTTTACCTGTCCATTCCCCTATTGAGTCTTATGATTTTTTGGGGGGGAGTTTTTTTTAAGAAGTCCGTCCTCACCTCTAGTCCATAATGATGTGACCTTACAGAGATTCTCTCCGTTAACGTCATAGCTGTTATGTCACAGTTAGGGCTGCTGTCTGTCCACACCCTAGCTTTGTAAATGGTGTTGATCAGGGATTCAGATTTGCGTGTCTTTACTGACTTTACTCACTGGACCTTCATAACAGCTCTCTGAGGTAGAGGAGAAAACCGAGGGCAAAGAAGGTCAAAATGCCGGCAAGTGGCAGAACCCAAATCTGATTTTGTTTCTTCAAATATCAAATAGGTGGACCATATTACAGACCTCCAGGGCGAGGGAGCAATAGAGCCCGGGCCCAGAGCGTTACTAATTACCTGGTAAAAGAATGAGGCCGTTGGTTCCATCTCTTGGAACTAGTTCAATCAGAAATGCTGGCGAACCCCAGGAAGGGCCACACCCAACCTCCAGCTTCCATAGGAAGCCCCTTCCCATCTCTCTGACCCCTCCACCACGTAGGCAATGCACACAGCCTACTCCAAAGTAACTCCCCCTCCCTCAGCTTAGGGCCTCCTTTCACTGTCTGTCCTAATATTTTGTGCTCATAAACTCTAATAAATCATAATTAGTGACATAGAGTGAGCACTCTCCATGTGCCAGACAGTGTTCTAAGCACATCACATGTATGCCCTCATTTAATAGTCAAAACAACCCCATGAGGTGGGTATAATCATTGTACCCATTTTGCAGATCATAAAACCAAGCCCAAGGTTCTCACTACCAGTAAGCAGCAGAGCAGGGATACGAGCCCAGGCCACTGAGCACAGAGCGTGCACTTCAGCCACTGTGTCTCACTGTCCCTTGTAAGGTACGTGACAGTCCCATCCAGGCCGGGTACAACTATCAGAAATGATCAAATACAGGGAATTGAGTTGGCTCTGACTTTCATTTTGAGAGTCGTGGTAAAAAGTGCTGCCATTTGATATTCCAGCCTCCAGACCCACCTCAATGAAGACTTGTCATCATCTCAGTGGCCTGATTTCTTCACATTCCTATTGGAGTGAAAGACCTTGAACATCTCGCTCTGCAAAGAAAGCCCACCTGGTGCATTAAGGCTTGCCGTGTGTCAGAACTTTACTAAGTGAACATTCGGTTAACTGCAGAGCCCCGTTTCCCAGCCCAGCCAGACAGCAGGGCGCTTGTCACTGTGTTTGGCCCATGCTCTTAGTCCTTTTGTGTAACCGAGTCCTGGGGACTGCGGTACAATGCTTCCCGGAGCCTGTGCTGGCTCTAGGGCCTTTGTTCTTGTCTCCCGTGACCCATTGTTCTGATCCTTCGCTTTCTGCGTTGTCATCTTGTTTTTCCCCATCTCAGTGACTGTTCATTATCTTTATGTTTTCCCCATCCTTCACTCTTGCCTCCAGCTTTTATCTCTCCTCTTGACCTCTTCCTTTCTCATGTTCAAGTGACATCTTATCCACCCGTCCTTTCTCTGCCCTTCTTTTTCCCCTAAGCTTTCATCCTAAATCCATACTGGAGCTGGTTCCATGCAATGTCACTCTTCTCCTTGTCCTTCTTGTCCCCGCCTCCCACCTCCTCCACACAGGCTCCTGAGCCCCCCAATCCTCCACGTAAGCTCAGCCGCTCTGCTTCACTGTCTTACTCCCGACCATCCTCTGGAGAACCAAGGGAGGAGGGCAGCCCCCTCTGGCTGTGCGACAGTGGCTCTAAATTGTCCTTCGGTCAGATTTCAGTGTAAGCAACGAAATACTCCTGGTTGCTTCTTCCTGAAGCTCTGATCCATTTCTCTTCTCCAGGGAAGGTGACTGGGTGTGAATCCTTGGTGGTGACTCTTTCGTTTCCTGGGAACAATCTCCTTTACTCAGCTCTTTCAGGTAACCCTGATCGCTTCAACTCATGCTGTTCGACCTCTGATCAGCCCTCCGCAACTATGTCTTCGAGCACACGTTTATTATAATTATAATTATAAGACTGCTCCAGCCTGTCAGATGCGTTCTCCTTATCTTGTTTGCTCAGGGCACCTGCTCTCGCCAGCTGCTCTGGAATAGCTGAGTCCCTGCGTCCCACTGCCCTGATAGAGTCCCCAGTGAAGGGTGAGCCGGTACTGCAGCACCACGGATATGCCGTCAAAGGCACACGTGGGTTTGACACGGGTTTAACGTAATGTACGTAGATTATCTCCCAACACAAAACCTGACCTCCCCAACAGCCAACTCCAGCCGCTCCTGACCCGCTCGTAATTGTGACACCTTTTGCTGTCAGCGTCTTCGTCCTTTTGCTCATTCTGTCCTTTCTCCCTCAAATCTCCGACTGCATCCCCGACCGCTGGGAATGCCTCCATGCCTTTTCCAGTACCAGCTCTGAGGGTCTTCCAGGACCCAACTTGAGTCCCACCTCCCCTGAATAGCCTTCCCTGCTCTCCCTTCGCTGCATCCTTGTGGCTGTCCCCACAATGAAAGGACAGTCACAGCCTTACCAATTGTGCCTGGTATTGCTAATAAATCTTTTATTTGCCCGTGCTTCTGTCTCTCTAAGATTCTTTGCTCCTTTGAGACAAGGGACCAACATTTTCAGTGTTTCGAGTCTGGGTGGGCAGTTGGGAAATGATTTTGGAGACTTGACAAGTAAGTGAATCAGTAAGTGTGGAATCTTGGATCCCTCACTCTGCTACAGTCACATGTTGCCTTGTTCTATGGCTGTCCAGGTACATGTCGCAGTTGCCCCCACTAGACTGTAATCTCCTAAGGTGAGTGGGGCAGGGCATCTCCAAAAGGACTCCATCTCATGTGCCCCGGAACTCAGCCCCATTGCAGCCTGGGTGCTCACGGAGTTGTGGACTTGGCTTGGAGGCGAGAAGCCACCGTTATCTGCCCAGCCACCTCCAGGGCAGCAGTAGAACAAGGAAGTAGAGGGGACGAGGTGAGGGATCAGATGCACTCGGGTGTCCACCTGCTGGAAAATCAGTCTTTGCATCTGTAAGACCCAGAAGAGAAGGCCTAGGCAGTTAAACCCCGGACCAGGAGTATCCTGTCTCTTGGCACCCGGAACCCAGTAAGAACTGGGTATTTGAGGCCATGATAAAGTGTTGACGTTGACTCCACAGGTCAGAGCTCTTGGTTCTATGAGGCTGCGGCATCCTTGTTCTCCTGCTGAAGTTAGAGAGAGCTGGCTGGACTCTAGTGAAAGCATAGGACTGGAGATTCAGGACTCAGGAACGCCAGCCGTGCCATCCTGGGTCGGAGGGGGGCCCTCCCTGGGCCTCTTATTCCTGCTTTGAGAAATTGCCTCTCCACCCGTTGGCATAGCTGCTGACCATGCCTATATTCATTTCCTATGGCTGCTGCAACAGATTGCCGCAAACTTAGCAGCTTAAAATAACACAGGTTTATTATCTTACAGTTCTCGAGGTGAGAGGTCTGAAATGAGTCCTACAGGAGCTGGAAAGGTGTCAACAGTTGCCACGATGCTTCTGGCGTCTCTAGGAGAGAATCACGGCCTTGACTTTCCCAATTTCTAAGGGCTGCCCACATCCCTTAACTCGTGACCACACCACCCCAACTTCTGCTTCCGTCTTCCTATCTCCTGACTCTGAGGTTCCTGCCTGTCTGACCTTTGTGAGTACATCGGGCCTGCCCAGATAACCCCTCCATCTCAAAATTCTTAACTTAATCGTATCCGCAAGTTCTCTTTTGCTGTGTAAAGTAACACATTCACAGGTCCTGGGGGTCCATTCGCATCTTTGGGGGTCCATTATTCACCCAAACACAATGCCCCACAGAAGGACATCCATGGCAATCTAGTTTTAGTTGTGAAATATTTCAAGCTTATTATTTCAAGGAAAATGCAAACAATAATGTAATAGAGACCTGTATACTCGCCACCCAGCTTTGTCTGATTTCAACATTGTACCGTATTTGCTTCTTATTCTTTTAAGTAACAGTATATTGCAGACTCAGCTGAAGCCCCTTGAGTAGCTCTCCCTAAACTTTTCTTCTCTTCAAGGGAATTTAAGCATTTTCTTAAATTTGGCATTATCGTCTGCAAGCATGGCTTTATATTCTTGGTGTCTTTTTGCCGAACTCACATCATTAAAGTCAAACGAGTTGAAGCACATATGACATGACACCACCGTCATCACCTCCAGGAAGCTTCCTTGGCCCCAGCCCCCCAAACCAGGCCACCATCCCGCTCAAAGATTGGTGCCAGAGTGGAGGTGAGATGGGAGGTGTGAATTGGCCATTTACGCAGGGAGAGCGTACCGCCATGTAGAGGATAATTCTAATACATGACATGGCCCCCAAATGCAGGTCACCCCCTCACCTGATGCTCGACAGACGAAAGGGCCGTCGGTTGCACTGCTGGAGGGAGCACTGGCTGAGTTGACTCCTGGAGAAACGGTATGATGTCCTCCCACGTGAGATTTTCACCTTACCCCCTGACTTTGGAACTTAGCCCTTACCTAAGATGCAAGCCCACGAGAAGGAACTAGCCTTAAGGCCGTGATAGGAATTAGCCAAGAAGAATAGGGAGGATTCGGGGGAGGACAAGGACTTTCCAGGCAAAGGTTGGTCTAGAGGATGCAGTGTGGCCAAAGCATTAGAAGGAGAGGAGTACTTGTGGGGACCAGCCCCACACAGCCCTATGTGCTGTGCTGCAGACCGTGGGCTTTACCCTCCAGGGGATGGGGCATTGGGCCTGAGGTAGGGGACAAGTGGGAATTGTGGCTGAGTCACTTCTTGGCAGGTGTGACCCCTTGGAAGTTACTCAGCCTCCTTGCTCCTGTTTCCTCATCTATAAAACCAACAGAATACTTCTTAGACTTGTTGAAAGAACTAAATGAGATATAGTGTGTAAAAATGGCCTGGCACTCTCAAAGCATTCCCTAAACCGCAATCATACTCCTGCTTGTTATCATTGTCCCTGAAGGCCTTCACTCAGGGGAGCGGGCAGAGGATCTTCCCTGGGTGCGGGGAGGAGAGAGGAGTTGTGTCTCCAGGGGCCTGTGGGCAGATCCTTTCTTGGATGGCTCTCCAGAAGTTTCCAGGAAACCACAGTGGCTGGTGGGAACTTCCCAGCAGCTCAGCATCCCAGGGAGCCAGAGAGAAAGCCTGAACAATGCCTTTTGAGAGGCCAGGACTCGCAGCTTTCTGAGACACCCCTCCCACCTCCACCGTGTAGCCAGGCCCCCAGCTCAGTGCCCCAGCAGCAGGAAGCAAGCCGGAGGGGGCTGGCAGCAGATCTGCGGGCTTAGGAACTTGGCTCCTTTCCTCACTGTGCATTGCTCAAGGCAGGGTCTTCCTCTGACTCATCTTTACCTCCCACCCCGCCTCCGGGCCCCCATTGCACCTGGTGCTCAGAAAGCCACGTGACTTGGAGCTGCTCTCAGCCATCCAGGGTCTCAGGTTTCCATTCCCAATTTCCATATTAAGCTGGAAGTTCCCAGAATGGCACTTGCTGACTGCTGGATGTGGGCCCTCCCCACATGATTATTTGTGTTTCTGAGAAGAGGCTCAGAGACCAGGGCCCTGGGGACAGCTGGTTCCCTGTGAACACAGAGGGCTCAGAGCACTTGCCCTGAGGAAGCTGGTTGAGACGCAGGGACACACAGGCAGTTAGTGGCAGACCTGGGACTGGAGCCCAGACTCCTGATTCGATTCATCGTCCGTGGTTGTTGCCATCTCCTGCCTTTGTCCACCATCAGTGTCAGGGGAGCTCCCTGGTGGTCAGTTCAGAGGTGGCATCTTTGACTCCTCATGCGACCAACACCCAGGGCTGAAGCTAGGGAAGGCCCTTGGGCTCCATAGTGGGGAGAGCACAAATCAGCCATACCCCAAGACTTCACTGCCAGAAACCTACTACCCCCAATCCCCAGCTCAAGCCCCAGGCAGAGGGACGTTCCTCCTCCCTCCACCTGAATCTCCAGCTCCAGGAGACAAAAACTTGGCTCGACATGGAGGACTCCAAAAGGAGACTCCCTTGACAGGGACAAATGCAAACGTTCTGTCTCTAGAGTGGACACGATTGATGTCACAGTTAGGAATAGACGCGGCCGCAAAGAATAGAAAACCTGACCAACAAAGTCTTCAAGAAATAGTTGTTTCTTTTTCTCATATGAGATGATACGGCTCTGAGTTGTGGCCTTTCTGATCCTCTTAGCTTTCCCCTCACGGTTTCAGATGGTGGCAGCAGCCCCATACATCACATCCTCATACCACATTCAGAAGCAGGAAGCAGGAGGTGATATCAGGCAGAGCTTCTTCTCCCAGCTTCTCCCTTATCAGCAAGCAAAGACTGTGTTCAGGAACCCAACAGCTGACTTCTCCTCACATCGTTGGCCAAAGAGAGCTTATAAAATCCTCCCCAGCAAAGCCAGAGAGTGTGTCTCTGGCCATCCCAGGCTTTACAGTGAGAGGAGGACAGGAAGAAAGGGTTTGGGAATGACTTTGGGGTAGCCAACCAGAAGCACCTGCCACAAGTGACCAGCTTAAGGACTCCTGGTTTTGAGCGACTAGATTTCGGTGCAAAATTCATACGCTCTTCTGGCAAGGGGACCAAAGATTGACCTGCAAAGCTGAGGAAAGATCTTCTGGCTAGGGCTGGAGAAAAAAGAGGTTAAACCCTACACCTGAGTGTGACAGAAAACTTCCTGATGAGACATCACTTTCAGGTGGTGTTCCAGTTGTCTATTGCTGTGTAACAAACCACCCCAAAATGCAGTGGCTTAAAGAGATAATTTATTATTATCTCTCATGGTCTACGAGTCAACTGGGCTCAACGGGCAGGTCTTACTTGGGGTCTCATGAGGTTGCAGTGGGGCCTGAGCCATCTGAAGGTCTCTTTACTTAAATGTCTGGTCCCTGGGCTGGGATAGCTGGAACAGCTGGATGCTGAGCATCTCTTTCCATAGGTTCTTGCCGCTGGACCAGCTTGGGCTTCCTCACAGCATGGTGGTCTTGGGATTGTCAAACTTCTTTCAAGGCAGCTGACTTCACCCTAAACGAGTGTCCAAAAGACAGGTTCCATAAGAACCTGCAAGGCTTCCTATGGCCTTGCCCTGGAAGACCTGGAACATCACTTCTACCTCAGATGGAAGACCTACTCACATCCAAGGTGGGGGAGGGTTCATTGACCTCCAGCTCATGACAGGAGGGAGGGAAGAGTTGATGGCAGCCATAGTGATCTGGAGATCATATGGTGATCTCAGTGTGGCTAATCTTCAGTGATGGGAGAAGGAACAGTGGGGCCTCAGGCGGAGCCACAGAGAGGCCCTGAAGGGAAGGAATTGAGCAAGGGGTGACATCAGAAGAGGAACTTGGGGAGTCCAGACGGAGGCGTTGGTACTGAAATGCTGACCTAGCCCAAGAGGGAGTTCCTGAACAATGGGTTCTGAGCCTCTAATCCTGTGAAACTATGAGCAAAGAAGGTATGGCCAAATCTCCTACAAGACTTCTGGGGGATCAGGAGTTTCCCTTTAGGAGGGCCCTAAAAACAGAGACAACAAAGGGCCATTCAGGGCTGGGATGAGGGTGACTATTTGTGGTCAGGAGTGGAGTACCTAGGAACCCTTGAGACATCATAAACACCAGTCTGTTTTGGGCTCTGCTCTTCTATCAGTCCTTTAAATCAGGGGTTGGCCAACTACAGCCTGTGGGTAGTACTACAACTCTAGGCCTGTTTGTATTTTTTCTTATTATTTATTTATTTATTTTCTAACAACTATTGCTAATCTTCTTTCCCCCTCCCCCCTTTGTTTTTTCTCCCCAAATCCCCCCTGTACATAGTTGTATATTTTAGTTGTGGGTCCTTCTAGTTGTGGCATGTGGGACGCCGCCTCAACATGGCCTAATGAGTGGTGCCGTGTCCCCACCCAGAATCCGAACCCTGGGCCACTGAAGCAGAGTGCGTGAAGTTAACCACTGGGCCACAGGGCCGGCCCATTAGGCCTGTTTTTATACAACCCAGAACAAAAAATGGTGTGCAAGGATTGCAAGAGAAGGAGGAGGAAGAGGAGAGGAATATGCAACAGGGACGTAAGTGGCCCTTGAAGTCTAAAATATTTACTATTTGGCCCTTTACAGACAAAAGTTAGAACTCTTGCTTTAAACAAAGGGCGTGGCTGCCATTGGTACCAAGTGAGCTGGTTGTAGGTGAGATCTGAGCTGAACCGAAGTGTCAACAAGAAAGCTATTCCCTTTTCAGTTCTCTCGCAATCCTGATTTCTTCCAGGAGCAAGTCCTAGCTGAGTGCAAGTACATCTTGAATGCAGGTGTAACATTTGTGGACCTCCTTTCCGAGCAAGGAAAGGAGGCAACAGCATCTCGCAAGACATGTGTAGTATTGGTTTATTTTCACTGTGTTTATTTTTATCAACGTCTATTCATGGCAATGGAACTGGTGGCCAGATGGCCATTAATGATTATTCTTAAATGTCATGTAGATAAGCGATATATTATCAGACTCCCACCAGGTTCCTTATAGATAACATCTCTGATGCTTGGGTCACCATGGTAACAGTTGCTTAAGTTGTTTTTTGGGAACTGAGAGTCGACTCATGTCCAGGTCAGGCTGGTTGAGACCACAAACCCATCAACTGGGTATGTGCAAATGCCCTATAGGTGACCCGTTGACGTCAGGGAGCCAAATACTCCACCCTCAGATCATGCTAATGCCGCCATTTTGTAAACATGCCTCCTATGAAGCTGCATGGCTTGACTACGCTTGCGCAGATCATCAATTACCTCACTTCTCCTTGCCTCCAATCAACTATTCCCACCCTTTAGACCACGCTGCCTCTCTATCCCATAAATATCCCTAATCCCATTTTCAGGGAGGTGGATTTGAGACTTATGCTCCCATCTCCTCATTTGGCTGCCTTGAGAGAAAACCCTTTCTCTGCTGCAGACTTGTCATCTTGGTGATTAGCACAGCGAGCAGGGGACAAAACGAATCTGGTTCAGTAACAGCAATGAGGCTGATTTTCCGTCTGTTATGTAAGTTTTCCTTTCACATAAATGCATTAAGTTGCCAATGAGACAACTTAAAGAAAAAGATTAAATCGAAAATAATAGAGGTAGTGTGCTGATACGGCAAATGTGGTGAGAGTGGTATGTGAATGACTGGGTTTAAATGTGGGGAGTCCTGAGGTTCTGCCATGACCTTCTTCTTGGCTCTCTTCCCAGTTCCCTCTGCAGTCTTCCCGGTTCTTCCCAGTCAGCTTGTCCACTCTCAAGCCTTCTTAGAACCATTTATATGCTGATGACCCCGAAGCCTGCATCTCCAGGTCAGCTTTCTCCGTCCAGAGCGGCGAAATTAACCCCCTGCCATCCACGTTGACGACCCACAGGCACCTAAAATAGAATGTTTCCAAAAGTGAACTCCTGGTCACAACCCACCTCTTCTTTTTGTGTTCCCTTCTCAAGAAAACTATCCTTACCGAGTCAGAGCTCTGTGAGTCCTCTCTTCCTGCCCCCACATCTGAACCATCTCCCACCCATCGATCCTACCCTCTAAATACCTTTTGAAACTGTCCACATGGCCTTCCTGCCTTGCCAGGCTCAGGCCCTCTCAACTCACACCTGGATATAACCTGGAGATAACAGACTGATGCTGGCCAGTCTGGAGGGATCTTCCTAAACGTCACTGCCACCCCGCCTGTCCACCACCCTTAGGATAAAGTTCAAAGTCCTCTGGGCAGCATAGGAGTGCCCACATGCTCAAGCCCCTGGTCCCTCTCCAGGCTCAGCTCTCATGCTCTTTTCCTTGAGCTGGATGCTCAGCTATCCCGAAATATAGCGAAATCGTCAGTTTGCTAAATGTGTGTGGCTCCTCTTCAACCTCGGGCCTTTGCCTCTGGCATTTCCTCTTCTTCAACATTCCGTACCCAACTGAGTAACTCCCACTCGACCTACAGGACTCTATAGGGCCACTGGCTTCTGTGGAGCCACTTCAGTAACTTGCGGGGAGCCCATCCGTTGTCCCTCACCCACCCGTGTGGTCCAACAAGTTAAACATTCTTTAACAAAATAGAAAAAGAAGTCAATTTATGGGACACATGAATAAGAAGAAAATGAAAAACGCCCCCTTATCTCTCAGGCCCCATTTCCCCACGCCTGGCCCTGAGCAGAAGGTTTTAACGGATCCAACCATGTTTTTCCTTCAGGGTGGGTGTGGCTTCCATTGGATGACAGTTCCACTTAGCTACCCGCCCCCGACCCTGGGGGAGAGCTCGAGAAATGGGTTTGGGTCTTAAAAAGCCATCTTAAGCAGATGGCAGTAAATTCAACCCCATGGCCCCATATACAACCCTGGCTAACCCTCCCCCACCCCTGACAATCTCCTTCTGTTAGAACCTGACACTCTCTCGCTGGTGTTCTCTCCAAGCCAGGGTCTTAACCACTGTGTCATCATTTCTCACTCCTGTCCCCAAAGGAGACACCAGTGCACAGTGATTATATCTCAGGCTCTGGACTCAGACAGACACAGGGTCAAGTTTCAGCTCTGCCACTTACTGTGTGACCTTGAGCAAGCTGCATAAGGTGAGTGCCAAATGGCCTTATTGAGAGACATAAATGAGATAACGGGTGTGCTGCAGTTAGCACAGAAGCCGGTACATGGGAAGCAAACGCCAGCCATTATTATCACCGTGAACTTCTTAAGTTTTTATTTGAAAAATTATCACTACGGTAAAATTGACCTTTTTGGTGTACAATTCTTTGAATCTTAGCGCACGTATAGATGCATGCAACTGTCACCATAATCAGAATACACAACAGTTCCATTATCCCCCCAAAACTCCCCCCTGCTGTCCCTTTCTCTTTCTCCACTCATAACCCCTGACAACCATGACTCTCTTCTCCTTCCCTGGAGTTTTATCCTCAAAAATATCGTCTGAATGAAATCTTACAGTATAGGACGTTTTGAGACTGGTTTCCTTCACTCGGCGTGATGCCTCTGCGATTCTTCAAGTTGTTGCTTGTATCAATCTCTGCTTCCTTTTTATTGCCCAGGAATGTGCACATGCTGAAAACTGCTTTCCCTTTTTTCATCCCAAACAACATTCCAATTCAGATAAACACGAACAGACTTTACAAGGTCTTGGCCTAGAAGTCACTCTCCCTGGGGAAGCTGGTGGCCCCCACATTTCATCAGGCACTCTTCCTATCCACCCCTGATAAGCTCTCTTGAAAAAAAAGGTTCTGAGTCCAATTGTATGGTTTGAAGGAGAGAAAAACCTTTGGTCCCCTGAGTGGTAGCAAATGGAAGACACCAAAGTGCTGACAGATGGTGTCTGGGCAACATCACTCTGAGCCTGGATCCCCCTGTGCTCCATCCACGACCTACAATTGGCAGCCAGCTGGCCAGGCAGAGTCGGGCAGCCAGTTCTTCCATTCCACCCACGTACCAATCATGGGGCAGAAGAGGCCGGCGCTCATGGGTGGGAAGAAGAATTTCAGAGAGTGGGGGGGCATTGAGCAGGAGAGAGAAGGCATTTGTGGCCCTGAATAACTTCTTTCTTTGCGCTCTTTTCTTCCTCCAGATTGGTTCGGAGGCACAGCCCAGCTGCTGCCTGGGCTTTTGCTCAAATTATCATCAACGGACATGTCCTTTCTTTGCACTGTTTGAGACAGATACGACACTGGCCTCCAAATTGTTCAGGGAACATCTTTTGTGCTTTTTGTCTGTCCTTCTGTTCATTCCGGGGTGTCCTAGGGCTGGGTCCTAGGGCAACTGCTCACTTGAGAGAGAGAGCGGGACTGACCCTATATGCTTTCTAAGTGCAATGTCCGTGACCAGGCCTCAGGGTCTTTCTAACGCCTCCCAGACCCTCAGGGGACACACTGCGGCAGTGGCACTGACACGTGGCCAACTTCTGTTGTCTGCGGGGGGGCTTGTGAGCTTTGGCTCAGGGAAAATAAGCTTGTTCTGGGTTGCAGGGCAAAGCTGGCTGTGGGGGAGGGCTCTGGCCAGCCGGTCTGCGTGTCCTGGCTGGTGCTTACATCAAGCTTTCATTTCCTCTGGAAACCCCACGCATTTGACCTCTGAGCCTACTGCAATATGTGTGTATCCTAATTTCCCTGGAGGCTTTGGTTCCAGCATTTTCTGAGCAGTGGGTCAACTTCAGTAAGAGCACACACAAAGTTAGAGCTTTCGGCCAGGGAGAGCAAAGTTTACAATTCTGACAAGGCTAACACGCGGAAACACAGAACACTGAGCCCAGGTGAGTGAGTTAGAAAATACAGACCCTCATCTAGACTTGGCAACGTGGGAGAGTTGAGTGGCATCATGGGTTCTAATCCCAGGTCTGCCTATGGCCCGAAGACCTTGGCAGACCCTGGGCTGTGGCTTCCTGAGCTTAGGGACCTCTGAGTTCTGTTGTGTCACTTCCTAGATGCCCAGCTCTGTGCGAGCCTGTTAGAGACACAGAGGAAAAGAGGGGCGCCCTTCCATGGGCATGTGGAGACAAGACCCACACAGCAGATGCGATGCAAGGGTGGACTAAGGAGGCCATGACTGGGCTCAGTAAGCACTTTAGGAATCAAAGGGTGCAAGTAGGCATTTGAGGCGGGCTTTCAGAGGAGTAGGAAGGGGCCCTTGGAGGCAGGGGAGATGGCGGAGGCAAAGGCACCTTGGGGGAGGGGTGTGGTTCATGCTGGAGCCGTAGGAGTCACTACAGATGTCCCACCCAGATCCCCGTCACCAGCAGGCGCACCGTTCCCCAGCAGCTGTAAATGTTCATTGCTTCCAGCCCACAGCTATACACTTCTCTGGAGCATTGCCTTTGGCTGACATGAGTCACCTGGTCATTACACCCCCCAGGGAGTGACCTGCAGACAATGACTGTGTGACACGGGGTTACAAACGCCCATCCCCTTGTGTCAAGGTGGAACAGCTCTGTGATGCTATTCACACTCCAGAGCTCCCATGAGATCAGGCTGAGGTCAGACTTGAGCTGAAAACAGCTCTGTTGGGTTTCTTCACCTGCCCTATCCTGTTTTCATCCTGAGAGTTATCCCTCAGTATATCATTTGCACACAAAAAAACTCTATCTCAGATTCTGCCTCAGAGGAACCCTACCCAACTAGGGCCAGCATAAGGCAGAGTTAAGAGGACCTTGGATGCTAGAACTTGGCGTTGTGGGCAGACCAGACAGAAGGAAACCTGGCTCCTTCAACCTGTTCCGATCTGTGTTGCTTACTTTTCAACTTCAGCAAGTCAAAGGGGCCCACTCCCCTTTTTCCAGCATGGGGCTTCTGGGTTCTAGCTCCACTCAGAAGAATTCCCAATGGATTGGCTCATGGGGCTGGTGGTGTTTGGATTCAGGTGAAGAACCGTGGCAGGTGTGAATCCTGCTGCCAGAAACTCCTCTGTTGGGGGATGGTCCGTCTGTCTAATCCCAGCCTAAGGGGGCGTGTCGGCCTCCTTGTTGGTGAAGGCGCTTAAAGGGACAGAGATGGTGGGATGGCTCTTTCCTCATGTGATCAGCCCCTCAAGAGGCATATGAAGAGGAAGGGCTGACGGGAAGGAAAGGCCATCTCCCCCTTGCACATCCGCTTCTCTCTCTAAGCCATCTTCCTCCTTTCTCCATCTGATCCAAGTATCACCCACCAACTCGACAGATACTGACTGAACATCCACCAGGGGCCAGGCCCTGTTCGAGACACTAGGACATGGCGTCCTCACCATGGTGAAGCCCCGCTCTCAGAGAGTTCACATCCTGGTCAGTATGAGAAAAAGAAAGAGAAGTAAGTCTATCGAACAGAAATAGTATTAACTACAGTCATGCGGCGCATAACGACTTTTCGGTCAATGACGGACCACACACACAATGGTGGTCCATAAGATTAGTACCGTCCAGCCTAGCTGCGTAGCGGGCTAGGCCATCTAGGTTTGTGTAAGTACACTCTATGATGTTCTCACAATGACGAAATCGCCCAACAACCCGTTTCTCAGAACATGTCCCTCTTAAGCGAAGTGTGAGTGTACTATTAAAAAAAAAGTAATGGCTTAGAGAGAAACTGAGTCTTAGGGGGATGGGCCACTTTGGGAAGGGGTCAGGGAAGGCTGGCACTTGAGCTGAGCTGTCTGTGCTGAGAAGAGGCCATTCCAGCAAAGATTTGAGGGGAGAACATCCAGGCAGAGGGAAGAGCAAATACACAAGTCCTGTAGCGTGTTAAACACGCCAAACCAGGAGCACCAGAGAGATCTCTGGGGAATCCTGTGGGACTGTCTTCCCCTTCCTCTGGTTTCTTGTAGGGATGACCACAGAAGCAGGAAATCGTATATATCTGCATAGTTTATACACATTTACTTTGAGTGTCATTTTGACAGAGCAGAGCTCTGTGCCGGGGTAGCATCTCCTCTTCTACACCATAAGCGAGGTTTTCAAGAGTCACCCAAAGCTTTCAGAAGGACAGAGAGCAGCCTTGTGTTCTCTTCTTAGTGCCTCATGGAGCCAGATGTGCTGGTCACTCTCTGTACCGACTGCTGACTGCCACGTGGCGGGGATGGGGATGATGAAACGTCCTGTCTGGGTGCAAAGGCTTCAACTTACTTCTCTCTGGACACAGAACATATTGAAAACTTACAAATCAAAACAGTTCTTTCAGCAAGGTAGGTCCAAAACACCTCTTAGAGCCAAGGGATCGGGGGCCTTGATCTCTTCTCTCAGGAGATGTGGTACGAGACAGGGATGCTGATTAACCTCCCAGCAGGACCCGAGCCAAGAGCCTCCCCCAGTAGCATCCTTACCCAGTGGCTCAGCTCAGCCCCAAAGCCAGCTTCCTTCTTCCACTGGCCTCTGAGCTGCCTGGTCACTGGCTTGGCTCAGAACAGTTTATTGAAAAATGCCCAATGATCTCAATGGTAGGTCAGATGAGCTTAGGAACTTCAAGCCCCAAGTGGCACCCTCTCGTTCCTCCAGCTTACATGCCTGAGTTAACTCCAGACACCAAGACTGTGAGATTCGATCTCACAGGCTTGGTTTTGTCTATGAAAATAGTCATAATAATTACGTGGACGGGGAGGGAGCATCATTCAGACCCCTCTCAAGTCTCAGGGTGATGTCTACTTTGGTTTCATCATTTTGTGGAGGTTTTTGATGCTAAAGAGGGTCCTTCAAAAGCCGTTCTCCACCAGCCGCCACAGGCAACACGAAGAGAGGCCCAGCCCCACATCAGGGAGATGCTTGTCCCTCTGTCCTCTGCACCAGCGCCACTCTGGCACGCAGGAGAGGAAGGCTGGTGAGGGACCAGGATGCGAGAGGAGGCTGGAAGGCATGCCACATGGGACAAAGGCAAAGGAAGCTGAGGCTCAGCCTGAAGAGGATGGACAGAGTGGGAGTCGGCGGGCGACACGACAGGGGGCACTCAGATGGCGTGGGTGTGACTCTCCTGGGTTCGGGGGATGGGCAGGGTCACTTCACTCTAAGAAGGAACAGCCCAGTTCTGCTGCAGCCCACCAGAGGACTGGGCTACCTCGGGTGGCAAGACCCCCACCCAACCCACGCTGAGCCCCTGATTCTCCTGGTCCAAGGGGGCAGTCCAGGAGAGCCGGCGAGGGTCACCAGCCTGGTCCTGGATCTGGACGAGGCCTGCATGCAGGACAGGATGGACTAGAAGCAGACAACCTGGCCAAATCCTCCCTTTGCACACACCTGAGGGGTAGGACATGCTCCCTTAGGACCTCCGGTTTCCCATGAAAGTAAATCTCAACAAGAGGCGGGTGTAGGCAGCAGGGTCCATCCCTGCCACTGTTCTTTACCTGAACCAAAACACCTCCAACATTGAGAATCCTGGGCACCATGATTCCTAGGGTCACTTTAACTGTAAACAATGTCTGATTCTACGAAACTGGGGCTTCAAGGTCATCTTGGAGTGCTAAGGGTGGTACAGGGATCAGAGATGCTAAGCTATGGTTGGCGGTTTGGGGGTGGGGGCAGTGGTTGCAAAATCTAGGGTGTATGAATCATCATAATATTGGGGGGCACTTGACTATAAGTCAAATTACACAGAGTCTACACACCCGTGGATCCTCACAGTGATACCGTGAAGTGACTAGAGCAAGTATGACATCATGCAGCTGCCCAGAAAGGGGATAAGATGGGCCTCCACTTCCTGTGGCCCCACCCTGCTCTGGACCTTCAGGGCCTTTTAGGTGCCGGAGCGAAGTGGGAGCTGCGACCCTCCCAAAGGACTCCCTCCACACCCACAGCCCATGCTGGAGGCAGACCAATTCATTGAAAACCAAATCCCCAGAAATCAATTTACAGATTGATTTGCAAATTGAATTGACTTATTACCCATCCCCCCACTTCCACTTCCTGGCAAAATCAATTCCGCAAATTCCCCCTAGAGCTCCCAAACTGGAAATGATCTCTCCCCCTCTGAATTTCAAGCCCGTCTTTCAGAAAGTATTTTTTGTTGCTTTACTTGTCTGTCTAAAAAATGATACCTTGATGTATCATTAAAGGTGTGTCCCAGCCATTCCTCTGCTTCCGTCCTCTCCTCCTCCTCGAACTTGCAACCAGTAGAGTTTCAACAAGAGACACTGATTTACTAAAGCAGATGCGTTGACCACTGCTCAGAAAACAAGACCCATGCCTCTTTTTATGATGCTTTTCGCTCTCAGAGCTTCTGCTCTCATCTCCGCCAAAAGAAGTAAGAACACCGTATCGACTCTTTTCCTCAACAGCATAGAGTATGGTATTCGCTATGAAGCAGAAGTTAAGTAAATATTGATAAGATGAGTGGGTGGGTGATAAATGGTTTTCTGTCTTTTGCATGAAGAAATGGCCCTTCAAGGGCCACCATTAGCCAAGCATGCGATTCTTCCTCAGCCCCAGCACGGGTTGTGAGCATAGAATGTTTGCTCCCACCCATCCCTTCCTCAGGGACAGAATAGGGGTGCCCAGCTGCCAGAGAGCCCTGTCTCGTGAAGGTGACACTCTAGAAACCCCTTTTTTCCTGCAGAGTGTGGGTTAGTATGAATTTGGCTCCCATAGATCTCGTTCTCAAGAGCATTTGCCTCCAAAGCTTGACTTCTGAGCCTGGAGCAAAGGGCTTTGTTGTCAAGTAGGAGCTTTTCCCCAAGGATAACCTTGGCGAGGAGGGTCCTGAGCAGTGGTGACTGAAATGAAGTGATTTCTCTGGAGGACAGAGTACAAAATCCAGAAATAGCCCCCATTGCCTAAAGAAAGCTTGTGTGATGATAAAGGCAGCATCGCAAATCATGGAGAAAAAATGGATGATTTGATAGTTGGTGTTAGGATAACGGGAGAGCCCTGTGGTATTAGAGGCAATTGGAGGCGTTTTTCTCATACACTAGGATACATTCCAAAGAGATTGGAGATTTAAGTTTAAAAATGAAACCATCCAAGTACTAAAAGGAAACATAGGCAAATTCTTCTTTTTTGAAGAAGAAGAAGAAGATTAGCCCTGAGCCAACTACTGCCAGTCTTCCTCTTTTTTTTTTGCCGAGGAAGTCTGGCCATGAGCTAACATCTGGGCCCATCTTCCTCTACTTTATATGTGGGACGCCTGCCACAGCATGGCTTTTGCCAAGCAGTGCCATGTCTGCACCTGGGATCCGAACCGGTGAACCCTGGGCCGCCGAGAAGCAGAACGTGCGAACTTAACTGCTGCGCCACCAGGCCGGCCCCCAAATCCTTCTACAATTTTGGAGTGGGGAAAGCTTTTCTAATTCTACCTCAACATCCAGAAAGTTAATAAGTTTCAAGGGACTGAAGTTTTGTATGGCAAAATAATAAAATTTAATTTAAAAATATAAATAAGTAAAATAAAAAAGACAATGATAGACTAGTCAAAAAAGATTCACAACCTTACATCACATAGAGCTAATATTCTTAGACTATAAAGAGATTCTAATGTAAGTTAAAAGACCAAGAACCTGCCAGAAGAATGCACTAAATGTAGGAACAGTTTACAGAAAAAGAAAGGTAAATGTTTCAAAACAAAAGAAGTGGCCGGCCCCGTGGCGGAGTGGTTAAGTTCACGCGCTCTGCTTCAGTGGCCCAGGGTTTCGCCAGTTCGGACCCTGGGTGCAGACATGGCACCACTCATCAGGCCATGCTGAGGGGGCATCCCACATGCCACAACTAGAAGGCCCCACAACTAAAAATATACAACTGTGTACTGGGGAACTTTGCAGAGAAGAAGAAGAAAAAAAAGATTGCCAACAGATGTTAGCTCAGGCGCCAATCTTTAAAAAGAAAAAAGAAAAGATCTTCAACATTGCTTATAGTTAAAGAAACGCAAATTGACCCAAAGAACTATTTCTTGCTGAGAAGATTGGCCAAAATCCACACTTAACAAAGTACTCTCTTGTCCAGGCTCTGAGAAAACAGACATTCTTACACTTTGCTGGTGGGAATGTGAAACGGGACGGTTCCTATGGAAGGGAATTTGGCAATACCTAACAAAACTCTGTGTGAATTTGCCCTTTGACCCTGCAATCCCACTTCTAGGAATCTGTCCTAGAGAGACACTGCAAACCTTGTGAAAAAACCCAGGGAGGGGCCAGCCCTGTGGCGCAGAGGTTAAAGTGCACACGTTCCGCTTCTTGGCGGCCCGGGGTGCGACGGTTAGGATCCCGGGTGCGGACATGGCACTGCTTGGCAAAAGCCATGCTGTGGTAGGTGTCCCATGTATAAAGTAGAGGAAGATAGACATGGATGTTAGCTCAGGGCCAGTCTTCCTCAGCAAAAAGAAGAGGATTGGCAGTAGTTAGCTCAGGACTAATCTTCCTCAAAAAGAAAAAAAAAAAGACCCAGGGACCAGGCTATTTATTGCAGCTCTATTTGTAACAGCCAACCTAGAAAAAGGCCGAATGCCCACCAATAAGGCCCAGCAGAATAAACAATAGTACGGCCACACAATGGAATACTTTGCAGCCATAAAAAGAATGAGGAAGTCTCCTCAGAAACTTAAAAATAAAATTACCCTAGGATCCAGCAATCCCACTTCTGGGTGTATACTAAAAAGGATTGAAAGCAGGATCTCAAAGAAATATCTGCACTCCACGCATTATTCACAATAGCCAAAAGGTGGAAGTAACCTAAGTGTCCATCTATAGAGGAATAGATAAAGAAAATGTGGTCTGTGCATACAATGGAATAATATTCAGCCTTTAAAAAGGAGGAAATCCTCCCAAATGCTGCAACATGGATGACTCTGAAGGACATTATGCTAAGTGAAACGAGCCAATCATGAAAAGACAAACAGTGCTTGGTTCCACTCATATGAGGCATCTAAAGCAATCAAATTCATGGAATCAGAAAGGAGAATGGTGGTTACCAGGGGCTGCAGAGAGGGGGAAAGAGGGATTTGTTCAATGGGTACAAAGTTTCAGTCACACCAGATGAAAAAGTTCTTGAGATCTGTCGTACAACATGCATAGAGTTAATGCTGTAATGCACACTTAAAAATTAAGAGGGTAAGAGCCAGCCCTGATGACCTCATGACTAAAGCTCCATGCTGTCCGCTTCAGCGGCCCAGGTTCACTTCCGGGTCGTGGAACCACACCACCTATCTGTCAGTAGCCATGCTGTGGTGGTGGCTCTCATAGAAGAACTAGGAGGACTTACGACTAGGATATACGGCCATGCACTGAGGCTTTGGCAAGGAAAAAAAATTCATTTCTCTGTTCCCAATAGCTGGAAGCAGAATTTAAAAAAAAAAAAAAAAATGAAGACTAAAAAAAAATTAAGAGAGTAAATTCTTGTTATGTATTTTTTACCGTGATAAAAAAATAAATAAGGGACTGGCCCCGTGGCATAGTGGTTAAATTCGCTCTCTTCACTTCGGTGGCCCGGGGTTCGCAGGTTCGGATCCCAGGCGTGGACCTAGCACCACTTATGAAGCCATGCTGTAGCAGGCATCTCACACATAAAGTAGAGGAAGATGGGCACCGATGTTAGCTCAGGGCCAGTCTTCCTCAGCAAAAAGAGGAGGGTTGGCAGCAGATGTTAGCTCAGGGCTAATCTTCCTCAATAAATAAATAAATAAATTAATTAATTAATTCTTGTGCTAGAGAGGCTGATCCTTAGCCATGGGCAGTTACCGTACCCCTGCCCACACTAACCAGCCCAGGAGAAGAGTCATGGCCGGCTGAGCACAGGCTTGGTCCCACCCTGTCCCGCCCCAGGCCAGGCCTGGAGTCCTCGGCAGCCCGATGCGGATGCTCAGTGAAAGCAGCCATGGGCAGATCCAAGAAAGAAGAGAGTCACCACACTGGGGCTAAGGGAGGCGCCTGCAGCCGGGCCCTTTGACTTCTGCGTCCCCCAGACCTCTCCCCAATCACTGCTGAATGGACTTGGTTTACAAAGGAACTGACCTTCGTGTGCAAGCGGCCCTTCCACTGGTTGCCTCTCCCATGGCTCCCCGGCTCCCAGCCTGTTCTTCTGAATCCCTCTGCTCTTACCTCACGTGTCTGCTGGTTCCAAGTCCATCTTCCCAGACCACTGTGAGCTCAGAAGTGCTGGCTCAGCAAGCTCCTCATCTTCAGCACCCGGCAGGAGTTTGGCCAAGGGTGGGCGTCAACTAGTGTCTGTTACATGGATCCCAAAGGAATTGGGTTTACTTGGGTCTACAGCAGCGCTCAGTTAATCCTCTCTGCTCTTCCAGCTGGAAGGCATGCTCCTAAGGGAAGAGACGCAAGCATCCTTATCTCCAATTGACGGCTGACCACATGGACGCCCAGAGAGGTTGGCGACTTGCCCAAGGTCACTCAGCTAATCAGCAGCAGAGCTGGGACATGCTTCTGCGGGTCTGGCTCCAGGCCTACTGTTCTTTTAGGCACACACCTACACACAAATCGCCACAAATCACCCTCACTGGCCTCAATGAGGCTAGTTCTGCATTATGTACACACGTCCAGGTTAGTGCCCATGAACTTTGCAAGGGCCCGAGAAAGTGTATTGGCTCCTAAATTCAAAAAGAAAACAGCAAAAATCAATAAAAGTAAATGTTTACAAACTGTAACACTGTCACCTGCTCAACTGTGATTGCGCTAAATTATTTTTTGATTATGTTGAATGTGGGATGTAGGCACGTTTTAAAGGTATTTGCTGTGACATGCAGGGGGGCCTCCAAAAGCTGAGCACTGGGCCCCTCATAGGTCAAACAGACCCATGTATGTTAGTGAACTCTGAGGGCACAGGGCTGGTGATGTCCTGCCACCAAGATAATTGTATTATTTGGTAAAATCAGATACCAGCAAGTCAGGGGGTCTAGCATTACCCCAGAAGAAGGCACAGATGCAAACTGCAAACTGCAAACCCTAGATGCTGCTGGAAGATAGCCTGAAGATGAAGCTCCATGGATGGAAGCAGATCCAAGAAAGAATCACAGAGAAATGGGACCAGAGCCTTGATGGAACCATGCCTGAAGCCCATCTCCTATTGATTTCTCAGCTACAAGAGCCAATAAGTCCTCTTTGTTGCTAAGCCACTGTGGGTTGGCTTTTGCTGCTTGAAACCAAAATCCTCCTGACTGATGCATACCTCCCAGCTCTCTCATGCAGCCGCCTCGGGTGTCACCTCAGAAACCACTGCTCTCCAGTGTGATTTTTCAGCGGAGGACTTGCACAAGGGTTGATCAAGAGGCAACTGCTCTCATGCCCTTCGATCTTACCCTAACAGTGTCAAGAGCCAATCTGAAATCCGGGAACTTCTCAGAAACATCCCCCTCCCTAGATGTGGCAGAGTAACAGGAGCCCAGGAAGCTGGCCTTGGGGCGGGAGTGTTTGTGCTACTGCATCTGGCAGCTTTCTTGTTCCCTCTGATGCCTCCATGCCCTCCTAGGGATAACCTGGTAAACAGACAGAATTCCCAGACTCCATTCACCCATTCCGTAAGCATTTACTAAACCCCTGTGCAGGCCACCCCACATTGGGTCCTGGGCAAACAGCGGAGTGATGAGCCAAGGCCGAGCTGAAGGAGAGCGATGAGTGACGGGGCAGGGGGCGGGGAGCAGGAGCTGTTAGGAGGGTGGGCTCTGCATCGGACTGTGGGTATCCTTGGGCAAGTTTACTTTGTAGTCCTATGCCTCGGCTTCCTCATCTGTCATATGGTGTGTTTGGCATCACAGGAAGTATTCACTTTTATTATTAAGCCTTAATTTTTTTAAAAACGATTTTATTTTTCCTTTTTCTCCCCAAAGCCCCCCGGTACATAGTTGTGTACTTTTTTTTTTTAGTTGTGGGTCCTTCTAGTTGTGGCATGCAGGATGCCGCCTCAGCATGGCCTGATGAGCGGTGCTGTGTCCACACCCAGGATCCAAATTGGCGAAACCTTGGGCCGCCTAAGTGGAGAACGCGAACTTAACCACCTGGCCAGGGGGCCAGCCCCAAGCCTTAATTTTTATTATTATTGGATTTTTTTTTTAAGAAAAGGGACTGAGTGTAACCTGCCCAGCTGGATGGAACTTGGGCCTGAGGACCCGTTACCCTGGAATATAGCAGTTTTTGGCTAAAGCCTGACTAAGCTGGTTGGGCTTAAGGCAAACTCCAGAGACCAATTCCAACACAGGGGGTTTTTTTGCTGAGGAAGATTGGCCCTGAACTAACATCTATTGCTAATCTTCCTCTTTTTGTTTTTGGGGTTTTTTTTCCCCAAAGCCCCAGTACATAGCTGTATATCCTAGTTCTCAACGTGGGATGCTGCCACAGCATGGCTTGATGAGCAGCGCATAGGTCCACAACCAGGATCCAAATCGGCGAACCCTGGGCCACCAAAGTGGAGCATGCAAACTAAACCACTCAGCCACAGGGCTCCCCAATTCTGACTTTTGAGGTTCCTATTTGGGGACCCTAAGACGAAACCACAGGAGGGGCCCTCCCATACCCATAGGTAAATGCAGAGAACCATATCTCAAGGAATGAAGGACCCTCTGGGGCAAGGATTCCTCCTTTTCGCAACAACTCAGTTACATCCAACCCGATATATCCAACCCGAGTTTTCTTGGAGGTCCTACTGTGTGCCAGGGCACAGGCCTGTGTGCCGGGAGCAGAGATGAAAACAAGGTTCCTGCGTCCATTGAGCCCTCCGTCTCCCCGTGGCGAGAGGAACGACGCCAAGGGCACTAGCACCTACTGTCACTTAAAACAGACTGAAGGGACCAATGTTGGAGGAAGAAAGAAATTAGCTCTGAATCCTGGAAGGCTCCTCGGCAGAGGAAGGATTTGGCCTGGAGCTTGCAGGAAGGGTAGGTCTTTGATAGGTAGAAGGGGACAGCTATGGGCAGGAAAGACGTAAGCAAAGGGAGAGAGCTGGGATCCACACAGGACCTGTGGGGCACCGAGGAACTTTGACGGCCCCTCGACAGTTTCCCTAAGTAGGTTGATTCCAGCTCCCGTTTCCCTCTGGCGCCTGGTTAGAAACCCAGGACATCTGAGATTTCTCCTGATCAGTTACCAGCAGAGCATCATCAGGCCCCACTCACAGTTGCTGATTGCTGCTTGCTGGCCCCGCAGCCCCACTGAGGGGATGACACCTGCACCCAGTGCAGCCTCTGCAGCAAGTGGGTAAGGCAGGCACGGTGGTTATTAAAGACATTCTCAGGGAATGCGTATCAGACGTGGCTGGGAGCGCCTGAGGGCAGACACAGAGTCTTACTCATCACGGAATCTCCGGCCCGGCCCGGTGTCGAAGGAATAACTTAATTGTTTAATCATCCCTTCCAGTCCTTCTCTACATATGCAAGGCAAGTTGTATGTGTGTGTGCTAAATTTTTCACAAATGCTGTTTTTATCGTTGACACTTTTTTCTTACCTCTCCTTTCTCCTCCTCTCTCCCTTTCTCTGCGACCTACACCCCCTCTGCCTTGCCCAGGAATCTAATGACAACTGCTTAGCATCTATCACCCCCTGCTCCCCATTATACTTATTCATGCTCACATAACCACAGGTAAATGGTGTCATTGGAATTTAATCCCATGAAGTGAAGGAACATAAAGAAAGGGCGCTGGCTTGGGGGTCAGAAGGCCGAGGGTCTGGACCTAGGCTGGGCCACTTTCCGCCTAACCCCGAGTCAGTCCCCTCCCCACTCTGGGCCTCAGTCTCTTCATCGGGCTCAGAGCCTGGCACAAAGCTGGCATTTTAAAATGTTAGCTGAGTGACTGAATGAGAGTATTAGATTAGATAGTCTCAAAGGCATCTTCTTGGCTTCAAAATTCTGTGACCCATGAAGGAATTACTTGCCATTTAGATGATTTAAAAGATAAGTTGGATGAAAACTTTGTTGCAAGTGACAGAAAACATGGGTTACCCCTGAATCTGGGGATGCAGGCCATTCTAATCATAGCACATAGGAGAGGAGGTGGTTCCCCAGAGGAAAATCTGGAACTAGTATCCAGGAGGGAAGTGAATGATGGGAAGCAGGTGTGGATCTCGGAGGACTCTGGCCGAGCCAGACAAACTTGCTCACCCGCACTGCGTCCTTATGACCTTCACTGGGGACAAGAAGGTCCCTTGGCTGCTCATTCCAGCTGCCTCATTCTGCTGCCTTCCAGCTTGGTCAGCCCTAGGCTGCCCTTCATTCCCACCTCCCGGGCTGCCGACCTCTCAGATTCCTAACGGGCTTTCTCGTCTTGTCCTCCACCTCCCCATGCCCTACAAGAGAGGCTGGGATCCCCTTCCCCAGACTCTGCACAGCCTGAAGATCAAGCTTCTCCCTCAACTTCTCAGCAGCCAACAGCAGACAAGGGACCGTGCTTACAAGCCTCCCCGAGGTTTAGGCAAACTGAGGGTCCACACCATGGAAGGCCGAGGCAAACACAGTCTCCATTCCCACGAGGAGGCACCCCCAGTCCCTGGCTGCCGGCCCCTGCCACAGCGAGAGCTGCTGGCTGTTGCTCCCCACGCGCCACCTTTGCTGAGCCGGCCTCTCCAGATTTGGCCAAGGTGGGCATGGCTGAGGTGGGAGTGGGTGATGTGGGCATGCCACGTGGCTGGGTACCAGGTCATGGGGTGCAGCATGAGCTGTGGCGATGAGGGCATGGAAAGTGAGGGGGCACCCCAGGTAGCCTGGGGGAGGGCTGGCTCCAGATACTGTAAATAAATACAGGAATCAAAGTTCAGTAAGGCCAGGTGGCCTCTTCAAAGCATCTAGAATGCGGGCAGATAACCAGCGGGTCATTTGGAAGGACACAGCAGGAGACCATCAAAGGCAAGATGCTGGGCCTCCAGGGGCCTAGATGTCCCACTGGGCACGACGACCCCAGAGGAGAGCTCCAGGCCTGCGAACTGCTAGGACTGGAAGGGCCCCCAGGCCGTGCTGGGATCCAGCGACACAGCACAAGATAGAGCTCAAAGTCCAGTGGGAAGGCTGACAAGCAAACAACAGCCCGGGCCCCTGGGACGAGGACTCTGGCAGAGGTGTGGTGTGCAGGCTCTCCCGGCAGGAACTCCCTCAGAGGCAGGGCCAACCTGCAAAACAGGAACCAGTTTAAGAGGCAAAGCATTTATTTGAGATCAAAGAATTGCAATCTGGGGAGCACAGATTCAGGTGGAAACCTAAATAGTGTCCCGATTACAGGAGGAGGGCTTAGGGTTTTTATGGGACAAAGGGAGGATAAGGTGAGTTGTACTAAAGAAGAGTTCATTCGTGCTGGGTGAGGTCAAGCTAGGTTTGCGCTTCACGGATTGGCCTGAGGTTCCATCATCAGGCAAAAGGCTAGACTTGTACTTCATTAGTTGGTTAGCAATTTGGTCACCAGCAAAGTTCAGATCCATCAGTCCTTACGGCCAGAACATTCTTTTTTTTTTTTTTGAGGAAGATTAGCCCGGAGCTAACTACTGCCAATCCTCCTCTTTTTTTTGCTGAGGAAGATTGGCCCTGAGCTAACATCCATGCCCATCTTCCTCTGCTTTATATATGGGACGCCTACCACAGCATGGCTTTTTGCCAAGTGGTGCCATGTCCACACCCGGGATCCGAACCGGTAAACCCCAGGCTGCCGAGAAGCGTTAACGTGCGAACTTAACTGCTGTGCCACTGGGCCGGCCCCTAGACAGGGCATTCTTGTCCTTACTGACTTCTTGGAATATGGTCCAGTTTGGAAGATAATGAATGCAAGATGTGCAACGCAATTCCTCTGAATGGTCGCTGGTTCTATTTGAACATGGCTCCACTCGTGTCATCCTTCACAGCAGTAAGGTCTGAGTTGCCTGAAAGCAGTGAGATTCCCATTCTCTTATCCTCTAACATCCGAGGTCCTGGCTTTTGACCTTAACGTCCTGTAAAAGAAGGATCCCGAGTCCCCAGACTTTGAGTCCACATTGCCGCGTGGGTTTTCAAGAAACGCCTTCAAGATGAGCTCTCTGAATCATGGTTGCTCCATCCAGAAATGTACCCGAATCCAATCCAGCATTGGTTTTTCCAGTTCCTAAATTTCTGAACTCTAATTTCCTGCACACTTTGCTTTATTGAACTTCTGGGGGAACCCCAGACTTTCAAAACATCAACTGTTCAGTTAAAACATCACCAGACCCATTCTCTCCCAATCCTCATCTCATTTCCAGCCCTGGGATTTTTCTGCACTGTAATGAGCTTTGCGTGAACGATTTGGGGCTCTGCTTTTTTTCAGATAACATCATTTCATATACACATTCTAGCAATGAATTTATCGTTTTTAACAACCACAGCATATACTCTCATGTGCCCTGTCCTACATTTTCAGGTTTTTTGTTTTGTTTTTTTCCTTGAGGAAGATTCGCCAATCTAACATCTGCGCCAGTCTTCTTCTATTTTGTATGTAGGCTACTGCCACAACATGGCTGCCACCGAGTGGTGTAGGTCCGCGCCCGGAGCCAAACCTCAGGCCGCTGAAGTGGAGAGCGCTGAACTTAACCACTAGGCCACGGGGCCGACCCCCATCTTCAGCTTGTGACTTATGGCCTTAGGGAAGCCCTGGTCTTCTATGGGCCTCTCACCTCTTTATCTGTAAAACACGGTGATTTGGAAATTCTAAGGTCCTTTCCCAGCCTTAACATTCCGAGTGTCTGTGATTTCCCAGCTGTGGAATCCTAAATTGTAACCCTACCGTTACAATCCCCAGGAGGGAAAGAGAGACCCAACGTCTGTTGAGAATTCACTAAGAGGTGGGAAAGCACTGAGGAAGAGAGAGGGGGAAGAGCGGCACCCCATTTTCTAACAAAAGCACAGTCTGGCCTGGCTGGGTGACATATACCCCTTTGTTCCTGGTCCAGCCTGGGCCGCCAGCCACATTAGGAAACGCGGATCGCTCTTCCTTCCTCACCCCATAGTGAAACCACAGCCCTCCAAGCCTTCCAGCCTTCCCCTCCCCTGGGTGACACAGCACTTTTGGAGCCCCAGCCCAACCCCTCCAGACCAGCAGAATGCTGAGTCACGGTGGGGCAGCAGCTCTCCCGCCAACCCCACCTCTGGCCCCTCCGGCTCCAGGATGAGCCAGTCAGAAACATCCCGCCTGGCTCTTCTCTTGCCTGCGGCTCCTCCCGCCACCTGCTGAGGTGGCTGTCCTGGGAGGCCAGCCAAACTCCCTGCCTCCTCAAAGTCACGAGGAGGAGCTGGAGGGCAGGGGGGCCCGAATCATGGTCAACAAAGGTCCAAAGATCAGGCAATAGCTTCGGAAGAATCTAGAGGCTTGGAGATGGCAGTTCTGACACCCAGGGTTCCCAGGTGGGGAACGGACCCAAGCAAACACACACACACACACACACACACCCGAGCACAAGACTTCTCTTTCATTCTTCCCAGCCAGTCTTCCCCAGACACCTTCTACGGCCCAAGCTGTCCCTCAGATTTGCCAGGTTGGTCACTGCAGCTGCCTGTGTGCTTACCCAAGCTCGGAGTCAATATTGATTCATGAAACCTACTTTCTGCAACAGACCAAGCTTCTTCAGGTGGGTCCAACTTCCTGCTGGCTCTATCCTCCTGCGTGTCCCGGAGGCTGTGAAAGTCAGCACATCCAGTGCAAAAGCAAGCTGGCCTTCCCCAACCGCCTCCCCCACAGACTGTGTTTCCTCCTGTGCTCCCATTCTCAGGGAGCGGCAGCAGCAACCCAGCCGCCCAGGCCAGAAAGCTGGGGGGCTCCCTTGCCCACCTCCCACCCCCCACCTCCACCTCCGACGTTCTTCAACCAGCCCCCTCATCCTGTCTGTTCTGTCTTCTCTTTCTCTCTCAAATCTGCTTTCCGAGAACTAGTTGCCTCCCAATTGGTACCTGGCCATCTTGCCCGACTAATTCACCCTCCACCTTCAGTCATGCATCCATCTCTTTGCTCAACAAATACAGAGCACCAAGTAACAAGCATCCTGCAAAATGCCGGAAGTGCAGGAGGAAGAAGATAGAAACAAGGCCTGCCCTCCAGGAGCTTACAGTATACAGTAGCAGGGAAGACTATCAAAAAGTGATTTATGTCTATATAACATATAATTGTACGTACAAATATATGTCATATAGGATGGTTACTAATCTTCACTTCTTAACGAGCTACAAGTATCAACTCAGCTTGTCATTCATATTTTAACTTTGTTCATAGCATCTTTTGTCTTACAGCTTTTCTGGGGTTTTGTTGTATGATTTTATTTATATGAAATTCTAGAACACGCGAAGTTAATTACTCAACGTTGAAAAATATCAGAAGAGTGGTCATCTTGGGGGGTATGGGGAAAATCTACCAGAATGGGATACAAAGGAACTTTCTAGGATAAAGGAAATGTTCTGTATCTTATTTCAGCTGTGTTCCAATGTCAGAACTCATTAAACACCTAATAGTCTGTGCATTTTATTGTACGTCAATCATACCTTAATTTTAAAAAATTAAATCACTCATTTTTGCCAAGAAAAGGACAATTTTGTTGGCTTTTTACCTACTTGATTCCAGTCAGTTCCATATTCCAACAACACTACCCACAATTTTTTTTCTAGATATGCCTCTCTCAAAGCCTGAACTATACGTGTTTTGAGCTTATCAAGCTCGTGTGGGACCACGCCCTTTGTTCTTGTCCCTGAGAGCTTTGTCCAACTGAAAGGGCTTACTAGGAACTGCCTTATCCATTCACACGTTTTAACCAACTATGCAACAGCCATGCCCTCGATCTGGTCATTGTCCTGAGGATTCGTCTTAATCAGCCTTTGTTACTCAAAGTATTTCCCGACTTTATTTTTCACTGGTTGAAAAAGACAGAGTTCTAACTTCAACACCCCAAGTCTCAGAAATTTTGGATTCTCTATTTTCCTCGTCATTCCCGCTTGTAAATAGGCCACTTCTGGTCTAAATTCATCTCCGTCCTGTGATCACATGTAGCTGATAACTAAGGCACTCTAGTCAGATTCTTTTCTGCCATCTTGTGAAGGTTTGGAGCTCTTTCAGGAACTGGAGTGTCATTGACTTTCTCCTCTTTGGCAGATTCTTTATTTTCTGAAGACTGTGGCTTTTTTCTTTGGGGGTTCTACAGTTGATACTTCTTCCCCCACCATCCTCTCTGTGGAGGTCGGGGTCCCCCTCTAGCTCCCACCCTCCAAGTCACCAAACCCCTCAGACTCCCAGCTTTTCATCTTTAAGGACAGTCATCTCTCATAGCCAGGACCCTTGCGGATACCAAAATCTACAGATGCTCAAGTCCCTTATATAAAGTGGTATTTGCATGTAACCTACAAACATCCTCCCGTATCCTTTAAACCATCTCTAGATCACTCATAATACCTAATCCAATGTGAATGCTACGTAAATAGTTGTTATATTGTAATGTTTAGGGAATAATGACAAGGAAAAAAGTCTGTCCACGTTCAGGACAGACACAGCCATCGTAGGCTTTTTGATCCGCAGTTGGTTGCGTCAGCAGACGCGGACCTAGAGGGCCAACTGTAGTCAAATCTGCCAACTCTCCTTTTATGGCTTTCAACAGCCTCAGAAAAACACTTCCGACTCCAAAATTCTAAACGATAATCTTCTATATATTCTTCTAGTAACTTCATAGGTTTTTTTTTTTTTTTAAGATCTTTAAGCCTCTATCTGGAAAGTATTTTGAAAATACAGAGTGAATCACTGTCTTCCACATGACTATCAACTGTTTCAGCAGCATCTGCTGAACCCATTTTTTCTCTCCTAATTTCAAATATCACTTTAGCGCCTACCAAATTCCCATACATAGGTGGGTAGGACTGTTTAGTTACATTGTTCCAGCCATCAATTCCTGTGCCAGTACCAACCACTTATGGTATTTTATAGCACTTTTTTTTTAATATCAGAGAGGGCAAATGTACCCTCGTAACCTTTTTCCCCCAAATACTTACCAGATATTCTATACACTCTTCCAAATGAACTTTAGAATCATTACGCCAAGTTCCAAAAGACCACTGCATTTTACAGAAATTCCATTGAACGTATAGGTTTATTTGGGAAGAATTAACATCTTTACAAAACTAAAGTTGGCTACCCAGAAACATGGTACCGCTTCACTTATACAAGTTTTCTTTTCTGTCCTGCAGTAAACATTTAGAGTTTTCTTCATACATTTCTTGTTAGCTTTATTCCTCGGTGCCGCAAACTTTTGCTGCCAATGTAAACCAAAAGAAATTTCTTTTCTTTCATTACATTTTCTAACTGGAAGTGGCTGTTATACAGAAAAGCTTTGCAACTTTGCTGTACTCTTATCCTTAATAGTTTTTCTGTTGATTCAGCATAAGGTTTCGAAAAATAAAACTAACGTGGTATCTCCCTGGCTAGAAATCCCTTCGTGTCTCCGTATCATCCAGGATAAAATTTAATCCCCTTTTACGGCACACAACCTTCCTGACCTTGCCCTATACAACCCTTCTGGCATTTTCCAACGTGGACTCTATGTTCTGGGCCAACACACTTTCTTAAGGTACTTTGGACAGGCTGTGCTTTTCCACACCTTTGCAAATGCTGTTCTCCAGGCTTGGAATTCCCTCTCCCATCTCCTTCCTCCACTCACCTTCCTTTTAACTTTGCCAAACTTAAGTGTCCCTTTCATAGGGAGGCCTTCCCTGACCTCCTATCCCAGACTGGGTAAGGCCCCCCCTTGTCTGGACTCGCCCGGCATCCTTCTGCTTCCTTTATGATAGCTCTAGCCCACTAAATTTTTTAAATTAAAAAAAAAAAATGTAATGTCCTGAAAGTATCCTATGTTCATTTTGAAATGAATCCTGTAAAGACCCAAGAAAGCGAAATCGCCATAATTCCATCAGCCACTTGTTTTAATATTGTAGCAAAGCTCCTTCTTCCTTGAAGGTTTGGAAGTCCAGCTTCCAGGGGGCACGTTTGTGAACATTTTGAAAAGGGTCTTGGGTAGGTCCCCCACCCACATGTTGATGGACCTGGCTAAGGACAGGGGACCTCGAAGCCAGCAGACTGGACGGCAGGTGCTCGGGCCTGGCTCCAGTTCTGCCACCCACGAATTCACACCCTCCGTGCCTGGGACACAGCTGCGAGCCACACGCAGTGGCCCTGCCCCTTCAGGGTCCCTGGCGCCCGAACGCGTGTTCAGCCCCAGCGGCTTCGGTCCAAGGACAGCCCTGGGGGGTGGCTCCCCGGAGGGGCTCCTCGGCTGGAGGCTCCTGTGACTGGGGCGAATAAAAGAGGCTGTTTCAAAATGGCCTCACTGACATCTTGATCTCCAGATCCAAGGGGCTTCTCCTTTCTTCTCTAACGCCCATCTCTGTCTGAGTTTTAAGCGCCACCGGCGATTTTCTCAGGATCCCGCGGCTCACCCCCAGGACCCCCTCGGGGCAGGCGGCCTCCGAGCCTCCCGAGTCTCTAGGGAAACAAGGCCCGCCCAGCCTTTGTTGTATAAACTGCACACGGAGCCATCTTTGCTTTCTGCAAAAGGCGGCCCGGGGGCCCGGGGTCGGGAGGGCGGGGGCCGATCGAGGGCAGTGGGCTCCACCCCGCCCCCACTTGCTCCTCGTAGACTTGGAGGAAGAGAAAGTGAACCCCGACCCACTCGGCCTCCTAGGACCCACGTCTCCACCTTCCCAGTTCCCCATCTGCATCACGAGGCAGTCACCTGGGGTGTGGTGACTGCTCTGATTTTGAACGTGCCCTTGGCCAAGAGTCTCGGGGTGCCCGTTTGCGCCCCCCGTGCCCAGAGGCGGTTTCCCGTCGGTTCCACGACCCAGGACGCCCCTAGGGTCAGGGCTCCGAGCTGGGCCTCCCGCCCCTCCCCAGCCCTTCCCTCCCGCCCCTCCCCAGCCCTTCCCTCCCGCCCCACCCAACGAGCCACAGCTCACAGATCCTTCCCGGGGCCCCCTGCTCGGGGACCGCTTCGCAGCCCCAAGGCCGCCCCGCCCGCCCCTCCCCCAGCGCGCGGCGGGGCGGGGCCGCGCGCCCCCGGAAGGGGCGGGGCCTGGCGCGCGGGCGGGCGGCGTGATTGGCCGGGGCGGGCCTGACGCCGGCTCCCGTTATAAAAGCCCGGCGGGCGGCGGCCTGCGCCACAGTCTTCGTCGGAGTTGCCGAGGTTTCCTGCTTCAACAGTGCTTGAACGGAACCCGGCGCTCGCTCCCCACCCCGGCCGGCCACCCAGAGTCAGCCCTCCTTCATCTCCTCACAGCGCCCTCGGCCCGCCGCAAGGCTCCCGCCGCCGCTCCAGCGCCGCCCCGCCGCCGCCGCCCTCTCCTCTCCTCAGCCGTCCGCCATGACGACCGCGTTCCCCTCGCAGGTGCGCCAGAACTACCACCAGGACTCGGAGGCCGCCATCAACCGTCAGATCAACCTGGAGCTCCACGCCTCCTATGTGTACCTGTCCATGGTGAGGGCGAGCGCGGCCTCCGGCGGGCGGGGCGGGCGGGGGCGTGGCCACCGGGCGGCGGGGCGGGCAGGGGCGTGGCCTCCGGGCGGCGGGGGCGGGCGGGGGCGTGGCCTCCGGGCGGCGGGGCGGGCGGGGGCGTGGCCTCCGGGCGGCGGGGGCGGGCGGGGGCGTGGCCTCCGGACTGGCTCTCCCGCCTCCGCGCTCGCTTCGGGAAGATGGAGGCCGGCCGAGGTCCCCGGGACTTACCTTGCGCAGAAATTCTGGGCATTCCGCGCTTTCCGATCGTCCCCTCGGGGGGCGGGGTGCGGATGGGACAGAGGGCCGCCTCCCCTCTATATGTAAAGAGAGCGGCCTTCTGGAAATCCCGGGGTTGCCCCCTCTGTCATCCTGCAGTTGGCAAGGTGGACTTTGGTGTGTCCATCCCTTCCTCTACGTCCGATCACGTGTCCCTGAGGCTCTCGGTTTGCTTGGGTAGTTGGGGATAAGAGGGCCAGCTTCCATCGCCCGGGAATGGCGGAGCCTGCTGGGTAATGGCGTCGAGCAGCAACCTTGGGGGCTAGCGCTAGGCGGCTTATCTGCCGTGGGCGGCCACTCCCGAGCAGCTGCCGCCACCCCTGTGCTTATCTCGAAGTCCCGCTGGAATTGCAGCCTATCTACACATCTCCTCTTCTGTCGGCAGAGTTGTGTCAGTCCCGCGTCTGTGGGCCTGGGTGCTTATTTCTTCATCCTTTTTGTGTCTGAGAGTCCTGGCCCTCTATCCGAACCCTTAGTCCTTGGATAAAGTCCCCCAGCAGTTAGCGGGCAAGGAATTTTTCCATGCAGTACGCAGTGGAATTTTCGTTTTCCCAAAATCCTAGTTTTAGGCGATTAGGTGGGAGTTTTAGTTAGAACTGCCTTATGATTGTGCAGATTATCCAGGAATAGACGTGTTCCGGATGGATTTGAAAACAGGCCTGGATTTCTGGGAACTGCCTTTCCATTTCAGGAACACCTGAAAACACAGCAAGTGTCTGAAACGGAATCATTTTTGCTTTCTACTGTCAATATGTTTCCGTACGTTAGCATTGCCCACAGCTGTCGCCTTGCCTAGTGGGTTAATTTTAGAAAGCCATGCATCTGCCGTGAGCTGGCAAGCTCCTGTTTGAACACGGATTGATCAAGGAGGCGGCACTAACAGTGCAGGGTGAATATTTCAACACCTTCTCTTCAATCACATTTGACACGGGCTGTCAGAAGTTTACTTTGCGCTAATGCAGATCCTTAAGACATTGCATGCTGGAGGCAGTTGTGATATCCTAAAGGTTCCTTAGAGCAAACTTTGAATTCCAAGGACCAAGTTTCATTGTTGTACTTCAGAGTGGAAACTAGTTACTGTGGTGTTCAGTCCAGGACCCCAGGCTGCCCCCGATCTCCTTAGGCACCGACCCCCCCACCCCCCACCCCGGCTTTGAGAAAGGAGGGCTAGGCCAGCAGACTGCCTTCCTTGGGACAGCCCTAACAGAACACATTCGTGTTCCCCTTTCAGTCTTTCTATTTTGATCGCGATGATGTGGCTTTGAAGAACTTTGCCAAATATTTTCTTCACCAATCTCATGAGGAGAGGGAACATGCTGAGAAACTGATGAAGCTGCAGAACCAACGAGGCGGCCGGATCTTCCTTCAGGACATCAAGGTGAGCAAAAGATCCTAGGGACATCATGCTTCATCATCTCTCTAGCAGTCCTCGGGTGTCAGAGATCACCCAGAGACTGACAGTTGCCCTTAAGCAATGAGGATATATTCGGCTTCCGTCTTTTGTGCTTTTTTAGGCCTGCTGTCTAAGCTACAGTAGGCACACAGTAACAGGCAAGGAGGTTACATTGGGAATTGTCACCCAGGGAAATGTGGTTGTTCCTTTGGCTGAAGCACAGTGGTTACGTGGTAGGTGCTTGGTGACTTGTCATGATTTAATAGGTAGAGACTGCAGATGCACTGACCTAACCATCTCTCGTTCAGAAACCAGACCAGGATGACTGGGAGAATGGGCTGAAGGCAATGGAGTGTGCATTACACTTGGAAAAAAATGTGAATGAGTCACTATTGGAACTGCACAAACTGGCCACTGACAAAAATGACCCCCACGTGAGTATTGGCAACTTGGGAGGAGGAGATGGTTTCCCAGCCTTGGGCTGAGAAAGCTTCCCCATTAACTTGCTTCCCCATTCTGTTCTCTAGTTGTGTGACTTCCTCGAGACTCATTACCTGAATGAGCAGGTGAAAGCCATCAAAGAATTGGGTGACCACGTAACCAACCTGCGCAGGATGGGGGCCCCCGAATCTGGCATGGCAGAGTATCTCTTTGACAAGCACACCCTGGGAGAGTGTGACGAGAGCTAAGTCTTGGACCAGCTTCCCTCAGCCACCGGGTGACTTCCCTGATCCACCGAGGCAGTGCATGCATGTTGGGGTTACCTTTACCTTTTCTATAAGTTGTACCAAAACATCTACTTAAGTTCTTGGATTTGTACCATTCCTTCAAATAAAGTAATTTGGTACCCAGCTGTTGTCTTTGAGTTCTTGGCATGGGCTAGAAACGTGTCTAAGCCATCTTTGCTAGATCTGTGATCATCACACTAATCAAAATGAGACACCTAGGAGGATTTGTATTTATTAAACTCCTTAGTTTCGGAAAGATACCAAGGCTTGGGTGTGCTGAATTCAGAGAGGGCTTGAGGACTCCTGATTCTGAATTCGATGTTTTGAATTAATATTTCCAGTAGCTTGTTCTAGCTATGTTAGGTACAAAAGGCATTTAAAGGCTGAAGTAGTCCTGAAACTACTGATTTTTCTTGTCCATTAAGCTAACCCATTTAATTCAGGCTGTCATGGGAATATATTCTTCAGTGTGGACAGCTATGTGGCTATGACTGGATCAGTGTCCCGCTGGTGTACACGCAGGTAGGACCAGGCCGGTGAAGCATCCATCTCCCGTGGGAAGCAGGCTTAGGAATGTGCTTCATCCCTGGTGAGAATTTGAGAAAGTTCACAACATGAGTACGGAAAAACCTTATTTCAATACTAACAGCTGCAGTAGAAGGGCAAGGGTGGAGACATCTTAAATCTTAAGACCCAAGGGTAGCTTCAGGAGGCTGCAGCCACCTGTGTCCTTGCTAACAACTACGTTAATGTCCTTTCCTAAACAAGGTGATGGGTAAAAGTTGGTCTAGCCCTACAAGCAAGACAAGATTATGGCCCTTTTAAGTTTTCAATCACAGGGCTGTGTATTCTGACCACAGAAGCAACTGCGAATCTAGAAATGGGAAGTTACACTTCCCCCCTACATCATGATTGGGGGTGGGGTAGGGTGGGTCTAACTGGGTGAGTATCCAGGAAATCAAATAAAGGGAAACATTGGGCAGTTTTGTGACAGCTTTGGACTGACCTCAAGGAAGCATAAAGCACATTTAGGTTCAGAAGCCTTTTCGTGAGGTCCCCAAGGTAGTAAGTTACCCCCAAGGGACCTGGAGCCTCCCCATCTGCCAGTTCCCGGGGGGGGGGGGTGCCACCCTTTCCAGGAGTGCTTCAGGACCCCTGTGGGTGCTTGTGGGGGAGTGCTCATAGGCCATCTCCCAGCTAAGCCTGGGCAGAGAGTTGAGATCTGGGGCTACAGCCTAGAGCCCCCAGTTCTGCCCCACAGTTTTGTGTCTGCCACCCCTGCTCAGAGTGAGCTGGGTCCAATGATAACATCTGCCCACCCAAACCTGTGCTAGTAGCCCTTTCTCCAGCATCACTCCTGTCAGTGCACCCTCATCTTCCTTCACCTGGGTTCCAGGGAAGTCTTGGTGATGTCAGGCTGTCGGGTTTAATGAGCAAAAGTCCCCAACACGTCCCCAAGGCCCCTGCTGAGGTGGCCAGGTATGTGCCCCAAGCCAGTGCTGGGCACACATGCTCTGGCAGTGATGGAACCGTAGGAAATGATGCAAGAAGAGTAGGCTCAGAGCAAGGGAGGCTGGTGAGGGTTAACAAGGGAGGGGAGGCCGTGCCCTGGGTTTGGGTAGAGGACAGACCTGTTTTCCAATGCCCAATAGGGATCGCCATGATCTTTGAGTATGGTGTGTATGTTGCTTGTCGACTGTTCCAAATGTGGTTCTCTGAGATGACATTCGGGGGCCTCTGACATATCCGTCAGATTAAATTCGACAGTTTTCCTCTTCAAATGACACAATTCTGGGTGCTCCATTGAGGCCCCAGGACTCTCTGGGAGCATTTCAAAACTCCTCTTGGTCCCAGGCATCACAAGCTGTAGGCTTTGATCTTTGACACTGCCGTCTATGCCTGAGACTCTGCAAAGACTGGAGGGCGCTGACTGTCCGGGTGGGAAGATCATAGGCGTGTGGCTGAGCGGTGTCTGGGGGGCGCTGTGGTAGCCCGACCTCCCATACAGTGCAGCGGACTTGAAGGCGTCCTCCCCCCTAATCTTCCAGGCCTTGCTGTCTTCCTGGTCCCTAGAGTTCTGTCTGGCCCCCCCGAGGTTCTTGAGCTGGCCCTCATGGAGAAGGACTTCTTTCTTGGCCCACAGTAGTTTGGTCTTTGAGTTGGTCCTGGGGGGATGGTGGTCATGGGACTGGAGCCCTAGGAAGCGGCCAAGGATGCCAGGGTGAGCGCCCTCTTCCTCCTCCTCCTCATTTGGCTGGAACTCCATCTCTTCCTTATGCAGACTGGAAAGAAGCAGGAGACTAAGCGTTGAGTCGGGGGGACGGAAGCCTGACCTTATTTCTCCCTTCTCCCCGCTCCTCTCCCTCCCTCTGGCCCAAGGCCAAGGGCACACAGTTTTGCTCACAGGGCCCAGACTCTCCTCTCTCCTGATCCATCCTGTACCTCCCGATTAGTCCCTCCTGCCCCAGCTCTCCTCACTGTTCTGTGGCTCCCTCTTGCCCAGGTTAACATCCAAACTCTCAACCTGGCATTTAAGGGCTTCCTCTTCATCCTGCACATCTTCCCTTTAACACCCCTTACTCCAGGTAATCTCAACTACTGGTCCTCAGGTATGGAGGGTCAGATGAGGCCCAGGAGTGACTCTGGGCAAGCCAGGGATTTGTGGTTCCAACTGGGGAGCAGCCTCCACAGGGAGAGAAGCCTGGCTTCCTGGGAGCCCACAGCCTTTCCTCTGCAAGAGAAAGCCCACCTACCCACAGGAGTGGCCTGTCCTTGCCAGTGTCCAAATTCTCCCCATGCTTCAAGGCCCAGGCCCAGCTGGAGGCTGCCTTCTGGGGGGCCAAAGGTGATCTCTCTTCCACGTTCTGCCCCTTTCCCAGGCATCCAGTACGTTATATTGTGTATTCAGAGTTTGGGCCTTGGGTTTGAGCTCCCTTACTAAATTGTGTGTTCTCTGGAGGCAAGGTCTGTGCGTTATTACTCTCCGTCACTCACCCTTCCCTGCCCCAACCTTCAGCTGCTGGAGTACAGACTAGGTAGAACTCAAAGGCAACCTCCAGAAATGTTTCTCACCTAAGCAAGCCTCCATTCTTCATTTGATCACTTTTCCAAACCGTCCTCACACCGACTAGGGAACTCTAATTCTAATTTCAGGTTAATAGGATATTTGGTTCTTAAAAGGGCAAGAAGAGAGAGCTGAATACTATGGAAGAAAAGCTTGATGGTGTGCACCCTGACATGGATCAGTCTCCAGAGTCCTCTCTGTCCTCCCGGGGAGAGAGGGCTCCCTGAGGCAGCCCTTCAGCTCAAAAGGGATTCTGACCGAAGCAGGGAGACGGGACCCATGGGGAGGAAAGTTTGGCTGCTGTGGGTGACGTGAAGCCTTTACTCTGTAGCAAAAAGTCTACCCAGAAAGCAGCAGTGATGAGCAGCCTCCTGCTGGGACATGCTTGCTGCCCCTCCCGCATCCCAGGGAACTTCACTTCCACTCCCCATCCAAACACCCTGGCTTATCAGAAAACCTAGTCTGGACCAGAATCGGGAATCAGGCCCTGACATCCCACCAGCGTCACTGATCACTGACTGCCCTTGAATAAGTCCCTTCTCTCTCTGGGCCTCAGTTTCCAACTCTGGACATGAGGGTCTTAGACTGGAGGGCCCTCGAGCCCTTCCACCTTCAGGAGTCCTTAAGCAGGTCGAGGTAAGGGGTAAGGGTGTGGAGGTGGAACCAGACACACCTGGGCCACGTGTGTTGCTTACTAGCTATGTGACCTTGGGCTAGGCAGTTTACTTAATCTCTCTGAACCTGGATTTAATCATCTGTAAATGGAAGATAAACCAAGGTCACTGGGAGGAAAAAAATGGTTAAGAGATATCAAGAGTATAGTGCCCGGCGCTCAGTAGGCACCCGACATGTATTAACCAGTGCCCTCCTAAGTTCTCAGGCAGGCCCTTGTACAAGGGGATTGCTACCCACTGAGTGGTTCCTGCCACTGCCCACCTCATGTTGAAGGTGGAGCCAAAAAAGGAGGGTCGACGAGACTGGGCGGAAGCAGCCGTGTAGGGGGGATGGGGTTCTGGCTCATTCCAGTACATGTCCCGCTCCATCGGGGGCAGGTCCTGGTGCATCTCGTCCACAGCCAACAGGGACACCTAGTCACCAGGGACGGAGGGAGAAGTCCAACAGAAAGGTCAGCCCAGGCAGGACCCTGAACTTGCCAGACGACTTGGAGAGGTCACTTCCCTCTCTCTGGGCCTCAGTTTCCCTACTTGTGAAATGGAGAGACTAACGCCTACCTGCAGCCTCATAAGTTGGGGTGAGAATCCTGTGAGTGAATGGTTGGTGGGGGTGGGGGGCAATTCACCGTGAGGCCACCCTATAGAACTGTGGGGTCCCCCTCCCTGGGTCCAATTTGGGGAGGGTCCTTGGGACAGGCCCCATCCCTCCCTCCATACCTGCAAGCTCCTGTCGACAATCCAGTTGGTCTCAAAGTCATCATCATCCTCTCCAAATGGGTTGATGAGTTGCTCGGCCACCTTGGGGGTAGGCGAGGTCTGGAAATCCTCAGGTAGACCTCCTTGCAGCCTCGCTTCCCACCCCTTAAATCTCGGCTCCTGTCATTTCCACCCCCTTCCTCCACGACACCCTTTCTGCTTGACCCCTGTCTCCAAAGTCACTGTGCCAGGGCTCTGGCCACCCAAGCCTGTGGAGTCACCACCTTCAGCTCCCCTCACTGTATCTCACCTGGAGCTGCCTAATTCTATTCATTCGCTCATTTACCCATTCACGTCTCCAGATATTCACTTATTCATGATTTCCTAATGCAACAGAGGCATACCCTGAGGCTGTGCTGAATAAAAAGGTGGCCCAGGCGGGCAGAGCCGTGGGCACTAACCTCTGAAATGCCCTGACAGAGCCCCGCAGAGGTGATGAGCCGCACTGCGCTAGGGGTGAGGGGACACCCTGCCAGCCACTGGGCACCGCTGGAGAATTCCAGGCAGCAAAATGTTGTGATCTGGTCTCCTTGGTAGAAAGCAAAGATAACTGGGGGGAGGAGGGAGGGAATGGATCTGTGTGTGTGTGTGTGTGTGTGTGTGTGTGACACGGACAGGAGAGAGAGAGGGACACCCACCACCACGACTACCAAAAAATAAAGGAAGAGAGGGAGAGTGGGTGGGAAAGAGATGGAAACATAAAGAGGTGGAGAGAAAAGTGTGTTATTCCTGTTAGGAAGAGTAGTGGGTGTGGTGGGAAGGAAGACTTGGCTAAGCCCCTGGGGTGCAGATGAGACCCCCAACAGCCAGCTTGAGTAAGAAGTGGTGCTACGCTGTCTTCTAAAGAGCTGGGGCTGGGGGTAGATAATTAACCTCAGGGCTTTCGTTTTACTAAGCAAACGGGACAAATTTGGGACCAGAGCCCAATCGCTGGGGACGGTGAGAAGCTGCCTCACCAGCAGGGCCTGCCCCTGCCGCTCTTACTCCATGCACTCCCCTCGTTCTGGAGGAACATTTGGAGAACATTGTCTAGACGGACCGAGCTGTCCCTCCGTCTGTCCGGTGCCTGCTAAGTTGGGGTCTTGGGTGAAGGACTGCAATCAGACACAAGCCCCCAGCAGGTCCCACTCCTCTGCGTCTCGGTTTCTTCATATGTGAAAATAGGAGGGAGGAGCAGATCCAAGAGGTGCGGTGGGGTAGCCCAGCGCCCTGCTTTCCTCCTTTGAGACCCTCCTCTCCTGGCTGGCCACGCCTCCCCTGGCCACGCCCACAGCCTTGTCCCAGAGATGCTCACCTTCAGCCAGCCAGCGTAGAAGAAGAACTGCAGGAACGTAAAGACGGGTACCACGAGGTCCAGCTCGTGGCCGGGGTAGGCCTTGGCTGGGTTCAGAAACTGCCGCCCAATCAGGCAAGCCAGGAAGAAGCTGTACACCGCCACGGTCACCACCTGGGAGGGAACGGAGGCGGCGGCAGAAACGGGCTAGGTGGGAACCTGGGGTCAGGAAGCTCCCTAGACTGGGAGGACAGGCTCCAGCTTGCACACTCGGGTGACCTTGAGCCTCTGTGGTCTCGTCTTTCAAATGGGGATAATCACACTGCCTCCACTGCTGGACCAGACAGGAGCCTGGACCCTTCGAACTTGGCACTAGAAAGAACCTGCAGTGTCCAGGCCTGTCTCCCAGGGTGGACCTCTTCCTTGGCCTCTAAGTGAGCCCTTCCCATCACAGGCTGCTTCCTGGGTCCTCCTAGCCTGTTTCCCAAAGGGACTGCTTCACTGGCCTAGTCCTCACCTGCGTGTACACCAGCGGGATACTAATCCAGTCGTAGGCATACAGGTGTCCACACTGAGTACGCAAGGTGTTCATCTCCTGGGGGGAAGGAGGGAAGGTTGAGGTTCTGGCCACCACCTGCTTCTCTCAGGCTCACCCCCCAGCTCTTCCCCAGGTGCCAGGATCTGGCGCTCATGGTCCAGCCCTGGCTGTGTGGTCATGGGCTGCTCAGCTAACCTCTCTGTGCCTCAGCCTCTTCATCTATCAAAAAGGAACCAGGATCTCAGAGGCTCTCTTTAGAGAGGGGATGGGAAGGGAATTTGGGGAAGGGCCACCTCAGGCTGTGGAATCTTGTTGGAAAAGATCCTATAATCCCAAAGCAGGCTCTAAGAAGACCCTCAGGAGCTCAAGCCTTCTTTTTGTAGGAAATCTTGCTCCACCTGGGGCACAACCCTCCCCACTCGGCAACAGCCCCATCTGTTTAGTGGGCTCACTTTCAGCAAGCTCTGGAGCAGGATAGGGTCCCGGATTCGACCTCCAATCCAGGCCTTCACTGACAGGTTGGCAAACCACACCCAGGGCACCCAGAACGTGTTGTGTGGCAAGCTGAATTTTTCTAAGTGCTTGTGCTCCGCGGGGGTCATAAAGCCTGCGGGGTAGAGAGAAGAAGGCAGTGGATGCGGAAACCTGCAGAAGGAGTGGCTGTCGGGGCGGCCAGGCCAGGCCCTGCCACGGCCCAGGATTCAGGCCCAAATCCCTACTGTGCCCAGAGGAAACTCGGGGCTCCTTTGCCATCCTCTTTCTTTCAGCAAATAATTAGAGTGCCTACTATGTGCTGAGCACGTGAGAGGGGTCTGTCTTGTTAACCAGGACCAGGTCAGGGAAAGCCAGAGAGGGAGGCTGCAGATGTACAGACTGGAAATCGGAAAACAGGAGGGGGAAAAGCAGAAGGAGGTAGACCCTAGCTCCTCACCAGTTCCCTAGGCCCCACCACCGTCCCCGCGCCCGGCTCCACCCTCATCCCTAAAGGGTCCTTAGCGATATCTCAAACCCCTACCCACCGAGGGCCAGTTCCGGGCCTCACCCTACCTTCAGGCACCTGACTCCGCCCCCCCAGCTCGACCCCCCCGCCCCCCCAGGTCTCGACCCCGCCCCGCTCCCGCACCCGCTCCCACCCAACCCTCAGTCCAGGGGCCGCTGGCTCCACCCATCTCCAGCTCCGGCCCCGCCCTTGTCGGTGTCCGGCTCCGCCCACGGCCCCGCCCCGGGCCGCTGGGCCCGCCCACCTGCTTTCACGAGGTGCTGCGAGCTGGGAAAGCGCTTGTAGACGGCGGCGCTGACGCTGCGCAGGATGAGCACGTTGCCCAGGTTGGCGTAGCGCATGAGCGTGCGCCGCAGCAGCCGGCCCTGCTCGTCCTTTCCCTCTACGAAGCCCGACACCAGGTTCATGAGGCGGTCGGGCCAAGGCAGGTTCTCGTACTGGTTCCACCAGCGGGTCACGACCAGCGTCACGTAGAAGCCTGGGCAGGAGGGGCGGGGGGGCGCGGGGCGAGGGCCCAGGCTGCGGCCAGAGCCGAGCGAGGGCCACGCCTCGGTTTCTCCATCTTTCTAACGGGAGCGGGCCCAGCCCCAACCCTCCTGCAGGGCGCTCGGGAGGGGGAGACCACCAGAGCCCCGCATGAAGGCTCAAGAGCTCCGAGTTCTCTCTCCCGGGGCCCCCTGCCCATCCCAGAAATCCACTAGGACCCCTCCCTCCTGCGTAGAGGCTCCAGGGACCAGAATGTTAGCGCTGCCCTCAGAAAATGAGATCTTGAGTGCTCACTGCAGGAGTCCTTCCTAATGTCTAACTTCAGTCGCTCTGGCTGGAGTCTCATTTCCCTAAACTACGAGAGGCACTGACGTGCCACTGGCCTGCCTTCCCCCCAACCCATCCCAGCTCCCCGTGGCCTGCCCGTCTGGAGCAGCCGCCGCACCCCGACACCCGCAAGGGGGACCTCACCCAGCACGAAGGAAATGGGAATGAGCTGGATGTAGCTGTCACAATACAGAGTCAGCTTCTCGAACATCACCTGCTGGTCGTCTGTGAGGGCCATCCTGAGCGGGGTAGGGGTGTGGAGAGATGTCTGGGAGGAGATGGCTGAGACGGGTCCTGGGTCCAGCCAGGCCCAGGGTAGGAGTGTGGCTGTCTCTGTGCTGCCCCACATCCTCCCTGTCCCTTTCGCTGGCCCAGCGCCCCTCCTCTGGCTTGAGCCTGGTCCCACTTTTTCTCTGGCACACCAAACCCCAATGGAGCCTGTGCCCCATGGCTGGAGGAGGCCTCCTGGGAGGTTTTCTGTGAGGTATAGAAAGGAAAATCCTGCTGAAGAGTCAGTTTTAGGCATCGCTGACCCTTTTAAAGAATCCAAAGGACGGCTGCTTAAAAGCTGATAGAAACAAAGGGTGTTTGGTCTTTCAAAGATGTATGTGAGGGAGTGCTGAGGAGGCAGAGCACAGAGGGTTTTTAGGGCACTGAACATACTCTGTGTGATATTATAATGATGGATACATGTCATTGTACATATGCCCAAACCCAGAGAACGTACACCACCAAGGGTGAACCCTAATGTAAATTGCAGACTTTGGGTGATAATGGTGTGTCCACGTGGGTTCATCTATTATAATAAATGTACCATCTGCTTCAGGATGTTGATAGCGGGGGAGGCTCTGTGTGTGTGTGTGTTGGAGGTGGCGGAGTATATGGGAACTCTCTGTACCTTCTGCTCAATTTTGCAATGAACCTAAAACTGCTCGAAAAAAATAAGTAATTTTTTTTTAAAAAAAGTATATTGGTGCCCTAGGAACAGCCAAAGGAAACCAATGTATTCTGTGATTAGTATTATTATTATGAACTCAAGAATTTTATGTATTTGATATTTTTCAATCTGTTGCTGTCATTAATGCTTTTTCCATTTAAAATGCTATCTTAGGGCTGGCCCGGTGGCACAGTGGTTAAGTGCGCACGTTCCGCTTTGGTGGCCCGGGGTTCACTGGTTCCAATCCGGGTGCAAACAGCACCACTTGGCAAGCCATGCTGTGGTAGGCGTCCCACATATAAAGCAGAGGAAGATGGGCATGGATATGAGCTCAGTGCCAGTCTTCCTCAGCAAAAAGAGGAGGATTGGCAGCAATTGTTAGCTCAGGGCTAATCTTCCTCAAAAAATAAAAAATAAATAAAATGCTATCTTATATTCTGTGATTATATGTCTTATATTTTATTGTTTAAATAAACATTTTTATTGGGGAAAAAAATACAGTCTAGGCCTGTGAGCTTGTGTGGGATTCAGGAAAACAGGCTGGCTGAGTGGGAGCAGGGAAGGTCTGGGTTCCGGGGCCCCTCCCGGGGTTGGAGGAAAGGGTGTCTGAGATGCCCTCCCAGTCTGTCTCCTTCTCTCTCCCCACCGGACCCCCGGGCTTGGCCAGAAGCTCAGCTCAGCCTTAGACGGCTCTGGTGTGTTGGCCCCCTGAATGGCCCAGAGGCCCCCTAGGAGTTCCAATCCCCAGCTGCACCCCTCCCGGGCCCCGGCCCCAGCCCATCCGCCTGTACCTATAAATGAAGCGAATGGTGTAATAGCTGAGCAGGAAGATGAGGAACTCGCCATACAGCAGCTTATAGATGCTGCCCCGCCAGCACAGCAGCAGGCGGGAGAAGGAGCCCAAGCGGGCGTTAGCCACTTGGCTTGAGTAGGTGACGGTCATGGCCAGGCACCAGGCTGCAGCACGTGGGCTTGGGTCCTGGGGGACAGGCAGAGAGGGACACTGATGGGGGACCGGGAGGGAGCAGGGGCCTTGGTCAGAGCTAGTCCCTGCTCTGGGCCTCAGCTCTCCCGTCTGGACACTGGGGCGGGGGGAGGGGGGGATGGCAGGGCGGGGGATGAGGTGGCCTCTAAGGCCATTCCAGCACTGACTGCCTGTGGGAGGTGGGAAGCCAGGGAAGGGAACCCAGAGGCTGCTCATAGCCTTGGCAGGGAAGACACAAATAGGTCTGTGCCCTTAAATTGTGTGACAACGGCAATGACAGCAGCAATGTCCACACACTGGGCTCAGTCCTCTGAGGCAGGCAGTGTTCTAAACTCATCTTGTTCATCCGCTCCCCAAGCTCCCTCAACCAACCTGGAGCAGGAATTGGTAAGGAGCCTGCTCAGTCTTGTCCACCACCCTGTGCCCAGTGCCCAGAACAGAGCCTGGCTGGTGGAGATGGTCAAATAATACTTTCTGAATGGTGGCCCCAGGACCTTTCCACCTGCTGATCCTCTTTCCCAGGGAGATGCTCTCCCTGATCTAATTGTATGGCTCATTCCCACTTCAGGTCAGCTCAGAAAGGATATCCCCCACCACCTACCTGGAAATAGCATCCCATTGCCACTGGCACTCTCTGCCTCCTCACCTTGCTAGATTTTTCTACGTAGCATTTATCATGTTATATTTGAAATCACATTTTACAGGCTGCCTGCTTGTTTACTGCCTATTCCCTCCTTAAAATGGAAGCTTCTATTGTGTTCTCATAGGAGGTGCTCAATAAAAATTTACTGAAACAGTGATTGACACCCACCCTTCCCCTACTTGCTCTGATGCAGCCACAGTGGCTGTATCTCTGCGCCCGGTGCACACCAAGCTCATTCCCACCTCAGGGCCTTTGCACAGATGCAGAGTTGCCCACACACCTGCACTCATGCTGCCTGTGTGTATACATCCCAAGCACATATGCAGGGACAGTCATCTACCCCAAAGGCCCTCAAAGCCCCAGCCCAGCCCGCCTGCGGCAACCCCTACTCACAAATGGGGCTCCAGGCTTGTCAGGCGATCCCACAAAAGGTCTGGCTACTGGACTGATGGGACTCTCTGGGGTCCTGTGGCCAGGGCCCCTGCCCACACTTAGGGGTTGGCGATGCCCACGTCTGTGTGAAGCGGTCACTTGACCCCCTAAGCCAGGGCCTACACAAAGGAACCCTTGTCTTGGCCCCTCCTCTTAATCTGCCCTTAAGCAGCAGCCAGCACAGGGCCCCTGTAATTCCTTCCTGGGAGGGCGTGGGGCTGAGACCAGGGCTGGAATTTGGGGCAACCCCCTCCATCATGGGCCCTGCCAATCCTGTCATTTTTCTCTGGGCCCTGAAATCCAGACATTAGGAGACCTATTTCCGTGGTCTTGCAGGGAGAGCTCTGGGAGGAGGGGCCGCGGCCCTGGACCTCATCTCCTGTGTCGGGAGCTACCCAGACCGGGGGTGTCTGCTCAGGCCCTATGGGGCTCTGGCAGCACTGTGGGCAGTGGACCCCAATGGACCCCAGTCTAGACGTCCTGGCTCTGCCACCTGGGTGTAGTGACCCTGGGTGGGCCTCTGCTCCTCTCCAGGCCTCAGCATCCCAACCGGAAAAAGATGGCGTTGCTTTAGAATTCGATCAGCTGGGTAAGAGCGAGCGAATTCTGCACGTACAGATGAGGGGCTCGGATTGGCTGCTGGTGACGTCATAGGTTATTCGGGCTGTGATTGGCTGGCGAGACGCAGCGAGTAGGCTGGTTCCGAGCTGAGGGAGGAGAATGGGGGCAGGGGGCTGCTGTGTGCCGGCCGGGCCCGGCGCTGGATGACACAGGAGCTCTGGTGTTTCTGCTGCTAGCTCCCAGCCGGCCCGTGTGAACTGGGAGCATGTAGCCAGTTCCCCAAGGGAGCTGCTTAATATCTCAGCAGCTGGTTCCATACATTTTAATGCGACAATCCAGAGGCAGAGCCCTCCTCAGCCGCTGGAAGTGATGGGGGTCCGGGACGTGCTCCTCTTGTATTAAGTGAAACCTCGAGGCAGCAGTGGCTCTTGGTGTTCAGAGGCCGTAAGAATGGCCTGGAATGTTCGTTAAACGCACAGCGTCTCAGGATCTTTCTCCAGAGTCTCATTCTGCCACCTGGAGAATGCTGCGTTGTTAACAAGCACTGTGCGCGTCAGGAGCCTGCGATCTTCAGACCACACTTTCAGAACGGCTGATTTACAACGGGACCTCGAGCCTTAAAATAATTCCATCCCCTCGCTCCCTTCTCCCTCTCTGACATACTCTTAAGTGTTAAAAAAGCTGAGATTGCAGGCTCTTTTTGTGCACATCATTTTAAGGAGTCTCTTCAGAGATCAGGGACAATGGGACCAGCCCTGTGGCCAAGCGTTGAAGTTCCCCACCCTCCACTTCGGCAGCCCTGGGTTGGCAGGTTCAGATCCCAAGTGCGGACCTACTCCACTCATCAGCCATGCTGTGGAAGCATCCCACATACAAGGTAGAAGAAGATTGGCACAGATTTTAGCTCAGGGCTAATCTTCCTCAAGTAAAAAAAAAAAAGGCTTAGCAGGGTTCCTAGAACAGAGATCAGGCACAGTGGAGTATTTGCTGCATCCCTGCCTCCCAAGCTGGGTGGGGAGGGGAGGGGTGTTCAGTTGAGTCTCAGACTGCTCGTCTGTGAAATGGGACAATAACACCTACCTCTGCAGCTGGTGACAATAATGGACGGGAAACGTTTTAGTCAACTCTCCAAACCAGTGATTCTCGTGCCCAGCCTCCTGTTAACTCTGCCTGGGGAACTTCCGCAAAGCCCTGTGTGCCTCTGCCCCGCCCCTCCAGATTCAGTTCGTCAGGACGGGGCACAGGCGTTGAAATTTTTTTAAGTTCCCCGCGCGAGTGTAATGGACGGTGTGGTTGAGAATCTGTGCTGTAAGGGAGTGTTTCCCTACTTTGTATTTACTCCCTCTTCCCCCACCAAAGCGAATCAACACTCGAGAGAGCGCTTTCCATTTAGCAGATGATTAACAGATATATTTTTTAATCAAAATTGAAACAAGTGCCGGCACCACGCCTGGTATGCGAATGCTCACTCTTGTTTTAGTTGAAGGAATAAATGAAATACCTGCCTTTTTGTGGGGTCAGATTCCTGCCTCCCCTGTGGTGGCCACTGGAGGGCGCCCTTGACCAGCTGGCTCTGGCCCCGGAAGCCTGGTCCGCTGATCAGAGTCCGCGTGGAGGATCTGGCGCTGGATGCCGCCTTCGCCTCCTTGACCCTGACCAGCAGCTATAGAGCCATGAGAGGGAGTTGGGAACACCGGAGTCCTCCCTCCTTTTCCCCTGAACTGCACGTTCCTTGGCAGTATCCCCCAAATCCCACCAGGACTAGCTGACAGTGCTGCCGCCGCCCCCCCGGCCCCTTCCAGACGCCCCAGGATGTGCCCAGAGACACCCATGAGCTCCTGGCTCCACCCCCGCACTAGGACAGGCACACCCTGGGCACGAGTCATGGTCGCTTTCACTGGGTCTCTGCTGTGAAAATGTCCCCAGCCAGCCAGGCACAGCTCAGGCACGCGGAAAGGCCACAGCAAGCCCTGATGGAGCCATGCCATGCTTGGACAAAAGGCCCCAGGATTGACCCCTGCAAGGACGGGGCCCAACCCAGTCAGGGTTGGCCTCTTCTGCTTTCCATTTCACAAAGGAGTCATTCAACAAACCATTTCCAATACCCACACTGAACCTAATCCTATTCCTGCCTCCAAGAATTCACAGTCAGATAAAAACCAAGGAAACGAATAACTCTAACACAGAACGTCAAGGCCTGTTATCTGTGCCAAGTGCACAGAAGTCAAGGAAACTTTTACAGAGAAGGGAGCATTTGAGCTGGGTCTTGAGGTATGGGTAGGAGTTTGAGCTGAGCAGGATAGAAGAGCATTACATATTAGGGGAACAGCCCATGAAAAGTCACAGAGGCATGACTGAGGGACAGTTCAGCATGGCATTATTACCCACATTTTACAAAGGAGGATGCTGAAGTGCGAGGCCTGCCCTGTCCAAGGTCACACAGCTATAAAGGGCCAGGTTGGGACAGGAACCTGGGTCTTCTGATTTTGAATCCTGTGCCTTTTCCACTGCCCACCATCACCTCTCCAGTGGAGGTCAGTTTCAGAGGGGCGGAGCCTTAACCCATTAGGGTGGTGGTCTCATTTGGGGTTGAAAGGAGGTCCAAGGGATGGGGGATGCACAGGAGAGCCTTTGACGGCAGCAGAGCCTGTGCTCCTGAGCCCCCCAGCAGAGAGCCATCTCTGGGGGCAGGCAGAGCAGAGCCGGGACGATGGGTGGAGGTTCCAGAGGCAGAATGCCATGGCCTTCTCATCTAGGGTCACCATGGCAACCGGAGCATCACAGAGGGCCTGCCACTGTGCCCTTCCAGGCCCTGCCTCAGCTGGGCAGAAGGAAGAGGACCCAGCTGGGCTGAGGGCAGTGGGCAGGGGGCCCTGGGGTGAGCCAGCCGGGCCTGGATGCTGCCTCCAGGCTCTGTGTAGGGCACCCGCCAGCCCACACCCCTCTCTTGGGCCAATCCCAGAACGAACAGGACAGAAGCCAAAAAGGACAAGGCCGCTTGGCACAGCGGGACAAGAAAGAGATCTACCGCAAGTCCGGAGCCTGGAAGCAAGACACAACAGCACCTTTCGCCTGGGGCCAGGCAGCCCTGGTCCCCGAGGGCTGGGTAGACTCAACATTCAGAGATGAACACATAAGCTCTGGCCCCTGCAGAAAGACAACAGGGACCAGGAGAGGCGGGGAGAGGCTGGGACACGCCTGGGTCCAGCTTCACCAAGCCCAGTCGTGCCAATGACAGTGAAGTAGCATGGAATAGGCTGGAGCCGGCCCAACTAGAGGCGCAAGGCGACAGCATCCATCACAGCCTTGGGGAGAACACTGGGAACTCATGGACTCTGCCCCGCTGAGGCCAGCCAGGTGAGGCACAGACCCCGTCTGCACCCCCCTCCCCAACCAGCTCAGAACTGGGACTCATGGGCAGGCCTGGAGGGGGAACACCCCAGGCAGGCTCCTCCTAGAGAACAGCACTGGGTGTGAGAAGACCTGGATGCTGTCACACATTCACTATAATTCATTAGCCTCGGGCTTCCTCGTCTGTCGAATGGGCATGTTAGCAGTTTCCCAGGCTATGAGAGAATGAATGGTTTCCCATCCAGCCGCCCATTTTGCACACAGAGCAACCAAGCTGTAGGGAAGGAAGTTGGCTTGCCTCAAGTGACCAAGAATTAGAGTCAGGGCTGGGAGGTATAAGAAGGTCACTGTGGAGGTCAGAGCTGTGTGTCGCTTCACTGTGCCAGGATGGTCCTGCGGTTCGGTTCCCGAGCGCACGCTAAATGCCGGCTGTGCTTAGCGCTGTGTTAGACATCGTGGGAGGGAAAGAAGAGAAGGAACAATGGTTTCTCCAGTACCTTAGCGTTTACTGGGTGCCAGACCACCCACTAAAAGCTTTTTAGAAATGATCTCATCTCATCATCAGAACCGGGGAATAGGAGGTGTTAGCCGCCTGTCATGGGTGGACGTCCAGAGAGAGGGGCCAGCCTGGCGGCTTAGTCATTAAGTTCGTGTGCTCCGCTCTGGCCGCCTGGGGTTTGAAGGTTCAGATCCCCGGCGCAGACCTAGCACTGCTCGTCAAGCCACGCTGTGGCAGCGTCCCATGTAAAATGGAGGGAGATGGGCACGGATGTTAGCTGAGGGACAATCTTCCTCAAGCACAAAGAGGAAGATTGGCAAGAGATGTTAGCTCAGGGCCAATGGAAGGAAGGAAGGGAAGGGAGTAAAGAAGACCCAGAGTGAAGACTTACCCAAACCTCCACTCAAACCCAAGCCTGGGGGCCGGCCCGGTGGTGCAGTGTTTAAGCTCCCACGTTCCCCTTCAGCAGCCCAGGGTTCGCCAATTCAGATGCAGACCTATGCACCACTTGTCAAGCCATGCTGTGGTAGGCGTCCCACATATAAAGTAGAGGAAGATGGGCATGGATGTTAGCTCAGGGCCAGTCTTCCTCGACAAAAAAAAAGAGGATTGGCTCAGGGCTAATCTTCCTCAAAAGAAAAAGACCTCTGCCTGGTCCAAAGTCCTTGCAATATGACTCTGCAAAACGGTTGGAGTGAGGACATCTGTCAGGGGTGCCCTAAGTTAGAGAGGCTTGCTTCAGACGATGACAAGAGAGATTCAAGTGTTTTATTGTACTACATGTTTATGGTAAACAGTTAGCAAAATACAGAGCAGTAAAAAAGACAAAAATCACCAAAGGTTATCATTTGGAAGTATTTCCTTCCAGTTTTTTTTTTTTAAATATTGAGGTAATATTCACATACTATAAAATCACCATTTTAACTGTTTTAAATGTACCACTCAGCAGCTTTTAGTTCATTCAACCATCATCACCACTGTCTGGGTCCAGAACATTTTCATCACCCCAGAAGGAAACTCAGTCCTCACGCTGTCCACTCCCCATTCGCCTCTCTCCCCAATCTCTGACGACCGTTAATCTGCTTTCTATCTCAATAGATTTGCCTGTTCTTTGCATAGCTTATCCTTTTGTGTCTGGCTTCTTTCATTTGGTGTAATGTTTTCAAGGTCCATCCATGTTGTAGCATGGATCAGTACTTCACTTTTTGGAGGGCTGAATAATATGCGATTGTATTGGATGTATGACAATTTGTTTATTCATTCATCAGTCAATGGACATTTGGGTGGTTTCCATTTTGGAAGCTATTATGCACATTTATGTACAAGTTTTTGTTTCAACTTCTGTCCTCACTTCTTTTAGGAATATACCTAGGAGCGGAATTGTTGGATCATATAGTAATTCTATAGTTAATTTCTTTTTTCCTGTGGAAGATCAGCCCTGAGCTAACATCTCTTACCAATCTTCCTCTTTTTTTGCTTGAGGAAGATTAGTCCTGAGCTAACATCTGTGCCAATCTTCCTGCACTTTATATGTGGGTGGCCACCATAGCATGGCTGACGAGAGGTGTATGTCTGCACCGGGGATCCGAACCTGCTAATCCGAGCCACTGAAGCAGAGCGCTCTGAACTTAATCACTACGCCACCGGGCTGGCCCCTATAGTTAATTTTTTGAGGAACTGCCAATCTGTTTTCCAGAATGGCTGTACCATTTTACACTCCTACAACTACCGTATGAGGGTTCCAATTTCTCCACATCCTCACCAACACTTGTTATTTTCCTTTTTTAATTTTTCATAAGCCATTCTACTGGGTGTGCAGTGATATCTCATTGTGGTTTTGATTTGCATTTGCCTAGTGACAGATGATGTCGAACATCGTCTCATGTGCCTATTGGCCATTTGTGTATCTTCACTGGAGAAATGTCTATCCAAGTCCTTTGCCCATTTTTCAATTGGATTGTTTATATTCTTATTGTTGAGCTGTAAGAGTTCTTTATATATTCTGGAAACTAGATCCTTGTAAGATATATGATATGATTTTCAATATTATCTCCCATTCTGTAGGTTGTCTTTTCATCCTCTTGAGAATGTCATTTGATGTACAAAAGGTTTTATTTGTGATGAGGTCCAGTTTATTGATTTTTTCTTTTGTTGTTTGTGTTTTGGTGTCATAGCTAAGAAACCATTTCCAAATGCAAGGTCTTGAAGATCTACCCGAACGTTTTCTTTGAAGATTTCCAGAGCTTTAGCTCTTACATTTAGGTCTTTGCCTATTTTGAGTTAATTTTTGTATGTGCTGTGAGGTAAAGTGCCAACTTCATTCTCTTGTATGCAGATATCCGGTTGTCCAAGCACCATTTGTTGAAAAGATTCTTTCCTCATTGAGTGGCACTGGCGTTCTTGTTGAAAGCCAGTTGACAATAGATGTATGGGTTTATTTGTGGACTCTCAATTCTATTCCATTCATCTTAGGTCTGTCCTTCCATCAGGACCACACTGTTTTCATTGTGTAGCTTTATAGAAGTAATGAAATTGAGACGTCTGAGTTCAACTTTGTTCTTCCCTTTTAAGAAGGTTTTGGCTATTCAGGATCCCTAGAAATTCCGTATGAATTTTGGCTCAACTTGCCCATTTCTGCAAAAAAAAAAAGGCAGTTGGAATTTTGATGGAAATCGCACTGACTCTGTAGATCACTTTGCTGTCTTTATGATCCTAAGTCTTCCAATCCATGAACATGGAACGTCTTTCCATTTGTTTAGGTCTTCTTTAATTTCTTTCAACAATCTTTTGTAGTTTTCAGTGTCCAAGTCTTGCATTCCTTTGTTAAATTTATTCCTAAATATTTTTTCTTTTTGATATTATCATAAATAGAAATTTTGTATTTTTTAATTTTCATATTGTTGATTGCTAGTTATAGAAACACCGCTGATTTTTGCATGTTAATCTTTTATTCCACAACTTTGCTAACTTTGTTTATTAGCTGTAATAGTTTCTCTGTAGATTCTTTAGGGTTTTCTATGTATAAGATCATGCCATCTGTGAATACAGATAGCTTTCCTTCTTCCTTTCCAATTTGGATGTCTTTTATTTCTTTTTATTCCCCTGGCTAAAACTTCCAGGAAAACGTTGAATAGGAGTGGCCAGGGCAGACATCTCTCTCTTGTTCCTGATCTTATAAGGAAAGCTCTCAGTCTTTCACCATTAAATAGGATTTTAACTGTCAGTTTTCACAGATGTCTTTTATTAAGCTGATAAGTTCCCTTCTAGTCCTAGTTTTATGAATTTTTTTTATCATGAAAGGATGTTGGGTTTTTTAAACAACTTTTTTATTGTGTTAAAATACACATGACATAAAATTTACCATCATAACCATTTCTTTTTTTTTTTAAAGATTGGCACGTGGGCTAACAATTGTTGCCAATCTTCCCTTTTTTTTTTTAAGGATTGCACCTGAGCTAACAACTGTTGCCAATCTCTCTTTTTTTTTTTAAGATTGGCACGTGGGCTAACAGCTGTTGCCAATCTTCCTTTTTTTTTTTTAAGGATTGGCACCTGAGCCGCCAACTGTTGCCAATCTCTCTCTTTTTTTTTTTTTCTGCTCTATCTCCCCAAACCCCACCCTGTACACGGTTGTATGTCTTAGTTGCAGGTCCTTCTAGTTGTAGGTTGTTGTGGGACGCCGCCTCAACGTGGCCTGACAAGCGGTGCCATGTCCACGTCCAGGGTCCGAACCCTGGGCCACCGCAGCGGAGTGCACGAACTTAACCACTCGGCCATGGAGCCAGCCCCCATCATAACCATTTCTACGTAAACAGTTCAGCGGTATTAAATAATGTTGTACAATGATCATCACCACCCATCTCCACAGCTCTTTTCGTCTTGTAAAACTGAAACTCTATACCCATTAAACACTAACTCCCCATTCCCCCCTCCTCCCAGGCCCTGACAACCACCATTCTACTTTCCACCTCTATGATTTTGACTACCCTAAGTATCTCGTATAAGTGGAATCGTACAGTATTTGTCTTCTTTTGTGACTGGCTTATTTCACTTAACATAATATCCTCAAGGTTCATCCGTGAGGGTGTTGGGTTTCATAAACAGTTTTTTCTCTATCAACTGAGATGATCATGTGGTTGTTTTCCTTCACTCCTTAACACAGTATATTACGTTGATTAATTTTCATATGTTGAACCTCCCTTGCATTCCTGGGATAAATCCCACTTGGCCATGATGTATGATCCTTTTCATATGTTGCTGTTCAACTTTCTAGTAGTTCGTTGAGGATTTTCGCATCTACATTTATAAGGGATATTTGTCTGTAGATTTCTTTCTTTATGTCGTTGCTGGCTTTGGTATCAAGGCAATGCTGGAATCATGGAAGAGTTTGAGTAGAATTGGCATTAATTCTTCTCTAAATATTTGAGAGAATTTGCCAGTTAAGCAACCTGGCCCTAGCCTATTATTTATTGGAAATTTTTTGGTTACTGATTCAATCTTTCATTTATGTGTCTATTCAGGTTTTCTATTTCTCCTTCAGTTACTTTTAGCTTGTATTTTCTAGGAATTTGTCTTTTTCATCTAGGTTGTCAGATTGGTTGATATTCAATCATTTATAGAATTCTCATAATCCTTTTTATATCTATAAAGTTGATAGTAATGGCATTACTTTCATCCTAATTTTACTAATTTGAGTCTTCTTTTTTTCTTGATCAGTCTAACTAAAGGTTTATCAATTTTTCTGATCTTTTCAAAGAAACAACTTTTATTTTCATTTATTCTCTTTGCTATTTTTCTATTCTATATTACCTTTATTTCCACTCTCATTGTTATTATTTCCTTCTTTCTTCTTGGTTTGGGTTTAATTTGTTCTTCTTTTTCTAGTTCCTTAAGTTGGAAGTATAAGGCTGGACTTGAGTGAGAGGTATGAGGTTGGAGATGCTGTAACTATCTTGCTATGAACAGGGAGTGCTGGTCTGAGAATATGGTCAAGCCAGAAAGAAGACAAGAGAGACCCTGGATCTTGAGGACAGTGCTCGAGTCCTGAACCAATCCATGTCAGAAGCAAGTCCTACTTCCAGACACTCAGTTACACGATTCAATAAATTGTCTTTGGCTCATCATAAAAAAAAAGTGGAACTTTAAGTTATTGATTTGAGATTTTTCTTTATTTCTTTTTTTTTTTGCTGAGGAAAATTCACCCTAAGCTAACATCTGTTGCCAGTCTTCCTCTTTTTGCTTGAGGAAGATTGTCCCTGAGCCAACATCCATGCCCGTCTTCCTCTAGTTTGTATATGCGTTACTGGCACAGCATGGCTGATGAATGGTGTAAATCTGCTATAAATTTTCCTCTGAGCACTGCTTTTACTGCATCCCATAAATTTTGGTGTGCTGAGTTTCATTTTCATTCACCTCATCTAATTTCTCTTGCGATTTCTTCTTGGATCTGTTGGGCATTTAAGAGTGTGTTGTTCAGTTTTCACAAATATGTAAATTTTTCAGTTTTCCTTCTTTTATTAATTTCTAGTTTCATTCCATTGTGATCAGAGAAGATACATCATATGAATTCAATATTTTTTAAAGTATTAAGACTTGTTTTGTGGTATAACATATGGTCTATCCTGAGGAATGCTCCCTGTGCACTTGAGAAGAATGTATATTCTGCTGTTGTTGGGTGGAGTTAGGTCTAATTGGTTTATAATGTTGCTCGAGTCTTCTTGTTTATCTTTTGTGTAGTAATTCTATCCATTATTGAAAGTGGAGTTTTGAAGTCTTTATTATTGTTGAAGTGTCTGTTTATCCCTTCAGGTCTGTCAGCTTTTGCTTCAGATATTTTGGGGCTCTATTGTTAAGTGAACATATATTTATAATTGTTACATCTTCTTGATGGATTGAGCCTTTTATTACTATGTGATGTCTCTCTTTGTCTCTTATAATTATTTTTGCCTTAAAGTCTATTTTTTGTATTATTACAGCCACTTCAGCTCTCTTTTTGTTGGTTTTCATGGAATATCTTTTCCATCCTTTCACTTACAACCTATCTGAGTCTTTTGACCTAAAGAAAGACTCTTGTAGACGGCATATCGTTGGATCATGTATGTTAATCTCTGTCTCTTAGTTGTAGAATTTAATCCATTTACATTTAATGTAATTACCAGTAAGGATTTACTTCCGCTATTTTGCTATTTGTTTTCTATGTCTTATATCTTTTGTTGTTGTTGCTGTTCCTCAATTCTTCCATTAATACATTCTTTTGTGTTGTTTTCTACTGTACCATTTTGATTTCCTTCTTGTTTTTTTTTTTTTTTACTAGATGTATTTTAGTTATTTTCTTAGTGGTTGTCCTGGGGATTACAATTAACATCTTAATTTATCACAATCTAGATCAAATTAATACCAACTTAATTTCAATAGTATACAAAAACTTTGTTCTCTATAGCCTCATCCCCTGTTCTTTATGTTGTTTTTTGTCACAAATTACATCTTTCTACATTGTGTTCCCATCAACATAGATTTATAAATTGTAGTTGTCTTTTAAATCATTTAGAAAAAAAGAGGAGTTATAAACTAAAAATACATCAATACTGACTTTTATTTGTACCTGTATACTTACCTTTACCAGTGTTCTTTATTTCTTCATGAGGATTTGAGTTACTGTCTAGCATCCTTTCATATCAACCTGAAGGACTCATTTTAGCATTTCTTTTTGGGAAGTTCTACCAGTGACAAACTTTGTTTTTGTTAATCTGAGAATGTCTTGATTTCTCCTTAATTCCTGAAGGATAGTTTTACCAGATATAAAATTCCTGATTGACCTTGGTTGACCTTTTTTTTCCTTTTGGAACTTTGGATATATCATCCCCCTACTTTCTGGCCTCCGTAGTTTCTGATGACAAATCAACTATTAATCTTATTGAGGTTCCCTTGTACAAGATGAATCACTTTTCTCTTGAAGCTGTAAAGATTCTCGTTTTGTTTTGGCCTTTCACAGTTTGATTGTGTCTTGATGTAGATCTCTTTCAGTTTATCCTACTTGGGATTAATTAAGCTTCTTGAATGTGGATTATGTCTCCCATCAAATGTGGAAGTTTTAGATCTTTACTTCTTCAAATATTTTTTCTACCCATTTCTCTCCCTCTGGGACTTCCATTCATGTATATGTTGATCCACTTGATGGTGTCTCACAGGTCTCTTATTTTTTCTTTATTTTTCTGTTCATTTTTCTTTATTCTTTTTTTCTTTCTGCTCCTTCAACTGGGTAATCTCAATTGCTTATCTTCAAGTATGACGATTCTTTCTTCTGCCTGCTCAAATCTGCTGTCGAACATCTATAGTGAATTTTTCATTTCAGTTAGTACTCATCAACTCCAGAATTTCTGTTTGTTTCCTTTTTATGATTTCTGTCTCTTTATTGATATTCTCTACTTGGTGAGATATGGTTCTCATGATTTCTTTTAGTTCTTTGCACATGGTTTCCTTTAGGTTTTTGAATATATTTTAAATACTTGATTTAAAGTTTTTGTCTACTAAATCCAATATCTGTGCTTCCTCAAGTTTTTTCCCCATGTATAGGCCATGCTTTCTTGTTTCTTTGCATACATCATAATTTTTGTTCTAAACTGAGCATTTTGAATATTTTAATGCAGCAACTCTAGAAATCAGATTTCTACCACCCTAGGGTTTGTTGTTGCTGCTTGTATTAGTAATTGTTTTTTGCTAGTTTAGTGACTTTTCTTAAGTAATTTTGTAAAGTCTGTATTTTTCATTGTGTGTGGTCACTAGTTATGTTGTGTTGTGTGTGGTCAGCTAGTGATTTCACAGAGGTTTCCTCAAATGCCTGGGATAACAACAACAAAAATCTCCTGGTTTCGGCAGATGAGCTCTGTGTGTGTATCGGGACATTATCTTCAACACTCAACCAGGCAGTTTACAGTTCTTCCTTAGCCTTCATTTCCTGCTTGCACAGAGCATGAAGACCAGCCAGAGGTGAGAGCTTAGGGTCTTCTCCGGTTTTCCCTGAGCATGCACCCAGCCCTGGGCATGTGTGTGGACTTCTATTCAGAGAAATATGTAGGAGCTTTTCAAAGCCTTTATTTCCTAAAGCATCTCATTCTCCACCCTTTCCTCCTAAACTTTTTGGTTTGTTTATTGTTTTCCCCAAATGTTATCCCACACCCCGGATGGCCGCAACTAATACAGTTGCCTTTATATGTTTTCAACAAATGTCCCCCAGGTAGCCACCTCAACCCTGGGAGAGTTCTTCATTAGGCCAAATAAAGGCAAGCCCTTTGAGCCAGACCTTCAGGGAGCCACCAGACAGGTCAAAACAAACAACTACAGTTCTTTCAGTAGAAGCTCTGCCCTGCTTCCTCCAATAGTATGACCTATGCCGGGGATGCAGGCTGTTGTCTTCAAGGCTGCCACAGAGCCGGGCAGCAGGAATGCACCAGCATAAGTTAAAATATCATGAAGTTTTCTTACTGAGAGTCAGCTGTTTATAGCTTGAGTAAGTGTTCAGCTGGTTGCTATAAACTTTGATTATTTTCCAGAGTTCTGATACAGCTAATTCTGACAGTTTTGCCAGTTCATCAGCTGGTTTTTCCTTTTTAAGATTGGCACCTGAGCTACCATCTGTTGCCAATCTTTTTCTTCTTCTTCTTCTCCCCAAAGCTCGCCAATACATAGTTGTATATTCTAGTTGTGGGTCCTTCTGGTTGTGCTATGTGGGATGCTGCCCCAGCATGGCCCGATGAGTGGTTCAATGTCTGTGCCCAGGATCCAAACTAGTGAAACCCTGGGCCACCAAAGCAGAGCATGCAAACTTAACCACTCAGCCACAGGGCTGGCCCCCATCAGCTGCTTTGGTGAAGGAATGAACTCTTGGAATTGCCTACCCCATTTTTCCCTGACATCCCAGTCTTTTTTAATTTAATTTTTTAATTTTAAAAATTTTTTAAGTTATTTTTATTTTCTGAGGAAGCCTGGCCCTGAGCCAACATCTGTGCCCATGTTCCTCTACTTTATATGTGAGACGCCTGCCACAGCAAGGCTTGCCAAGCAGTGCGTATGTCCACACCCAGGATCCGAACCGGCAAACCCCTGGCCACCGAAGCAGAACGTGCAAACTTAACCACTGCACCACCGGGCCAGCCCCCCCAGTGTTTTGTTTTTAGCGTAGAATATTTTTTAAAAATAATTATTCGGTAAATAAAATTTTGCATTCCATTTTTTTTACTTAATGTTATGCCATAAAATTTTCTATTTGCCTGTATTACTCTTCATAAATATCCATTTTATTGGTTCATTCAGCAAATATTTATTGAGTACCATTTACTTGATGGTCCTTCTTCCAGGCACTGAGTATACAGCGGCGAGTAACACAAGGCCCTGCCCTTATGGAGTTTACATTCTAGAAGGGAGAGAAATAAAAGACATAGAAATGTTTATTCATTTTTACTGAAGTATAATATTCTATCATAAGAATGAAACTGTGATAGGATGAAAAGTGCCCTCCCCCAAAAAGATGACATCCTAATGCCTGAAACTGGAAATGTGACCTTATATGGTAACAGGGTCTCTGCTGATGTGATTAAGGATCTTGAGATGTGGAGATGATCCTGGATTGTCAGGGTGGGCCCTAAGTGCAATCACATGTGTTCCTTATAAGACGAGGAGGAGAGAGAGATTTGATATGAGCAGAAGAGGCACAGACGATGTGACAATGGAGGCTGAGACTGGAAGGAAGCCCAGGGACGCCAGCAGCCTCCAGAAGCTGGAAGAAGCAAGACATGCATTTCCCCGTAGAGCCTGCAGAGGGAGCATGGACCTACCAACATCTTGATTTTGGCCCATTGATGCTAACTGTGGACTTTTGTCCTCCAGAATGATGAGAAATTTCTGTTGCTTGAAGCCGCCTCGTTTGTGGTAATTTGTTACAGTCACCACAGAAAACTAACATCGATTTTGGAACCAAGAGTGGGGCACTGCTGCAACAAATGCCAAAAATCTGGAGATGGCTTTGGAACTAGATAATGGGTAGAGGCTGGAAGAATTTTGAGAAGCATGACAGAAAAGATAGCCTAGGGGCCAGCCCGGGGGCACAGCAGTTAAGTGCGCACATTCCACTTCTCAGCAGCCCGGGGTTCACCAGTTCGGATCCCAGGTGCAGGCATGGCACTGCTTGGCAAGCCATGCTGTGGCAGGCGTCCCACATATAAAGTAGAGGAAGATGGGCATGATGTCAGCTCAGGGCCAGTCTTCCTCAGCAAAAAGAGGGGGATTGGTGGCAGTTAGCTCAGGGTTAATCTTCCTCAAAAAAAAAAAAAAAAGATAGCCTAGATTGCCTTGAACAGATTGTTGGTAGAAATACAGATGTTTCAGACTCTGCCAATCAGGGCTCAGAACAAAATGAGGAAAATGTTGCCGGAAATTCTAGGAGAGAAGAGCTCTGTTATACAGTGGCAGAAAGTCTAGCTAAGTTGTGTCCTACAGGGAGTGGAAAGCAGACTTTGTAAGTGATGAACTTCTATTTCAGCTGAGCCCATTTCCATGCAAAGTGTTGAAGATGTGGCCTGGTTTCTTCTTGCTGATGATAGTCAAACGTGAGCGGAGAAAGATATACTGAGAAAAGAACTGTTATGCAAAAAGGAACCAGCACTTGATGATTTGAGAAATTTGCAACCTTTTCAGATTGCAAAAGATGCTAAAATGGTGATTCACTCTTAGAAAATTGTACTCTGGAGAGGAGCCCATGGATGTGGTTGGATGGCCTTTTGCTGTGTTGAGGATCTTAAGAGTGTGACTCATGGATCTACTCAACCATCGCAGCAGAAGCCAGGAATAAAGATGGAATTATCCCAGCACGATGTGTGGAGGACTCTCTAGTTTCGTGATGTGAATCCTTGTGACATACACAAGAGACCCACTAGGTTTTCAAGAATGTTATATGGGAAGAAATACTACTAGCTTTGACTGAAAGGAATAGACACAGAATGAAATGAAGGAAGGCTATTGGTCTCCCAAAGTTCTACAGGAAGGAAATAGGCTTATAAAACTACTCAGCTTCCAGGGCCGGCCTGGTGCTGCAGCGGTTAAGTGCCCACGTTCCACTTCTTGGGGGCCTGGGGTTCACAGGTTCGGATCCCGGGTGCAGACATGGCACCACTTAGCACGCCATGCTGGGTAGGCGTCCCACATATAAAGTAGAGGAAGATGGGCACGGATGTTAGCTCAGGGCCAGTCTTCCTCAGCAAAAAGAGGATTGGCAAATGTTAGCTCAGGGCTAATATTCCTCAAAAAAAAACACAAACTACTCAGCTTCCGACAAATTTATGTTTATCTTTAAGAAAAAGGAAGAATGACTCAAAGGGAGGAGGCTTAGGCCCAGAGGGCAGAGCCTTGCCCTAAAAGTCAGAGCTGCAGCATGCAGAGGCTAGAACTGTGGATGACAGAGGATTATTTTTAGGCCTTGAAAACAATGGCATTTGCTCTGTTGGATTTTGAAATTGCTTAGGGCCAGTGACCACTTTCTGCCTTCAATTTTCTCCCTTTTGGAATGTCTAGAACTATCATACTATGCCTGTCCCACCATTGTATTTTGGGGACAGATGACTTATTCCTAGTTTCACAGTTCCAGAGACGGAGAGGAATTTTTCTCCAGAATGGATCACACCTATACTTGGTTTACATGATGAGATTTGGGGATTTGAGCTCATTATATTTAGATGAGATTTTGGACTTGAATTGATCGTATAAGGGTTAAGACTTTTGGAGATGTTGGGGTGGGATGAATGTATTGTGTGTGTGTGAAGGAGGAGAATCTTCTGGGCTCAGAGGGAAGACTCTGGAAGGCTGAAAAGGCCCCACCCCCTTGTCCCACCAAGACATCATATCCTAATCTGTGAAACCTGTAAATGTAAACTTATACAGAAACAGGGTCTTTGCAGACATGATTAAGTTAAGGATCTCGAGGTGTGGAGATTATCCTGGATTTTCAGAGTGGACTCTAAATGCAGTCACCTTGCATTTGGAGAGGCAGAGGGAGATGTGACACGGACAGAAGAGGAGAAGGCAATGTGGTGGGTCACAAGCCAAGGCGTGCTGGTAGCCACCGGAAGCCGGAAGAGGCAAGGAACAGGGCTCCTCTAGAGCCTCCAGGGGGAGCACGGACCTGCCGACATTTTGATTTTAGTCCACTGACACCGATTTTGGATTTCTGGCCTCCAGAATGATGAGAGAATAAATTTCTGTTGTTTGAAGCCTCTTTGTTTATGGTAATTTGTTACAGTTGCGTAGGAAACTAAAGCAATCACATAATGCATTTATCCGGTCTCCGTTCATTGGCGTTTGGATTGCTATTATGAACAATCTTGTTCGTGTTTGCTATGTGCAAATGTGCTAGAGTTTCTCCAGCATATGTCCCTGGGAGTGGAATTGCCTGATCATGGAACATGCAAATACTCCATTCTACAAGGTCATGCTAAATTGTTTACCAAAATGGTGGTACCAATTTACACTCCACCCACACTATAGTTCCTGTTGATCCACATTTGGGACATCACTTGGTATTGTCAGATTTTTAAATTTTTGCCAATCCTAGTGAGTGTAAGGTGGTATCTGTTTGTGGCTTTATTTGAATTTCCCTAATTACCAATGTAGTTAGGCTTGAGTATCTTTCCAAACTCTTATTGGCAATCTGTAATGCCTCTTCTATGAAATGCATGTTCGTGTCTTTTGCCCATTTTTCTAGTGAATTATTTTATATCTCTTTTATTGACTGATAGCAGTTCCTTTTCTACTCTAGATACTAGAACTCTGTTGGTTATGACTTATCTTTCTGCTTACTTTACGGTGTCTGATGGTGAAAAGAAGTTCTCAATTTTAATGTAGTTGAATTTATCCATCTTTTCTTTTATGGTTAGGACTTTTTGTGTCTTATTTTTTAAAAAATCCTTCCCTTCTCTGAAATAAAAAAGATATTCTCCTATAATTTCTTCTAAGACTTTGCCTTCCACATTTAAATTGTTAATTTATCTGGAATTAATTTTTCTGCAAAATGTGAGATAGGCTTCCAATTATTTTATCCATATAGGGATGAGCAATTATTCCCTCATTATGTATTTAATGGTCTCTTCCTTTCCCCCACTGACCAGCAAAGCCATATCTACTTGTCAAAGCTCCAGATATGTGTGGGTCTTTCGCTGGTTTCTTTATTTGACTTAATCAGCCTATTTGTCTATTCCTGAGCTAATATCATACTGTCTTTATTACTAGAGTTTTATTAAGTCCTGATAGTTAGAGAGTAAGCAACTCCGCCTCATTCTTCTCCTCCAGCGATGTCTTAGATAGTCTTGACCATTCCTCTTCTATATAAATTCTAAAATTAAGAAAATCCCTGTGGGAATTTTGATTGCAATTGCATTGAATCCAGAGATCAAATTGGAGGAAATTGACATCTTTTGAAATATCCAGTTTTATAATTTGCATCTAGTTTTCATATTTTTTAATTAAAATAATTTAGATTATATATGATAATTCATACTGTAATGATTAATTTTATAATTTGTATTGAGTTAAAATTTTCTCTATAATGTCTTGCACATATTTTATTAGATTTATTGTAAGTGCTTATCACTTATTGCTATAGTAAATAATGTTTGTTTGTTTGTTTTTGCTGAGGAAGATTGGCCCTGAGCTAATATCTGTGCCAATCTTCCTTTATTTTGTGTGTGGATCACCACCACAGATGTCTTTAATAAGTGGTGTATGTCCACCCTTGGGATCCAAACCCATGAACCCCAGGCCGCTGAAGTGGAGCACACTGAACTTAACCACTACGCCACCTGGCCAGCCCAAATATTATATTTTTAAAGTTCTATTTTTCCAACTGTTGTCAGTGTACAGAACTGCAGATGATTTTGTTTTTTCTGCTTTTTCTCCCCAAATCCCCCCAGTACATAGTTGTATATTCTTGTCGTGGATCCTTCTAGTTGTGCTATGTGGGATGCCGCCTCAGCATGGTGCCATGTCTGCGCCCAGGATCCGAACTGGCAAAACCCTGGGCCGCTGAAGTGGCGCGTGTGCACTTAACCACTGCACCACCGGGCCAGCCCCCAATCTTTATGTCTTAAATTTCTTTTTCTGGTCTTGTTGCACTGGCTACAATCACCAGTATAATGTTGAATGGAAGCAATGATAGCAGCCATGCCTGTCGCATTCCTAATTGTAAAAGAATGTTTCTAGCATTTCACCATTAAGAATGATGTTTGCTGTGGGGTTTTGGTGGATATTCTTTATCAGTTCAATGAAGTTTCCTTTTATTCCCAGGTTTCTAATTTTTTTTAAATAAATGGGGATTGAATTTTATCAAATTCTTTTTCTGTGTCTATTTAGATAATCACAATGCTTTCTTCCTTTAATCTATTAAAGTGGTGAATGCCATTTAAAGATTTCCCACTGTTAAACAAAGCTTGAATTCCTGGTATAATATACAATAACCAGATTGAGTTTATATTTTGTGCTCATTGCTGGATTCAATTTGCTAATATTTTATTTAGAATTTTTGCATCTATGTTCATTAGTGAGGTTGGCTTATAATTTTCCTTTCTCATACTATCCTTGTTGGGTTTCTGGCCTCACAGAATGAGCTCAAATGGTTTTCTCTTTTTCTTTTTAAAAGTAGTGGTAGTAGCATGTGTATATAATTTTAAAAGTCAAATAGTCACAAAAAGGCTTACAATAAAATACATCAGTTTTCTGTTCTCCCTTCCCTTTCCTCTAGTCTCCATCTTGCATTTACACATCTTAATTTCTCTAAATAACATGTGTACACTGACAGCTTTTTATTAACCATTTAATCTACTGACTTTTTCTTTTTTTTTAAAGATTTTATTTTTCCTTTTTCTCCCCAAAGCCCCCGGGTACATAGTTGTGTATCTTTAGTTGTGGGTCCTTCTGGTTGTGGCACATGCATGGGACGCCGCCTCAGCATGGTTTGATGAGCAGTGCCATGTCCGTGCCCAGGATTCGAACCGGTGAAACCCTGGGCTGCCGAAGCGGAGCGCGCGAACTTAACCACTCGGCCATGGAGCTGGCCCCCCGGCAATCTACTGACTTCTTATTTGGGAGATGAGAATTTAATTCTTTGATACCACTGTGGGTTAAAACAATAGTGGTTAAGTGAATATTTGACACTTACATTTTTATGCCTACTCAAATATTATTCATAGCTGAGCACTTCAGAAACTCTGATTATGTTAGTTTTGGTTTTCCCTGAAGTTAGTAACTGTCGTGATTTTCTTTTCCGATTGTTCAAGTTTCTTTGTACCTATTGCTAATTCTTCTCACACCTTCTAATATGTTCAGTCACATTAGTTAATCTATCCGTTTCAATGATTTTTCTTGGAGACATTATTCCTGGTGGCCATCATTCTCGTCTACCCAAGCCGGTTCCTCTCCACGCTGCTATACAGCCATTGTCCTGGGACTTTGCTGTTGTCCTTAGAATAATCTTTCCTAGTCTCCTGGGTTGGAGTCCTTCATTTCCTGTATCCCCTGTCTTTCTTTTTTATGGTTTACTCTTCTGTTTTGGTGGAACATACGCTGTAACGGTTCATGAGTTCAAAGTGACGGTACAATGGGAGAAGGATGGTGATGACGGTCCTCAGTGTGCCAACCTCTTGATCTTCTCTCTTCCAATTTGGAGTGAGTGCCATCTTTGCCTACACAGGATCCCAGAATCTACTCTCTCTATCATCCTAAAGATTCCCTTCTCTTTTGTCCTATGTTAGCTTTTCAGTCTCTTGACCTATAGGTTTTCTTTCTTGGTTTTCCCCCTCATTTTCTTGGAGCGCATCCTTTAGCAGTTCCTGAAAAAAGAGTATGTGAGAGTTAAATTTTTGAGACCTCACATATATACTCGGATGATAGTTTAGTTGGCATGGAATTCTAGGTTGGAAATTACTGTCCTTCTGAATATTAAAGGCATTTCTCCATTGTCTTCTTGTTTCTGGCATCCAAATTCATTCTGATTCCAGATTCTTTGTTGTGACTATTTTTGTGTTTTTGGAAACTTGTAAGATCTTCTCTTTGTCTTCAGTTTCCTGGAAACATACACCGATGTATCTCAGTATTTTCAGTGACTCAACTAGACACAAGCTGGGCCTTTTCTATTTTAAAAATCATATCCTTCAGTTTTGCAAAATGAGCTTGAATTCTTTATCTGATGCTTAAGTTTCTCTGTTTTCTTCTGTTTCTCTGGAATTCTTGTTATTCAGTTATTGAGCATCCTAAGTTTGTCCTTAAACTTTCTAATGCTTTCTCTGTTTTTTATTTCTTTATTTTTGTTTATTTTGTGGGATATTCCCTCCACTTTGTCTTCTAACCCTTCTTCAGAGTTTTTCATTTCTGCCATCATTTTTTTAAAAAAAATATTAATTTCCAAGAGTTCTTTTGGTTCTATGAATGTTTACTTTTATGAAATCATGTTCTTCTTTCATGAATGCAATACCTTCTTTTTCTCTTTCTGAGGGATATTAATGATATGGGTTTTTTTCCTTCTCCCTATAGAGTTTTTGTTTCTTCTAAGTTGCTTTTTTTCTGTTTGCTAGATTTGATTTCTTTCGTGTCAGAGGTTCTCCTTAGTTGCCTAGTCATCCTTGGTTGTCTGCTCATTATCAAGAATGGGAGCTCAAGGGGCCGGCCCAGCAGTGTAGTGGTTAGGTTTGCACACACTGCTTTGGCAGCCCAGGGTTCACTGGTTTGGATCCCAGGTGCAGAGCTACACACCACTCATCGAGCCATGCTGTGGCAGTGTCCCACATACAAAATAGAGGAGGACTGGCACAGATGTTAGCTCAGCGACAATCTTCCTCAAGCAAAATGTGGAAGATTGGCAACAGATGTTAGCTTAGGGCCAATCTTCCTTGCCAAAAAAAAAAACAAAGAATGGGAGCTCAAAATTTGATGGGAAGCTCTAAGCGTGTCAACCTTGAGCTTCACAGTATGATGTTCTGACTGGCATTTCGTGGGTAACAGTAATCTTAGGGTCTTTAGCTCTCTTTTCTTGGACTCACCAGGTCCCTGGGGAAGGCTCTTCCAACCTGCTGTCTGGAGGGTAAAGATCTGGCTGCCACTATTCTTGCTGCCAAGCAAGGGAAGAGAGTTGTATGCAATCGCTCAATCCCCAGTCCACTACTGGCCCAAAGACTCTCTGTTTTACCACCTCCAGAGAATAAATTTCCAGTCTTATGCTAGATTCAGAAAGAGAAAGTTGGGCCGGCCCAGTGGCCATGCTGTGGTAGGCGTCCCACGTATAAAGTGGAGGAAGACGGGCACAGATGTTAGCTCAGAGCCAGTCTTCCTCAGCAAAAAGAGGAGGATTGGCAGCAGATGTTAGCTCAGGGCCAATCTTCCTCAAAAAAAGAAAAAAGAAAGAAAGAGAAAGCTGTTCAATGGCATGAAGTAGGGGAGGCAATGTGGGGATCTAATTATTTCTTGGTCAGCTTTGATCTAAAGCTCCATATTTTAGCCTTTACTACTAACGCCAGGGGTCTCCGTTGCTGCCAGTTCCCGATATTTTGCTTCCTGATCTACTCAGAGTTGAGAGAGATTTGTTGATATCTCATACAATGTGACAGATTTGTCTAATTTCCCCCTGAAACGCTAATGATTTTTGCTTTAAATAGTTTTAGGCTATGTTATTAGGCACATATTAATTTAGAATTGTTATATCTTTCTGGTGAGTTTGATTTTTCTTTTACTTAACATTGCCATCATTTTATAACTGCATAGTGGCCATCTATACCCTCGATAATGCTTTTTGTCTTAAAGGTCACTTATTAATAGAGGTATATCACCATCCTTTTTCTTTTCTTCTTTCTTTTTTTTTTTGAGGAAGATTAGCCCTGAGCTAACATCTGCCACCAATCCTCTTCTTTTTGCTGAGGAAGACTGGCCCTGAGCTAACATCCATGCCCATCTTCCTCTACTGTATATGTGGGACGCCTGCCACAGCATGGCTTGACAAGCAGTGCCATGTCCACACCTGGGATCCGAACTGGTGAACCCCGGGCCACCGAGGCAGAATGTGCAAATTTAACTTCTGTACCACCGGGCTGGCCCCTGGTATATCACCATTCTTTTGTTCTGTATTTTCTTGATATATTTTCTTGGTATAACTTTTTCAGTCTCAACCTTTCCATATACTTATGCTTAGGTGTGTCAGGTTTGTGTGCTTTTAAAATCATTTTAACCATTTTTAAGTGCACAGTTTAGTGGCAGGAATGTTCCTCGCTGCTCCAAGTTCCACCAGACGTGGAAATTCTCCAATCCCTTCCACACACATCCACAGGAGACATCTCTTTGACCTGCAGATCTGATCACATCACGCTCCTGCTTAAAACCTTCGATGACTCCCTTTTGTCCTTAAGCATAAAGTTTGAACTCCTTACCTAGCATACACGGCCCCACGTGATCTGGCCCTGACTCCCTTGCCAGACTCATCTCTTTCCTTCGTCCCTTTCCCACTCCCAAATTCTTCCCTTGGGAACATTTCCCAGACTCCAAGTCTAGGTTGGGAGTTCATCGATACACTTCCCATTCTTGTACCTGTCACATGGGATTGTAATTAGATGTCTGAATCCTCCCTACCCCAAACTGTATACTTCATTCGGGCAGAAACTTTGTCTTGTCCGCTAGTATCTCCTCAACACCTGGCACAGGTGCTCATTAAAGATTTTTTGAATGTGGGGCCGGCCCCATGGCCTAGTGGTTAAGTTTGCCGCACCTCGCTTGGGTGGCCCAGGTTCGGTTCCCGGGCGCAGACCTACGCCACTCACCGGTGGCCATGCTGTGGCAGTGACCCATGTACAAAATAGAGGAAGATGGGCACAGATGTTAGGTCAGAGCGAATCTTCCTCAGCAAAAAAAAAAAAAAAAAAAAAGATTTGTTGAATGAATGAACATGTTCTTATTGATTTTTGTGAATTCTTTACATACTAAAGATGTTAACACTTTGCCATTTGCTGGGAATATTTTCCCCAGGCTATTTGCCTTTTAATTTGGGTTATTTTTTGGTGAAGGGAGGAACACAGAGAAGTTTTAAATTTTAATGTAAACAGATCTATTGATATTTTTCTTTTGAGGTCCCTTCAAATGCTTCTAAGTTTAGAAAGTCTTTCACTCTCTAGATATTTGATAAGTATTCACTTTTATTTTCTATGCTACACTGCTGCCCGTCGAATCTTCCCTGAGCAGGGCTCTGATCGTGTCACTCTCTGCTCAAAAATGTTTAACTGTCTCCTTGGAGTCTCGAGAATAAAGTCCAAACTCTTTAACTTGCCCTCCAAGGCTCTCAAGATTCCTCCCGAGCCTGCCCATCTAGTCCTTTTACCGTTCCAGCCAGAGTGAAGGGTGTGCTTCTCTCGGTGTGCCCCACCCCCCAGCCTCTGTTCCTGATGGTCCCTTTGCAAAGAACGCCTGTCCTCCATTTCTGTGTATTTAAATCCTGCTTATCCTTCAAGCCTCCTTTCTCCAAAAACCCTCACCTTACCCTTCTCCTGAGAGGACGAATGGTGGAGGGATAAGACCAAGGTTTTGGAGTCCTATAAACCTGTATTAAAATCCCACTTCCCTCACTTGCTCGCTGTCGCCAAATCCTTGAACGTTTCCGAGTGTCAGTTCTTTCATCTTTAAAATGGGAGCAGAAGGCAGTGAAGGAAGCCATCGGGTGATTTGGAGGGCGAGCTAAGTCTGATGTCGAATGTAAAGATGCTAGCAAATTCTCCGCCCCACCCCGATTCTGCCATTTTGGAAGGGAGTCACAAGCTGTCCCTCCAGTCATATCTGTCCTTGGAGGTGTGGCTGGCTCTTGAATTCCATTAGGTTGGCTGCACTTTCCTGCTCAGGAGCTGGGAGTAGCAGGCAAACAGGTTCTACTTGGAGAAATCCCCCCAGGCACCGTGGTGGGACTCCCATACCCACCTGGGCCCAAGGGAATTCCCTCCTTCCTTCCTTCACGTGAGCTTCCAATGGTTTCATTGCTGGGAAATATTTAAGGCCCAAAAGTGGTCCACTGGCACCCTCCGCCCCTCGCCATCAGCACCCACAGTATGATGAGTCAAGTACAGCAAGGTTAATCCTGCCCATTTTAACATGAATCAGCTGAGGCTCAAACTACCTTGCGAATGGTTGGGTTGGAACGTGTGTGTCTTCTCACTCTCACTCAGGGGCTCCGGGAGGCCTGGGCCACGGCGGTGGGGAATCCGGGGGAGCCCCAGCCCCAGAGTAGGCGATGGCTCAGGACTCCTGGCTCCGTGGCCCTCCACCCCTTGTCCACAAGGGGGTTAATGCGACTGCCTTGGAGGCTAGTGGGGAACTCAGTGTCTGTGTATTTTCTTTGTGACCCCAGAGTACTACGCTTGAGTAGGTTATTTTGCTTGTGTCTTTGGGGGAAGAGCAAGGACGATGATTCGATTCACTGGCTGGGGTACGTGTGTGTCTCGGGGGCTGGGAGGGAGGGTGGGGGCAGCTTGGACAGTGAGAGGAGCAAGCTTAGGCTCAGGAGCCTGGGTTCCAGCCCAGCTCTACGCCTGGCATGCTGCAAACACCTGTCCAGCTCTACACCCACCTGGGGCGAGCGCCTGCCCCCTCTGGACCCCAATTGTCCTATCTGTAAAATGGGAGTGGGGGTAGATGAGCTGATCTCTATCTTAGAATCTCAGCGCGCTCAACATGCTGGCCCTTCCCCAAGCCCAGACTGTCCCCAGGGCCTGACTTCACCAGTTCGCCCCACCAAATCTCTGACACCATTCTGCAGCCTCCGCCCTCCACCCAGTCCTTCCCTGTGGCCTGGGCCTGACTCTGGCTCCCACCGCGCTGGGGCTGGGTGGACAGTGGTCTTGGTCAGGGCTGGGTGGGGGGCCTCCAGGCCCACGTCTGACCTCTGGAGCCTCTTCCACTCCTCTCCAGCATCCTGTCCTCCCTCCCTCTGGAAATCTGAGCTTCGGCATCTAGGGAGGACTCTGGCTGCAAAACATCTCATCCAGTTGTCCAAACACTGCGCACAGCTGCCGGAGGGAGGGGCAGCCCAGCCGCTTTCTGGGAGCCCTGGGGCTGTTGTTTCCATGGAAATGGTGGAGTCCTCACAGCCTCTCCACCCCCACCAGCCCTGGCTGCCCCAAGGAGATTCGCTTGGCTGAGAGGATAAGGGAAGAGCTCCCCAACACACACCCCCCCCAGAGGGCTTGCCCTGAGCCTCCCTCTGGGAGTCCCCAGCCCTGGTGGGGAAGATCCAGGTCTGCTGGGCCAGGTACGCACGCCTGCCAATCAGGAGGCGGCTGGGCAGCGCCCTGGCCACCTTGTGAGCCTCCCCTGTGACCGGGCTCAGTGTGGTGGTGATGGGGGAAGGGCGGGCAGGATGACTCTGAGATAGCAAGCCCTGGGGGGGTGACTTGGGGCAGCAGGTCTTACTGGCAAGCAGTCCCAGACCCAGCTGCCCCTTGGCTCTGACTCACCAGTGACCCTGGATGAGTGTCCCGGCCTCGGTTTCCTCATCCACAACAGGACGGTGCTGGACCTCTTCTGGCTCTGATTTTTCTAAGTGACCGCCAAGCACAAGGTCCTCGCAGCTCCCCTGCAGTCCCACCTGTGCCTAAATGTCCAGAAAGTAGCCAATCTTTCTATACAGCCCTCAGAGTGACTCTGACTCCCCCCACGCCCCCCCCCCCCCCCCCCCCCCCCCCCCGCCAGGGGCCTGGCGGAGGCTTGGCAGGGAGGGACCATTTCCACACACTTTGTCACCAGCCAGGCTGAGCACCTTGCCCTCCCGCCACGTGGGGGTGATGGAGAGACCCTCCTTTCACACATCCTGTTTTCCATTAATTGTTTCCAGGTGGGCCCAGAGGTTGCCCTGCAGAGGAAGGTGGCGGCACAGGAGAACTTAGCAGGGGGACCAGTGAGGAGCAAAAACAGGAAGGGGTTGGGAGCAGGCCATGGAAAATTCGCTGCCAGGAAGGGGAGGCCAGCATCTGGTTTGCATTAGGCTGAGAGAGCCTGCAGCCCAAGCCCGAGCGGGAGATATTGTTATCCGGGGCGTGACTGCTAGTCAGGAACTGGCAGCTTCTCCCTAGCGGGAACTCAGAGGCCGACAGGAAAGAAGAGGGAAGGCAAGGGAGAAGGGAACAGGAAACTGTCTTTCATCCTCCACTGCGGCAGACACTTCACGAATGTTTCCTCCTTGGTGTTCATAACTTCACAGGGGAGAATTGTTCCCATTTTATAGATGGGGGAACCGAGTCCCAGAGAGGTTAAGTGACTTGCCTAAGGTCACACAGCCAGGGAATGGCAGAACTAGGATTAGAAGTCAGGGCAAATGTGGGGCCGGCCTGGTGGCACAGCAGTTAAGTTCGCACGTTCTGCTTCTCAGCAGCCCAGGGTTCGCCGGTTTGGATCCTGGGTGCGGACATGGCTCTGCTTGGTAAAAGCCATGCTGTGGTAGATGTCCCACGTATAAAGTAGAGGAAGGTGGGCATGGATGTTAGCTCAGGGCCAGTCTTCCTCAGCAAAAAAAAAGGAGGATTGGCAGTAGTTAGCTCAGGGCTAATCTTCCTCAAAAAAAAAAAAAAAAAAAAGAAGTCAGGGCAAATGAGTCAGAGTGGAACATTCAAACCATCCCATGGATGGATTGAGGCTACCATGTGCCAGGGAGGGGGCATCAAGGATTCAGTGATAAGCGTGGGCCAGCCTCTGTCCCTCAGTCCTTGTAGCAGAGTCCAACGGTGCCACAGGGCACTCATCATGACACAAGGCAGACTATGTGTCTGAAGGCTGCAGCCCAATGCCTGCAGAGGAAGAAAGCAATTCACAGAGGAAGGCTTCCTGGAGGAGGCATATGAGTAAAGAGAAATTTATTGGCTGGGTTGGGATGGGGTGGAGGCTGCAGAGAGAAGGGATGGTGTGTGAAAAGGAGGATATAGGGCATGTCTGAGCAATAGCAGCTGGCCTGGTGTGCCTTAGAGGGTGAGAGTCCATTCTATACTTGGGGAAACTGAGGCACAAAGGGGCTAACATGGCCAAAGGTTTATGGTCTGGAAGTGGGGTTGAATCTAGCCTGTCTGACTCCAGGCCTGTTTTTCTAACTGCCACACTAAGTGGTCCCTTTTTGTTGGTGGTTAAAAAGTTTTAAGGGTGGTGGGCCAGCCCAGTGGTGTAGTGGTTAAGTTCACACACTCCGCTTCGGTGGCCTGGGGTTCACAGGTTCAGATCCCAGGCATGGACCTACATACCACTCATCAAGCCATGCTGTGGCTGCACCCTACATACAAAATAGGGCAAGATTGGCACAAATATTAACTCAGGGCCAATCTTCCTCACAAAAAAAAAAAGTTTTGAAGGGATTTTGAGGCCAGGGACTGGGGGAGAGATGAGGGTCCTTATCCAGGCCCCACAGCCAGCTAGTGGAAGGCCAGGGCCGCACAGGCTCTTTCTGACTCGCCAAGCTGGGCGGGGAGGGGACAGGCGGCCCCGTCTGCGGGCCGAGTGGAAGGAACCCACCTCCCCTCGAGGAGTCTCACCTTCCGTGGCCCGGAGCCCAGGAAGGAGGGCCCCAGCGTCTGCTGCTGCCCGATGAGCCACAGGAGTTAATAATTATGGGGTTTAAGGAGATAGAGGCCTTTCTGGGAGGCGCCTCCCTCCCCGGCCAGCCGCTGCTCCACAGAGATAGCAAAGGTTAGTGTGAGGCTCGGCCGGGTGGGGAGAAGGTTCCTCCAGAGGGACCCTCGGTCTGGCCCTCCAGGCATGGACGCCCCTGAGAAGCCCAGCTGGTGCCCTGCCCGAGCGACATGCCCTGTGTTCCTGGCGATGAGCTCGGGGACTGTCTGCGATGCCCCAACAGGTCTGGGCCTTGCACTTGAGGGGAACTTGAGAGAGGAGCCCTGGGACACAGAGAGGTGAGCTGGTGCCCCGGGACGTGGAGGGGAGGGGGCAATCTTGCCACCCTGCAGGGGCGTTGGGGGAGTGGGTGAGAAGCCAGACTCCTGACAGGGGCCTGACATGGAATGCTGAGGAATTTCTGGAACCTCCTACAAGGTCAGTGCCACAGGGGTGGCCCTGATTGTCCAACTTGGTGGTTGTACGGATGTAGAGTCAGTCAGGCTCAGAGAGGGCAAGACACTCATCCTGGGTCACACAGTGAGCTCAGAACAGACCTAAGTCCAGAATGAGGGTCTGGGTGATGCCAACTGGCAGACTCCTGTTCCTCATCTACCTCCTGCCAAGGGTCTGTGGGCAAGGCTGCCAGGCGGGGATGGGGCTGGCAAGGGGAGTACCAGGTAGCTTTGGGGACGGCAGTGGCTTGGGGGCAGAGTACACACGTTTGATCTCTCCCTCCTCGCCTGCCAGCCAGGCACCTAATAGGTGCCCCTTATTGTCTGACTGTATGTGGCTGCAGCTTCCAGGGAGCCCTCTGGTTTCTGGGCTCTCTTTTCATAAAACTGGTGTAAGGGATCTCAGCCCCACCACCCCTCGCTGTGTGACATCAGGCAGCTTCCTTAACTTCTCTGAGCCCATCCTTTTCAGCTGAGGAACAGCGCTCTCCAGGCTGGGGGAGGAGCTGGTGAGGTCTGGGAGTCCAAGGGAACCGGATGCACAGAGACAGGATAGTTTTGGTGAGTTACTGGGGTGTCAGTGCTCCCAGAGTGGGAGCCCGCATTTGTCCTTCGAGGCCTCGCTCACAGGCCTCCACAGCCACCAGCCCTCCCATACCGAGGACTCTTCTTCTGGGGCCACAGCCCTGGGCTGCCACCCCCTCCACCCCTTATCTCCCACCAGTCTGGGTTACCACGACGTGGGCCAGTCCTTATCTCCGGCCCAGGCTTGTGAAGTCTTGGAGGGTAAGGGCCCTGTCCTGAGCACCTTCGGCGTCATCTCCCCCGTCTCCTAAATAGTGAATAAGGCAAGGGCCAAGAAGACAGCAGTTGCTCAACATTTGTTTGGTGAACGATTCACGTCAACAAACACACAATGACATCTGCTTTGGGCCAGACCCTGGGCTGGGCTGGGGTGGGTGGAGAAACAGCGGCAAGAAGGAGCTGGTCCGTGCCCTTGGGAAACCACGGTCGAGGAGACAACTGCCCTGCAGAGTGAAGGGCATGGGAGATCTGCGTGGAATGATTCTGGAAAGTCAGAAGGGATGTCATGGAGGGCTGCCCAAGTTGTTCACTGCACAAGGTGCCAGCCAAGAAAGCAAGTGAGCAAGGGATAAAATCCAGCCTGCCCTCCACTCACCAAGTCCTGTGCCTTGGCGTAGGCTGTGCCCACCTAGGAAAGGAGTACTATTTTCTATTTTTAACAAAGACACCATTGACTTAGCAAGGTGAGCCCAGGGCAAGCAGTAGTCATGGAAGTGGAGGTCCTTAGGAATATGTCCCCCATCCCCATCTCCCCACCATGCTGGAGCCCCAGGAGGACAGAGCCTGGGTCTGTGCAGTTTCCCTTTGAGTCCCCAGCCCTTGAATGGCCCATAGTGTGTACTCAGGAGGGGTGGTTGAAGGAATGAATGAAAGAATGAAATACGTGTCCCCAAATGAAGACCTGACAAACTCAAGCGTGGGGACCCTGCTGTGTGGGCTTGGAAGAGTAGTGCCAGGAGTTCTGGTAGCATCTGGAAGGGAGGTACCTCCTCCCAGCCTCCCGGGCTTCCTTGAGACACGCAGGGTGGGAGCCGTGGTCCCTGGCAGGAGAGAAGAGGGGTTATGTTCTCACTGGATCCAGATCCAGGCTGAAGTTGAGGCCGATAGTCAGGGCTCAGGATAGGGGACAGAGGGACTGAGGGACCGGATGGCCACTGGTCTGGGATTCAGGGAAAGGTTTTGTAGAGGCTGTGGGACAGACAGGTGTGTGTAGGGGGGTGCATTTCCCCAGAGAGCAGACGGTGGGCAAGGGAGGGATGGGGGTGGGGGGAGGGGGTCAGAGCAAGAGGGAGGCCCCTGTGGGGAGAGGCTGGGGCTGGAGACGTGGCCCAAAGGTGGGTCCTCCCTCGAGATAAGCACTCAGAGAGTAGGACAAAGAACACTTGTTTTGGGGTCTGTCCCCCTTCCCAGCAGGCAGGATGCTGTGCAGGGAAAGGCACAGAGTAGGCCGCCCAGAGAAGGAGTGATGGCCGGGGAGCTGGGAGAGGGGGTGGGAGGGTGTCTTCGGGCCTTAAGGGACAACCCGTTAAGAATCAGGGAGCCGAAAGCCCGGGAGCAGCTGCAGATTCCTGAGCGGGGCGGCCCGGGGCGGGCGCTGCGCTGGTGGGGCGGCGGGTGACGCCGGCCTCGGGATGCTGCGGAGGCGGCTCCTCCCCGCTCCGGCCGTCGCACCGTCCCGGCCCGAGCGGCCCGAGTCCCCGGGAGCGCGCGCGAGCTCGCAGCGCCGGCCGCCGGGGGGGCGGGGCCGGGCACGTGTCCTCGGGCCACCCCCTCGGGCACGTGACCCGCTCAGGGCAGGGTCGCCGCGGGGCTGCGGGCCGGGGCGCCAGCGGGAGCCGCACAGACGGGCTGCGGGCAGGACAGACAGGCTGCAGGCAGGCCGGCTGGCCCGGGGCGGAGTCGGCGGCGGGCACGGGGGCCACGCGGGGACATCGCGGCGGCGGCGCGGCGGAGCGACGCCCGGGCGCCCCCGGCGCCGGGATGTGGAGCGGGTAGGTGCGCGCGCTCGCGGCTCGGCGCCGGCCCGGGCCGCCGCTACCCCCGGGGCTGGAGGCTGGCGGGTCCCTGCAGGGCGCGCGGCCCGCCCCGGGAGGCGCTCTCCGTCCCCAGCCCGGCCCGCGGCTGCGGAGCGCGCGCTAGCACAAGGACAGGCGAGCCCCCTCGCCACCGGAGATGGAAGGACACTCCGCGGGGAGGGGTCAGGGGGTGTCTCCAGGGGTGGGCGGCAGAGCGTCCCGAAGGGACAGCGCCAACTCCCCCTAGCTCATCTGGAGTGCAAGTGAGATGGGGCGGGGGGCGGCGGTGGGGGACAAGCCAGAGTAAGTCTGGGGTCCTTACCTAGAGGAGGGCCCCCCAGGCTGGGCGAACCTTGGAAAGCAGTGCAATTGAGAAAGAGGGGCTGAGTCTCTGCCAAGGAAGCTAGCAAACTGATGGACCTCTCTGGGGCTCCTGGAGCCCACCGGGCTCGGAGTGTGGGATGGGACCCCCGTGCAGGCAGGACTCTGGCCCCAGGACCCACATCTGTTTATTGGCTTTCAGGGGAGGTCCCAATCCCTGGCTGACCTGGTGTGCCCTGTCTGTGTAGAAAGGTCGTGTTCTTCTCATGGAGCTGAGCAGACACTTCCTCGTCGCCATGGCCTGGAAAGACCTGGGGAGATGCGGCCAGAGTGGGGATGGGTTGCATTCCTGTGCAGAACTGGGCCAGATGGGTGGTCCCAGGACAAGGCCCCCTCCCAGCCCCAGCTGGGGAGGGAGGGAAGGGCTGCAGAGTTTTCTGATACGGGCTGAATCCGCTTGACGCCAGGGCACCTAGCAAGGCTTGAGCTGAGATGCTAGGGGAGGAATGGGGAAACTCGTCCCCAGCAGGGGCTGCTGAGAGAATGGACTCCTGGGAGGGGTGAGGTGTGGAGAGACCCGAGACTTAGAGAGAGAGCTGAAGCAACGTGTATATGCTTTGGAATGGAGCCCCTGGGGAAGGCGGCTGAGTTTAGGGAGAAAGCGGTTGAGGTGGGTTGGTGGTCCCTGGAGGGGTTAGGGCAGGCCTGCTGGGGGCGGCGGGGGTGGGGGGGGGTGGGTGGGTGGGGGTAGCTGTGTTTGAGTAGCAGCCTGGTCTGGAGGAAGCTTGTGCCCCCTTGTGATGGATGCACCCAGGCAAAACACAGCCACCAAGTTGCTGGGTGATCTTGAGAGTACGGCCTCACTTCTCTGGGCCTCTAGGTAAAATGAGCAGATTATGGGGTGGCGAGTGATCCAGGCCCCTTCCCTGGAGACATCCAGGCCAGGGCCAGACAGACATCCACCAGTAGGTGGATGCTCTCTTTAAGGACAGAGTCAACAAGACTCAAGGTCCTGGAGAAGATCCCCAGTCCAGCCTCCCTGCCATATTCCCAGAACCCTTCTGGATGAACCAGGCTGACCCCCATGTGATGCTCAGTCTGGCTCACTTCTTTTATGTACCTTTGGATCCCCCAGGGCCTAGCCAGGGGCAGAGCCTCCTAACTGAGGATGGACAGCCTGAGGGCAGAATGAGGAGTTGGGCGCCAGGGCAGTCAGAGGCAGAGTTTTGGGGTTCCCTTGAGCACTGCCTCTGTAGGGACCCCTCACTTGAACATCGGCAGCAGGGATTGAAGGACCAGGGGCCAAGCTGCCCGCACCCACTGGGGGCCTGGTGTCCGAGGAGCTCACCCAGATCCCAGCAGCAGCGGGGAGGGACCTTGCTGGGGGTCACACTTGCCCAGGTCACTGACTGAGCTGCTTGTGCTTGTGGCCCCAGTAGCTCATGATAACTCTGGGCGGGTGGATACTCGGGACCCTTCTTCCTAGACTAGGAGGAATCTGGGATTAGGACTCGCTGACCCTGGCCAAAGCACTGATGTCTCTGGGGCCTGGTGACCTCAGCTCTAAGATGAACTGAGATCTCTCTCTTGGGCGACGGCGCTGTTCATGGCCAGGTCCTGGTGCCAGTTCGCCCCTTGGCTCTCGACCCAGGGCTGCTCCCCCGGGGTGGATGGCAGGGGCAGAACCCTGCAGGAGCTTGGGTGGACCCTCTTCCTTGGGACTCCTTGAGTGTGGGCCCTGAACTCTCAACCCAGAGGCAGCTTCCTCCAAACCGGCTGCTCCCCTCCCCATCCCTCGCAGTTTCCCATGTCCGTAGTCTTGGGTGTCAAGCCAGCTCCGAGGTGATGGGGCAAGGACGACATCTTGGGTACTTCTGCAGCTAACACAGAGCTGGGCGCTTGAGACTTGGTTGGTAGAGGCCAGAGTTTGGGTTCTGGACTAGTCTCCTGCCGCTGGGTGGCCACATGATGTGCGTGCAGCCCCTCAGCCTCAGTTTACCCCTCTGACAGATGGTGCTAATCCTGCTTATCTCTAGGGAGGGCCAGGCTCTGATGGACTGAGGTGAGGCCACTCCAACCTCCCAGGGATGGGAGACTGTCTTTGTGACAGGCAGGATGCTGGGGAGCTCCAGGGCTGCAGGTGGGCTGTGTGATCTTGAGCAAGTCACTTAACTGCTCTGGGCTTCGGCTCCCCTACGGGGCTTGGATCTGCAAGGCCTAAGTCACAGAGGACTACAGGCTCTGAGATGTCGTCTGAAGTATGGCCTGGGGGCTCTAGGCAGGTGGGCCTCCTCCTTGGGAAGGAGTTGGGCAACCCTCACTGTCCCCTCCTCCTGTAAGCCCTCCTTGATCTACCTACCTACCCTTCCCCCTCAGCAGGTGGGGATGTCTTTCCTGCTGTTCCTTAATCAGCACACCTGTGCGCAGGGCTCAGCCTCTCCGTAGAGTCTTGTTTGTCCTAGACCGCCCCCGTGTCTGCACAGGATTTGTGCCCAAGAAATGCTTGTGCCCAAAACAGGTCCGGGAGGGGGATCAAAATGAATTAGAATGTGATGAGAAGGGGGCTCAGTGGTGCCAGACGCCAGAATCTGTGTGACCCTGCGGATCCGATGGATCAGGGCTGGCGGGGTCCCTGGCACGTGATAGGTGCTCACTATCTATGTGTTGGGTGTTTGAGGTCGTGGGGTCAAGATTCTGCTAGGACTAAAGAGGGGGCTAGGAGGCACCTGCTGTGTGTCCTGCCCCACAGGAGCACAGAGTGAGCTCCCTCACGCTCCCAGTGGAGACGCAGGCTGGATTCCGTCCTCAGGGCTGGGCTGGGCCGGGCTGGCAGGCCTGGGGCTGTGGTGGGGAGAGGCTTGGCTGACCCACCTGCTTCAGGTGTTCTGACATCCCTGCTTACCGTCCCGAGGCTGTTCCTGACCTTCGCCTGCTCTTGCTCCAAGTCCTCCCACAAGGCACCGCTCCGCCCCCCCCCCCCCACGCACACCTGCCTCCCCCTTCCTGGAGTGGTCCAGGCCCTCCCTCTCCCACCCCCGGGGTCCCGCGCCGCCCGCCTCCCTGGCATTCTTCTGTTCCCGTGGATGACATATATGACACCTCCTCTTCTGGAGCCCTCCCTGCAACGCCTGGGATGGCTCCTCCTCAGATGTCCCGGCTGGCTCTCTGGCTCTCCGTCCTGTCGTTCATCCCCTCATCCAGGCTCACGCTGTGGCTGTTCCCTCTGGCCCGGTGCCTCCCCTCAGCCGCCTACAGGACGTGCCACTTCCCAAACGCCTCAGCCGCCCCCCTTCCCCTTCCTGAAAGACCCCCTCCCAGTTCCTCATGTCCATGCCCGGTACAATTGTCTTCACTCACCTTTTCCTTGGTTTTTAATTATTTTAGTTAATTTACTGTAATTTTTATTTCTGTCCCCCTATTCAGCCCCTGATCCTCCAGCGATCCTCTAGTCAGGTCACTTAGCTCTGTGTGTCCCCTCTGCATGTCCCCTCCCATCCCCAGGCCTGCCTCGCTTGGACAGCAGTCTTGGGTGGAACCCCTCCGCCACCACTGCCACTGGAGCGGGTGCTGTCGCAAACTTCCTCAAACCCCGTCTGCATCCTGCCTCACTTCTCCGAAACCACCATTCATCCTCTTTCCTCCCGTCAGGACTTTTCTGGGTGACGGGTCACTGGGCGCTCTGGTGCCTGGCCTCTGGGTTCACTTCCCACCCTGTCACTGTGTGTTCCAGCCAGGTCGCCATCCCTCTCTGAACCTCAGGTGCCTCATCGTTCAAACGGGGCTGGGGAGAACATCTCCCTGCAGTGGCATCCAGGGGTTCACGCAGGATGACATCTGTGGACACGTGGAGTGGTGGGCTGACATGGCTGGGGGTGGGAGCTCAGGCATCCGGCATACTTGTGTGTTTGGAGCTGAAGACGTGGCCCCTTTCTGTAGGCTGAGCCTGGCTGGGCTTGCAGACCGGTCAGGGAGCCAAGATGTGAAACCTTTCCTGGGACCCCCTTGGCTGCTGGACATAAGTCACTTGGCTGTCAGCCTCAGTGCCCTCAGGGCTGATGGACTGCCCATGCATGGGGGAGCATGGTCCTGAATCGGACCCTGTGCTTGGTGCTGTCTCAGAACTGGACCTTGGGTTGGGATTCCTGCAGACCAGACCAGCTGCAGCCTCCTTGGAGCTGAGCCTATTGGCCCAGGGAGAGGGTGAGGGGTCCCAGGGTGCCCTCCTGGCCCTCCCCTTCCCCCTTCAGAGCTTCCCTCGCTGGCTCTGGCTCTGCTTTTTCATGAACCCGTTATGCCCATTAGCATGGGGGTCTTTAACTAAAGAGGTGACCTAGGGGGAGAGACGGAGGGGCAGAAAGACCTCCTGGCAGGCTGGTCAGGCCAGGGCTGGGAAGGAGCACACAGGACCCTCGTTGGGCCCTTCTGGCCCCAGAAGTGACCTCTAGACACTGGCTCAGTGGGGGTTGCTGGGTGACTGGGTTTCATAGGATCCAACAGTGCTCATTCTCATTTTGCCCTTTTTTGTGGATGGGGACAAAAGCCCTGCTAGCCTCCGAGGGCTGGCCTAGGGGGGTGGGGATTGCCTCGTTCCCCCCACCCTTGTGTGTTTCCTGGGGAAGTGACCCAGCGGGGCCTTTCCTGTGTGAACCGCCTGCCGAGCTCTAGGCGGAGGAGCCGGCTTCAGGATGGGGGGTGCTGGCTGCCCCGTCTCCCCCTGACCTTGACTCCTCCCATCTCCTGCCCCTGAGCAGACCCCTTCCCAGTGGCCCCTGCAGCGTATCCTGGATGCTGGACTCTGTTTCTGCAGGGAATAGGGACTGGGAAGGTTTGAGCAGAGGCCATGGACCTGGACTTGGGACGGGGGGAGTGCCTAGCACAGAAGCACTTAAGTGGTAAGCTGTGTTCATCCAAGGAGTGAGTCCCCCATCGCCCCAGGCGTTCATCCCCAGGTTCTCGGGCCTCTGGCCTGGGGGTTCTGAAGTGTGCGGATAATAGGGGATTATGGCTTGGACTGGACCCCGGGGTCTGGGATCCTGCCTTCCTCTGAAATTTCTGACTCGCCGGAGCTGGCCTCACAGCCGGGAAGTGTGAGGCGAGTGTCTGCAGGCTGGAGGTCCCCCCATTACAGGGCAGGCCCTTCTTTTCTCCTGCTCCTACACCCCTGGCCTAGGTGTTGGGCAGTTAGGGACTACGGGAGGTGGGGGTCCTGCTTTTCCCATGCTTTCTGCCCTTAGGATTTTCCCAGTGGGCTTTTCCAACCGGGAGGAGGGGGGGACATCACCAAGACTCTGTCCCAGGCCTCCAAGAGCCACTCTTTTCTCTGGTTGCAAAATACAGACCCATCCCCACAACCCAGTAGTGGGCTGAAGTGAGAGCCTGTTGGGAAAATGATGGGGGACTGTCCAGCCACACCCCCAGCCCGTGCCCTTGGACCAGCTGGAGAGTGAGAGTCTTTCCCTGTGGCCAGAGGCCCAGACCACACCGGTGGATGAAGCTCGGCCCTTGCTGGAGGGGCTGACGGCCTTTTTCTCCTACGCAGAGGGCGTGGGCGATGGCGGGGTGGTCCTGGCAGAGGGAAACGCACCCGGGCTGAGTGTGTGAACCCTGGGCCCCTGCCCTGTGCCCTATGCTGTCCCTGTGGGTCCCCTCCCACCCTTGGCCTCCAGTTCTTGCTCATTCTATTGAAGTGAGCAGCCCCCAAGGTGGGGTCTGCTGCCCCCGCCAAGACTGAGTGACCATGGCCATCCTCTCTCGCCCGAGGAAGTGGGGCTGGGCCCCAGGTCTCCAAACTGCCAGCGGGGACATCTCCCTGGGGCCTGTGGTTTCAGCTGTGGGACCCAGAGCCTGGGCAGGCGCGGCAGGGGTGTCTGCCAGGTGTGGCCGCAGACTGCACGCTCTTTGCTCGGTGCTGTCTGTGGTGACCTCTTCATTTGAGTCTCAGCGCACCTCCTGCAGGTCATTACCCCCATCGCACGGGTGGGGAAGCAGGTTCAGAGAATCTCCCCAACAGTCCCAGGGGCTCGCGTGGACCCCAGGCCAGAGCCTGGCGTGGACCCCGGGCTTGCCCGACTCTGGCCCCCGCTGTCAGCCGCAGCTCCCCGGGCCTGGCTCTCCCTCCTGGGAGGCGGTTTCTGGGCCTGAGCAGAGGCTGGGCAGCCAGTTTGGGCCAGTATTGGATCAGATTTCCTTGTTACAGCCAAGGAGGAGCTTCCTGCAGCACCCCAGGCCTCACAGCCCTGGATCCCCAGGCAGATGCACCAGCGCCACCACTCACACCTTCACCCACTGGGGAGTTTTGGGCTTGGGCTGAAGACCGCCCATCCCACCACTGCCTCCCACCAGCTGTGAGACCCTGGGCAAGTTCCGTCAACCCTCTAAGACTCTGTCCCCCATTTGTCGAATGGGGACAACACCATGAGTGCTGTTCAGAGTTTTAAATGAGAACACAGGCAGGGGCCGGCCTGATGGCGCAGCAGTTAAGTTCGCACATTCCACTTGGGGGCCCGGGGTTCACCAGTTCAGATCCCAGGTGCAAACCGGTACACTGCTTATCAAGCCGTGCTGTGGCAGGCATCCCACAGATGCGGATGTTAGCTCAGGGCCAATCTTCCTCAGGAAAAAGAGGAGGATTGGCAGCAGATGTTAGCTCAAGGCTAATCTTCCTCAAAAAAAAAAAATAAATAACACGGGCAGAGCAGCCTGTACAGTGTCTGGCACTGTGCAAGTTCCCTGGGTGCAGACCCCAGCTCAGGGCTGCCAGAGGACGGCCACAGTCCCTCAAGTCAGGGACTCCCCTTGCCAACAAGACCCGCCCCCGGTCCCCAAACAAGGGTGTTGGGAAAGATCCCCGTGTGGCATGAACACAGTTGATAGAGTGAAGGATGTGTGTTGCCACTTTATTCCTCAAAGCCCCATATCCCTGCCAGGCGGGACCCAGCCTGAGGAGTCTCAAGGCCACTTTCTGGGCCAGTTCCAAAGCAGAGGGCGGGCTGGGCTGAGTGGCTGGACGGGGCCGTGTGAAGGTTTCGGAATGGGCTCATTGCTAGGGTCCCTGGGTGTCCAGTCCCTTTGTGTTGCCTGGGGGAAACTGAGGCTCAGGGACTACTTGGAGAGCATCCCAGGGTCCAGAGGACAGGGAGAAGGGGCTGGTTCCCAGCCTTGCCTCGCCCTTTTCCTGCGGGAATCCTGAATCCCACGACCCTCCTGGGCCTTGTCTTTCCTCCCTCCCATGTGGGTCCCTCTGAGCCCCCTCCCCTCCACTTCCCCACTGTTATCAGTGGCCCAGCCCAGCCCCCCACCCTCAGGCCAGCCACTGCAGCTCAGAAGCTGCTGGCTCAGGAGCCACCGGCTTTTGCTGAGTGAGCGAGTCCAGAGGTGCTGTCTTGGCACAAACCACCGCTGGCCGAGCCTTCTCCCTCCCTCCCTCCTCAGGGTCTGCTGCGAAGGGGTGGGTGTAGATGGGGGCGGGGGGTGAGGGCAGAGGCTGGTGCCCCCCCCCAACTGCCTCTAGGGTCTTCAACTTCAGGGAGAGAAGGGTCCTGAGGCCCAGAGAGGGAGTGTTTGCCTGAGGTCACAAGGCAGATCAGCAGAGAGCTGGACTGCTCCCCACAAGGTCCAGGGGGCAGGAAGTGGCACTGCCTTGCCTGAGCTCTTTGCGGAATCTTCCTGCCTCAGCCCTGCCTGGGTTCTTCCTCTCTGGTCTGCTCTAAAGGGTGTAAATTTGCATTAACAATAGCGACCAAAGCAGTTTCCACTTAAGGGCCTCCTGTGTGCCAAGGTTTTATGCGCAACTCTGATCCATTCAGTGACCCTTGAGGGGGCAGCCACTGGGATTGTCCCCACCTTATAGAAGTAGAAACTTAGATTCTCAACACTGATGCATTTACAGACATCTGTTGGACAGACACTGACTCCCACTGTGTGCTGACCACCTACTGTGTGCCAAGCACAGGCCTAGGCCCTGGGCTGGAAGGGGTGGCGGACAAAGATGAATGAGTCCTGTCCTTGCCTCCAAGAGACCTCATGCTTGGTCATCCTGCCCTTGTGACAACCCAGTGATAGCCTTACTGCTAGTGTCCCTATTTTACAGATGAGGAGACTGAGGCCCAGAGTGGCAGGTGCATTCCCTGGCGTCGGTCCCTGGGCTCAGGTCCAGGACCACCCCCCATATCTGCTGTTTGCCTCGCAGCCAGCCTCACCTGGATGAGGGCCACCCGCCGCCCCTGGAAGCTGCCCCGGTCTCCTGGAAGAGTGTGGGCCCCTGCAAAAGCCTCAGGGAGCCCCCAGGAGGCCTGGCCGAGGCCTCTGTAGGGGAGGAGGCCCCGGGGGAGGAGGACCCCGCAGCCGCCCAGCTGGACGTGTTGCGCCTGCGCAGCTCTTCCATGGAGATCCGCGAGAAGGGCTCGGAGTTCCTGAAGGAGGAGCTGCACAAAGCCCAGAAGGTGGGGATCTGAGGGCGGGGAGGGGGCTTCGGGGACCAGGGGCCCACCTGGGAGAGCTGTGGCTTCTCGCCCATGGCCCGGAGATAGCATGCACCTCTCAAGGCCAACTGCATGTCAGGCCCGTGCTGGGCATGCGGCAAGTACAAAGACTGGTTCCTGTGACTTGTAAATGACTTTAGAAGTCTTGACATCTCTGAAAATCTGTTCCAACCCCTGTGGACTGATAGTCGGGGTTTCAGCCTCGTGCTGTGAGCTAAATAGAAAACGCATCATACAGCATGGGGCAGCAGAGGAAGCAAGCTCGGGGTCCAGAGGCCCCCGGAAGAGGGCCTGAGGAATGGAGCCTGGTCCATGGGTCTGGTCCCACCAGGACTGGCCAGGCCTGGGGGCCCCCGTGGGGTTGACAGCCATCCACCTTGTGCCCCCCAGGAGCTGAAGCTGAAGGACGAGGAATGCGAGCGGCTGTCCAAGGTGCGGGAGCAGCTGGAACAGGAGCTGGAGGAGCTGACAGCCAGCCTGTTCGAGGTACCAGGGCATGTGGGGCAGGCTGGGGAGTGGGTCTGCTGGCCATCCATCAGCTCCTCGCCCCGCATGCGGACTCTGCTGTCTTCCCAGGAGGCCCACAAGATGGTGCGAGAAGCCAACATGAAGCAGGCGGCATCAGAAAAGCAGCTGAAGGAGGCACGGGGCAAGGTGAGGGTCCCGCCGCCCAGACCCTCGAGGACCGGCCTTCACTACCCAGTCGGACCCTCGCAGGGCCTGGTGGGGCCAGCAGGGATGGGTGAACTGAGGCCTAGAAGGTGGCGCAGAGGTGTCCGAGATGACACAGCTGAAACGCGGCCCACTGGGGTGTGAGCCCGGCTCCCTGGGGCTCCGGCAGTGTGTCCATGGCACCACAGAGACCTTTCTGGGCCTTTCAGGGGCTGGGAGGATCCTGTGGTAATTGTCACTTCTTTTCCCTCCTCCCATGTCCCCCTTACAAAGCAGAGACCTCAGTCAGGCCATGGCAGCCTGGGCAAATGGGTTCCCCTCTTGGGGCTCATTTGCCCAGCTCCTGGGGGCCCCTCATTGGGAGGCCCAGCCAGCTCCCAGACACAAGCATCTAACAGAGTCCTGGCTTACAGCGTGACCTCAGGCGGGCCATGTCACCGCTCTGAGCCTCAGTTTCCTTCTCTGTAAAATGGGCATCTCAGTCCCCACAGAGGCTCTTCCAAGGGTAACAGGTGGGGTTAGGTGCTAGTGGCTGCTGGGGGGCACACTGTCCCAGGCTAGGGTGGTATCAACCCCGGGCTAAGGTTGACGCCCATCTCATCCCACCAGATCGACATGCTGCAGGCAGAGGTGACAGCCTTGAAGACACTAGTCATCACGTCCACACCAGCCTCTCCCAACCGGGAGCTCCACCCACAGCTCCTGAGCCCCACCAAGGCCGGGCCCCGCAAGGGCCACTTGCGTCACAAGAGCACCAGCAGCACCCTCTGCCCCACCGTGTGCCCCACTGCGGGACACACCCTCCCTCCAGACAAAGAGGGCAAAGAGGTGAGGGGCAGCCAGCGGGCGGTGGACACAGGAGCAGGAGACGGTGCCCACTGTCAGCCGGGCAGTGGGTCCCTGTGGGGATCTGGCCTAGTCCCTGGCTCTGTGACCTGGAGCCTGTCCTACCCTCTCTGGGCCTCTGTGTCCTCTGGCTGTGAGCAGTGGGTAGGTTTCCTGTGACATGAGGTTGGTTTGGCCTTCAGCCTCTGTTGTGTACAATCTGGGAGGCCTGATAACCCCCTCCACGCCCCTCCAAGCAGTAAGGGCTATCCTCTGCACCTGAGGCTGGCCTTGGGCCTGATGGCCTGCCCTTGGGCGGTCTGCCACCTGAAGAGGCCACACTACTGGGCCTCTGGGGAGAGACCACCTGGGCCCTGTGCACCCACAGGCCTGAGGCCAGGACCACCTTGTGACACCCTGGACTGAGAGTCCTCAGTGCCCTTTGGTTGTGGTACCAAGATGAACAGGGCCTTTGGGGGGGCTGCCTCCCTCTCCCATCAGCTGGGTACAGGGGTACTTGGTCTGGGCTGGACAATGGGCCATGATGTCCTTGGCTGCAGGTCCTTGGGCAAGTGAGCTCCCCTGTCAGCGCTTCTGTGTCCTCACTCCCTCCTGGGGCAATGGGAGGAACTGAGTCACGGATGTCAGGAGCTCAGCTTAGGGATGCCTCCAGCGAACGCCCACGATGGCTGTAGTGGGATTCAGCTTCCTGGGGTCTCGGACGCCAAGGCAGCCCCCAGCCCCATCCTGCCTGATGTCTCCAGAACTTCTGGGGAGGAGCCGCAGGCCCAGCCTCTTGACCGCCTTCTGAGCTCTGAGCTTCCGACTGGACACTAACATCTCCTTCCTCCTGTCTGTCTCTCTGCACCTGTCTGTCTGTCTGTCTGCCCCCGCCCCGGCCCTCCTGCCCAGCCCGGGCTGCCCCCCCTCCTCTCCCTGCTCCTCTGTGTGGTCCCCAGCAAGGCAGTTCACCTCACCTACGAGCCAGCCTGGCAGCTCCTGCCCGGGGAGCTGCCCGTGGCCCCCACCTCCGCTACCTGTCTCTCCTTTTCCCGGCAGGTAACGGCCCCAGAGAGGGGCCACCCCCTTGGCCCCGTCCCAGCCTCACTCACTCTGCATGCGCCCCAGGACGGCCTTCGAGGGGCCTCTCTGGAGGGGGCAGCCTGTGTGTGTTCCCTCCTGCGTGTGCTGCATGTACTTGGGGCTACCTGTGGGTACCTGCGAGGTCACTCTTTTCCTCCTCAAGAAGGTGGTGAGGGTCTTCAGGACAAGACCCTGGACCCAAGACTGTAATCTTATAGTGCCAGCAAACTGAAAACACCCCTAGAAATGAGTTCTGAGTTCTTTGGTGCAGAGCGACTCAGCTCCCCTGCACGGCCACTGGGGACAGACCTGCTGGCATGCTGGGGCCTGCCCTGCACCCTCCCTGGCTCCCCACCTCCTTCGGCTCCGCCCATTCCGCCCGTCTCCGCTGTGCTGGCCCCCAGTGCGCCTCCTGACTGTCCTACCCGGCTCACCCTCCCCCGCAGGTGGACACAGTCCTGTTTGCAGAGTTCCAGGCCTGGAGGGAATCGCCCACCCTCGACAAGACCTGCCCCTTCCTGGAAAGGGTGTACCGGGAGGACGTGGGTCCCTGTCTGGACTTCACCATGCAGGAGGTGAGGGAAGGCAGAGGGTGGCCAGCCAGGGGCCCAGCCCCTCCCCCGGAGGCCAGCCCCTCACCACGCCCCCACTGCTGCCCTGGTCTGCCGCAGCTCTCGGTGCTGGTCCGGGCCGCCGTGGAGGACAACACGCTCACCATCGAGCCCGTGGCTTCGCAGACACTGCCCGCCATGAAGGTGGCCGCAGTCGAGTGTGGCAGCACCAAGTAAGCTTGGCGCCCTTCACCCCTGCCTGCCCACTTGGGAAAGCCCCACCTGGCCTTGGGCTCTGCCGAGGGGGTAGCCAGGGAAGACCGAGCCTCAGGGTCCTGGGGTGGTCCTCGAGGGTGGGCAGTGGCTGTGGCAAGAGAAGGACACTGGCTGCCCCCATGAAGGGCAGGGAGGCATCTTTGGCGGAAATTCCCAGGCTCTCCAGGGAGTCCGGGAGCTGAGGCCTCCCTCCTCCTGGCTGGTCTGACCCATATCCCTCCCCTCTCCCCGTCTCTCCCACAGTGGGTTCCGGGCCCCGATTGACACGTAAGTGATGTTAGTGGCTGGCTCTGCCTTCTGCTAATAAATAAGCCACCAGCTCTGGCATCTTATCCTTCCTGCTTCTCAGCTGGCATTGTGCAGGGCTAGCAGTGGAAGAAAACAGTCAGCATGGAGCAAGAGGCAGAGAGTGGGGAGCACTTCCCCTCTGCGGCCCTGGGTCTGGCCAGCAAGGGAGGCCCCGTGGCAGAAGCTTTGTCACGAGGAAGGCATTTGAGCCAGTTTTTGAAGGATGAATAGCAGTTAGCCAAGTAGGGAAGGGCCTTCCAGGCAGAAGGAACAGAATGAGTGAAGGAATGAGAAGCAGGGGTATGAATGGAAATGCCACTGGATTGGTGGGCAGAGCAGTGGGGTGGGTAGGGGGAGGGGGCTGAGGCCACAGAGGGTTTTTGGGGTCAGAAGAGAGTGCCTCAAATGAAGTTTGAGCTTTAACCTGCTAGGCCAGCATTTCACAAATCATCAATAGATGTTTGCTGAAAAAAGGTCCGATGAGAGTCCCAGTGAACCTGGAGGCAGCAAAGGCTCTGATAGGTCCTGCAGCCAAGGAACCTATTGAACCCGCCTTGACTCAGGATTCTCCATACCTCTTTCCTGGCCATAGGAGAGCAGTGGGGAAAGCTGGTGGGGTAGATGTGGGATTTTGGAGGAGCCCCTGGCTATAAGAAGAAGGAGGAGACAAGGCGGAGGGCTGGTGGGAGGGAGCTGAGGGGATCCAGGCCCTGCTGGCATGACCTAGCCTGGGGACTTGGTGACCCAGTGGAGGAGAGAGTGGACTCTCGCTGAGTTGAGGGGAGGGATGACTGGGTCTGAGGCCCCCCAGTAAAGTTGGGGGGCATTTTTAGGGGCTGCAGCAGGTAGAGCTTTGGCACACCTGGTGAAGGGTCTAGGGGTGGGCTCCAGCTTGGTTTCAGGGTCTGTCCCAGGGACTTCTGGGGCTGCCTGCTCGGTGGCCTGGCCCCAGGCTCCTTGGGAAGCTGGGGCGGTGGGGGAGAGGATGCCAGGCCCCGCCCCCGTGTCTGTTGGCCTCCCCTCCCTCTGTGCATCCTCCTGGCTGTTGCATCTTCCCTGCATGAGCTGGGTGGGCGGGCCCCAGCCGGCCCCCATGGCCCCCTCTGCTTTCTCCTAGCACCTGTGCCCTGAGTGGGCTGGCCCGCGCCTGTCGCCACCGAATCCGGCTCGGGGACTCTGAGGGCCACTACTACATCTCGCCGTCCTCCCGGGCCAGGGTGAGTCATCCAGTGGGAGGTCACTTGGCTCCTTAGGGGCTCCCTGGGCTGGGACTCTGGGCCCCAGGCCTCAGAGCACAACCTCGGTCTACTGAGCAGGGCTCGGGCTCGGAGAGATGCAGAGACTGACTCGGGCCACACAGCCAAGCCAGGTGTATTAGTTTGCTCTTGCTGCTTAACAAATGACCACTAACCTAGTGACTTGAAACAACACCCATTTACTTGCTCACAGTCTCCCTGGGCCAGGAGCCCGGGCGCAGCTTAGCTGGGTCCTCTGCTCGGGGTCTCCTGGGCTGCAGACAAGGTGTCAGCCAGCTGCGTCTTTTTTAGAGATGGGGTCCTCTTCTGAGCTCACGTGGCTGTCAGCAGAATTCAGTTGCTTGTGGTTGCAGGACTGAGGTAACTGTTTTCTTGCTTGCCAAACCATAATCATGAGAGTGACACCCATCACCTCTGTCCTAATCAAGGAAGCCACACCAGAGTTCAGGTTAAAGTTCCAGAGTCCTGGGGCTCGTTGGGTGGCGCAGCGGTTAAGTTCGCACATTCCACTTCTCGGCGGCCCGGGGTTCACTGGTTCGTTCAGATTCCGGGTGCAGACATGGCACCACTTGGCAAGCCATGCTGTGGTAGGCGTCCCACATATAAAGTGGAGGAAGATGGGCGTGGATGTTAGCTCAGGGCCAGTCTTCCTCAGCAAAAAGAGGAGGACTGGCAGTAGTTAGCTCAGGGCTAATCTTCCTCAAAAAAAAAAAAAGTTCCAGGGTCCTGACTCCCAGCTCAGGCTCTGGCCCCAGGCTTTTGAGAAGGTTCTGAGGCACGTCTGTCACACAATGAATGCGTGACACCCTCAAAAGAATCCCAGCTTCTGCCCTCACCTGCTGGGTGACCCCGGCTGCATCAGGGGATCTCACTGAGCTGGGGGTTAAGGGTGGGGTGGGCCCCGTTCCTCTGTCGCCTCATAGACTGAGAAGAGGATTTTAAGGAACAAAAGAGGACGTGTTTGGAAAACCCTAAGGCTTGGTGTGGACGGGCCCTTCCTCCTCCCCTTGGCCTACTGGAGGCTCCTCATGGGAACTGAAGTGGACGGCGGTCCCGTCGTTGGGCAGCAGGCTGAACGGCGAGGGCAGCTGGTCTGGCCCTGACAGCTTCCGCAGGGCATCCGAGAGTGTCGTCCTGTGCTGCCCCCAGCATCGAGCTGGGCTCCAAAGGGAGTCTGAGCCTTAGAAAGGAAAGGGTGTGCCTGGGCCGCTCAGCTGGGGTCTCCCCACTCTGAATCCAGTCTCTTTTCACTCCAGAGCCTTGTTCAGTGGCCACAGGTCCCCTCTGCTCTTTCCGATCCCAACTAGGGCTCAACAGAAAGCTCCATGCCAGACATTTCCGTGTGTAGCAAAATTACATCTAGGACCTTGATTCTTCCAGGCCTGCGTGTCCGCTGTGTGGGGCGGAGCCAGGATGGGAGATGAGATGAGAAGCATGTTAAATTTTAGGATGTGGTCCCCACCCTGAAGAGGCCAAGGGAGGTGGCGTCCATAGAGGGAAGAGAGTTCTGTCCCCAAAGCTCAGCCCTGGGGAGGGAGCCCCACTGTTCCCTGCCACTCCCTGCTCACCAGCCCCCCATGGGGCCCACTGGTCACTGGGCAACACCACGACCTGACGCTCGAGCTTCTCCTGCCCCAGCCTCTGTCCCGCCAGCCACAGCCCCTCCTCAGGCCTCCCAGGTAGCCCTCCAGCCACACCCGGTTAGTCTCTGACCTGGCCATTCTCTCTCACCACCCCCCGCCTGCACCCACTTTGTCCTCCTGGCAAGGGCTCCTGTATGGAAGTCTGAAGGCCCAGCAGGAGCATCACCCCCTCCCTGCAGCTTCCTCCACTCCCCAGCCTGGGGGCCCCCACACACTGGACACCCACCCCACCCCTCCTCCGAGAGCACTGGACATTCACTGGGGGCTGTCGTGGGCACAGCTGCCAGCCACAGGGAGATGGGACCCCAGCGTGGGGAAGGGACCTGGGCGGGCATGAGCAGCCCCCTCTTCATAGTATGAGAGTCTTCATAGCAGGACCCAGTTGTGAGCCAGCTTGGGGACCCCAGGGCCCAGCACAGGGCCTGGCATTGTGCAGACCTCAGGCCAGGTTGTGGCCTTCAGCCACGGGGACCTAGGGCAGCCAGGTGGGCAGGTTCTGATCCCCTCGCCTTTCCTGGCATTACAGACAGCAACCGGCTAAGGCCTGGCCATCGTGCCTCCAGCGTCCAGAGCAGCAGGCCCCTGGGGTGAATGTGGATTCCAGGGCCAACTGCCTGGTTTCATCTTCCAGCTAGGCCACTTACTAGTTCCGTGACCTCCCCAGTTGTCAGGGGGCTTCCTTCTTGGAGCCTCCGTTTTCGCCACGCGTAAAATGAGAATGCTGAGCATGCCTGCCTCGCTGGAAATGGTACTCCATTCAATGTCAGCCGACACTTTTTTTATTAGGAGTCGCCTACGGCTGTCGTTAATTATCACTTTAGAGCCCAGCCCCTTTGGACTCAGGGAGCGTTATCTGGCCCGGATGGGACGCGGGGCTTCCCGCTCCGGTCTCTGATCGCACGCTCCCCCTCGTGCCCGCAGATCACGGCGGTGTGCAACTTCTTCACCTACATCCGCTACATCCAGCAGGGCCTGGTGCGGCAGGACGGTGAGCGCCCCCTGGTGGCCGGCGGGGGGGGGGTGGGTGGCGCGCGGGGGGGGGGGGGGGGGGGGGGGGGTTGGGTGGCGCCCGGGCGGGGGCGGGCCAGCGGCTGCCGGGCCCACCGCGCGCTTTGCTGCCCCCATCCGGGAGCGGATTCTGCCAGCGGGGAGGTGGCAGGGTAGCAAGGGGCTGTGAGCCTCCTGGGGCTGCGTTCGCTGGAGAGATGAGCCGCAGAAAGAGACTCCGGGGCTCGCCTCCCCAGGGAATCTAGGCTGCCGCCTGCTGCGTCCCTGGGTCTGCCGCTTTCTCCCACCCAGAAACTTCTCCAGCCACCTGCCCCCCCCACCCCCCGCCCGGGGGCCTGTAGGGGCAGCGTTGCTGTTACTGGCCTGGCATTCGAGGCCCTGCACGATGGGGTCTGCTCTGTGAATCTCCTCTCCTCCCGGTGTGGCCTCACAGTCGCTTGACAGGCTCACTGCCTCCCACTACACCCGCCCACTGCACACTGGCCCTTTTACCCCCATTATGCAACCTAGCTTCTGGCTCCCTTTGTTCCCCAATGAGTGTTCTTCCAAACCAGTTTGGAGTCTGAGCCTCTTCTCCCCGGCTTGGGGGTCATTTCCCCCTGGAAGGCCAGGGGGTGGGCCCTGAGGGGCTGCCTCCCCCGACCAGGTACTTGGGCTGATGCTGTGGCCCCGCCCACTGCTCAGGGTCGCTGTGAGACCCCAGCGAGATGGGGTTGGAAAGCATTTGTAGCCTGTCAGACAAGTGGCAGTGTGCACATGGCTGTCTGTGTCTCGCTCTGGGGGCAGCTGTCACCTCCTCCAGTGCAGTGCACATCTTTCAAAGGTGTTCAGCACTCGACAGTTTGCAAGGCCTCAGAGAAAAGCCTCAGAGAGAGCCAGCTACTGACAGGTCATCCATCCTGGGGGACTGGGAGCCCAAAGCCAGGAAAGGGGGCCAGGCCATCTGCCCCAGGTGAGCCTGAGCTGTCCACCCTCTCTCTGTCTGCAGCGGAGCCGATGTTCTGGGAGATCATGAGGCTGCGGAAGGAGATGTCATTGGCCAAGCTCGGCTTCTTCCCCCAGGAGGCCTAGGCCATGGCCCCGATCTGGAGGGGGCTCTGAGCCGGATCCACCACCTGCCCAGGGCGGACGGACAGACAGACAGACAGCAAGACAGGGTCCTGGAGCCAGAACTGAGCCAGAAGCTGAACAGAGGGACAAATGGCCAGGCCATGGAGGCAGCACTGAGCCAGCACCAAATGTCCATCCCAGGACAGACAGGATCTCATGAGGTGACCCTCCTTTGCCCCAGTGGTACTACAGCCACCAGGAAACTTTTAAGAAAACACCAAAGACCAAGGAGCTTGGAGCATCCTCAGGGGCTCGGCCCTTGGGAGGGGAAACTGGGACAGCCAGCACCCTGCCCCAGTGCCTGGAGCTGTTGCCTGCAGGTGCCTTGTTGCTGCCTTGTCCTCAGAAAGGGACCGTCCTGGGTGACTGGATCTGCAGGGTATCCACCACCTTAGTTCCTAAGCCCTCGGCCCCCAGCACCCCCTTGTGGCCGTCCTTCATCCTGTTGCCAGGTGTCCTTCCCATGGGACTGCCCCAGTGGGCCTTGGGTCCCAGGTGCCCACAGGGCAAGCGGGCTAGTGGGGGCTGGCCGGGCCTCCAGGGCTGTCTTCCACTCCCCGCTGGATCTGCTTGAGAACAGCGCCCCTCCTGCTGCCCTCCCTCTTGACCTCCTCTCCCCCCGTCTGAGCCCTGTGCTTCAGGAGGCCCTGCCCCCCACTGCCCTCACCGCTGGAAGGATTGGGACACTTTTCTCACAAAGCCAGACACAGACAGGGCCTCAGGATGCCCATGCCTGTTTTCAGGCCATTCAGACGATGGGGCTGAGGTCGCTAAGGTCACCGAGCCCTGAGTGCAGGACCGGGGTGGGGCGGGCAGGACCTGGGCCCCTCCTCACCCCTCACAGCCCCCCCAGGACCGGGGTCCAACCTGGACACATCCCTCACCACGTCCTGATTTCCTCCTTTGAATGGAATGTAATGCGATCTCTATGTAATAAAGGAAGGCTTTGTTGGGAGAGGCTGGGCAGCCACGCGCCTTCACTCCTGTGCTCTGGGGCTTGGCCAAAGCTTGGGCATCTGAAGGAATGAAACCAAATCCATTCTTTGCCCACCCTTGTGCTTGGGATTAAACCCAGATCCTGAAGGGGTTGCTGTAGGGAGCACCCCCCGAGTACTCCCCAGTGTTCCACGGGGCTGGGTTGTTGAGGGCTGAGCCTGGCTTTCTCTCCCAATGCTGAGGCTGGCTCTGCCACTGCCTTGCAGGGGGGGCCTCGGGCCCCTCCAGTGTCCCTGCCTCAGTCTAACAGAAGCCTGGAGCTCAGAGTCAAAGTGTCGGGGCTGCCTGGTATGTGCAAGACGGTGGCAGGTGATGTCTACCAGCAGCACAGCCAGGGTCTGTGTAGCTGTTTTTTCCCAGCCCTGGTCTTAGATGGGTTCTTAGCGAGGGACGGTAGTCACGGAGGAAGCAGGTGGGTCCCTGAGGACCCAGGGTAAATCTGGGGAGGTGTCTTGTGGTGCATAATTCCCTCCTCACTGTAGCGATGAAGGCCTGACCAGTGGGTGTCCTTCCGGGGGGCGGGAGGGGCATAGCAGCTTCTGGCTCAGTGTCTACTGGGCTGGTGATACTTCGAGGGGATTTCCCTATTAGCCTGAAGCCTCAGGGCCACTCAGCTGGTAGGTCAAGCCAGCTGTGGGTTGGCTAGGACTCTGTGTCAGTGCCCTCACCCTGTTACCCTCTACAGCCAGCAGCCCTTCCATCTTGGTCTCCTGCCTCCCAGATCCCCCATGGCCCACTCCATCTGTGATTTGAATCCCATCCCCCGACCCGCCTCTCTCCCCAGGCCCCTCCAATGTTCACTGGTTAGGCTTCCTGTCACAGACATCCATTCATTCACTCAACAAGTGCAGGCCCCTCCTACATGCTTAGACACTGTCCCTGGTGCTGAGGGAACCTGCACTTGTGCTGAGAATCTCAGGAGGGAGACTGGCTATAGAAACAATGCACAGGTGTCAGCTGGAGGAAGTCAAGCCAAGAGGAGGATGGAGGGTGTCAGGGAGGGGCGTGTGCTGCCATATTGCACACGGTGACCCCAAGATCCCCTGTTACATCCCAGTCTCTTTCTGTCCTCCTCTCGGTCAGTCCCAGGTCAGCTGGGGAACAAAGGAGAATAAAGGTCTGGGCCCTGGAGCTGTCCCTCCCTGCCCCCAGCTTCTGTGCCCTTGGGCCAGGGCAAGGAGACATCAGGCAACACTGCAGAGCCCTCCCAGAGGGTTCCACAACCAGACTCGCGCTGCCTGCCCCTGCGATGGTAATACTTGCCATTGTCCGGCCCAGGTGTGGCTATCGTGAGCAAACATCTGAGAAACCCGGGGGTGTGTGCAAGGGGCAGAGGGACACACACACACTCTTGCCCCGCTATCTCCCAACAGTATCAGAGTACTTACTATACCTCAGCCTGATTCCACGCCCTTTCCATGACCTCATTTACTCAATCCTTGCAGCAACCCTAGGAGGTAATGTTTTCCCCATTTTGCAGATGAATCACCTGAGTTACTACGGAGAGGTCACACAGAGGAAATGGTGGCCTCAGGATAGGAAGGAATGGGCCCAGCTCCAGAACCCACAGGATTAGCCAACATGCAGACTCCTACTAGACACCTACCACGCATCTGGCACTGAATAGGGCTCTTCTTTGTCTTCCAGAGCGGCAGAGACGGGGTCAGGCAGTTGCTAAGCTGGATGAGCATCTGGGTCTGTTTCCCACACTTACTTCATTATAGCTGCCCAGCCCCCTGCTCTGCATGCTTGGGGGCAGGAGGGCTCTCTGGCGGGAAGAGGAGCTGCTGAGGGGTTCGGCTCTTGGAGTTGCGGGGGGAGGGGTTAGCTGACATCAGCCACACAGTTGTTGTTCCTCAAGTGAATTTTCTAGAGAACCCACTTGGACCTCTCGAAGTGCCTCTGGCACATGTGGCCACCTCTTTAAAGCTAGCACCGACCACGGCCACTGAGCCCAAACCCAGCCCCACGTTGGCCTTTCCCAGCGCTCTGCTGGGCCACATTTGCAATCTGCCAAACCTGGTCCGACTGGATTCTGCCTGGGCTGTGTATTTGGGCAAGTCGCTTCTCTCTGGGCCTCAGTTTTCTCATCCGTGAGTTGGGAAGATTGGTTGAAACGACCTTTGCAATGTCTGCCTGCTCTTTTTTTTCATTTTTTAAAAATCATGGTAAAAAAATACATAAAACTTACCACCTTAACCTTTCTTAGATGCACCGTTCAGGAGCGTCAAGTGTATTCACATTGTTGTGAAACGAACCATCTTGCTAATCTGAAACTCTGTAGCCATGCACAACTCCCTTCCCCCACGCCTGGCAACTGCCATTCTAACATCCTTTTTATGGGAATCTGATGGCTTTGGATACTTGATATAGGTGGAATCATACAATGTTGGTCCTTCTGTGACTGGCTTATTTCACTTAGCATAATGTCCTCGAGGTTCATCCATGTTGTAGCATATGACAGCATTTCCTTCCTTTTTAAGGCTGAATAATATGCCATTGTAGGGATGGACCACATTTTCTTAATCCATTCATCCGTTGATGGACATTTGGGTTGCTCCTACCTTTTGGCTATTGTGAGTAATGCTGCTGTGAACATGGGGGTGCAGATAGCTCTTTCAATCCCTTTGGCTATATACCCAGAAGTGAGCTGCTGGATCATATGATATTTCCGTTTTTAACTTTTTGAGGCTCCTGCATACTGTCCGCCACAGCAGTTGCCCCATTTTACGGTCCCACCAACAGGGCACAAGCGTTCCAATTTCTCCACAGCCTTGCCAACACTTGTTATGTTGGTGTTTTTGCTAATAGCCATCCTAATGGCTGTGAGGGTATATCTCATTGTAGGTTTTTTTTTTTTTTCCCGAGGAAGATTAGCCCTGAGCTAACTACTGCTAATCCTCCTCTTTTCTTTTCTTTTCTTTTTTTTTTTTTTTTTTTTGCTGAGGAAGACTGGCCCTGAGCTAACATCCATGCCCATCTTCCTCTACTTTATACATAGGACGGCTACCACAGCATGGCTTTTGCCAAGCAGTGCCATGTCCACACCCGGGATCCGAACCGGCAAACCCTGGGCCGCTGAGAAGCAGAACCTGCGAACTTAACCACTGCGCCACCTGGCTGGCCCCTCATTGTAGTTTTTATTTGCATTTCTCTGATGGTTAAGGATGTTGAGCATCTTTTCATGTGCTTGTTGGCCATCTGTACGCATCCTCTTTTTACTAAGGGGCGTTCTAGGGAGCTCCAAGGTGCCGTCGCAGTGATGTCTTCAGGGAGAGTCATGGCTGCTAGGGCCACAGCTCTTGAATCATTCTGTGGCCCCCACGTCCCCAGATCCCATCTTTCACAGAAGCACAGTGTCCAGGGCCTGGTAACCAAGGTTTCACCTTTCACTCAAAGCCAGCTCATACAGCTCTGACTTGAGTCCTGTTTGTGTTTGCTGCCTAGAACAAATACTTGCACTTTATGACTGCTCTTTCTGCAAGGAAAGAGCTCTTTCGTAAATTTGCCTGGCTGGGTCACTGCTGCACCTGTGCGGCTTGCCCGGGGCCTGCTGGCCTGCACAAGCACCCCTTGGCTCCAGGACAGTGGCTGGCTGCTCCCTAGGAGGGTGGAGACTTCAGTGTGTCCAACAGAAGGTCTGTGTGGCAGCTTGTGGCAGGCAGAAGCCCAGCAGACGGTGGGACAGGGGCTGTATTCAAGTGGTTTGAAGAGGTCCCCTCAAACCTGGAGCACCGCCCTTCCCAAAAAAATGCTCCAGCTGTCCAGACCCTCCCTTGCCTTTCTGGCCAGTTCCTCTCTCCCTCTGCCTAAACCTGTGGCCCGATGGCAGCTCAGGAATACAAAGTGGTGTCTGTCCCTCTTCAAGTGGTGTGGGAAGCCTCCCTGACAGGGGTTTGGAACAATGTAATCCCAAATCCCCCCAGGCCTCCTGACTCCAGGAAAGTTGTAAGATCCACTGAGTTGAACCGCGGAGGGGTAAAGTGACCTATATAAGACCCCAAGACCTGCAGAGAAATCACGTTAGAAGCTGTTTGGGAGGCGGGGGAGGAGGTACAGTTCAGGCTTTACAAGAACACAGCTCCAGGTGACAGGAGGGCTTGACCCCCTCTCTCCTTGCTGGGATGAAGTGGCTGGAGGGGTGGCATGGCCCCCAGCCCCGTCCTTGCTTTACCTCCTGGGGGACTCTGTGCAGGCCTTCATCTTCCTCATCTCTCTAGGAGCAGCTGGGGCAAGCGGGTGTTCTAACCCACCCCAAGCGCCCACTGCCTCATACATGAGCTGAGATGAGGCCAGGGGCCAGGGAAGGGGCCAGGAGTGAGCATCTGACCACTGAGGGCTCCTGAAGACAGAGTGAGGGCCAATTCCCGTGGGGGGCCTGGATTGGGGTGCAGGAGGTTCATTTCCTCCAAGAGGCTGCTGCCTCCATCCTTGTGCCAAGGTGTGAACATGATGGGGGCAGGGATATCTGCAGTCACCTCCGGCCTTAGCTACCAGTCAGACACCTGGAGCCCTCTCCGCCCAGACACACACCCTTGGCGAGGGGAGTGGTGAGGACACCTCCGCCGAGAGGGCTCAGGCAGCCCAGGGAGAGGTAATGGCAGGGCCTTATCTGTTGTCCTGGCAATGGAACGCAGGTGCTCCTAGTACCAATGAGAACCCAGAGGCCCCCTCAGCCCTTCTTCAGGCCCTGGCCCGCCTGTCCCACAGATAGCAGCTACAGTGATTTCCTACAAATTGTTAAAAGCAAGATAAAATGTTAACTCAGAGAAATATACTTAGGGTGCCCAAAGTGTCTTCCCGGAACCCGCACATCAGCATCCCCGCATCAGCATCCTCTGGCAACTCGGTGGAAATGCAAGTCTCGGCCCCCACGCCAGGGCTGCGGAATCCCACTCTAGGGGTGGGCCCAGCAGCCTGCCTTCCGAAGCCCTCGGTGATTCTGACAACTTCTAAGGACAGGTATCTTTATGGCCAAAAAAATACAAAGTAATTTGGGGGGCAAGCTACACTCTCAAAAGGGCTTGAATTTATTTAAGGAAAATATGTGAGAGGGGGCTGCAACACATAAGCCACCCAGCTGAGCACCTGGTGAATGACAGCGCCCTGCTACTGACTGGGGCGCCCCTGCTGCCCTTCCGCCCCAGTGGCCACCCCTCAGCATCCTCAACCCTGCCCAGCTGGCCTGCGTGGCCCTCCAGGAGTCGGGTGGGACTCGGTCAGTCCCTCAGCCCCAGTGGCGGCCCTGCTGCACAGACGCTGGGGGCCCACTGTTTGCAAGCTGTTTACAACCATCCCAAGGTAGCCTGCCAGCTCTGTGCGCTCGGAATTTTACGCGCCAGGAGCGCGCCTGGAAGCCCATTCTTCGCAGACTCTTGTTCCTGGCCCGAGCCGCAGACCTGTGCTCCCGAGGGCACGGCGGTCACCAGCTGTGTAACCATCCCGCATACGGCTCCCACGCGAGCCCGGAGCCCAAGAATGGATCTTGCCGCCGAAAGGGCGGGTCGCTCGACACCGCCTCCGGAGCGCGGCGCAGCCAATTGGGGCCGAGGCACTGCGCGGGGATTGGAGCGGCCGCGGGGCCGCGCGGCGGGGGCCGGGGCAAGGCGGTGCTGTCCGCGCGGTTATAAGCAAAGGAAAAGTTCCCTGCGCCGGGAGTCGGGCAGGTGCACGGTCTTACGGCGGCCGCAGCTGCGGGGCGGGGCTGCGGAGGCTCGGTGGCGGCGGCGACAGCTCCCGGGAAGGCGACTTCGCGCCCCTCGGCTTCTCGCTCGGCCCTCCGAGAGGTCTCGGGTTCCCGAAAACTGCTGCACGCAGCCATGGGTGGCGTCGGGGAGGCTGATGGGGGGCCAGGGCCGCATGAGGGGCCCGCGCAGCTGGGGGCGCCGCTGCCCACCCTCCGCTGGGAGCAGATCCGTTCGCACAACCTGCCCGGCGACAAGTGGCTGGTCATCGAGCGTCGCGTCTACGACATCAGCCGCTGGGCGCAGCGGCACCCGGGGGGCAGCTGCCTCATCGGCCACCACGGCGCCGAGGATGCCACCGTAAGGAAGCCCACGGCGGGCGGAGCAGAGCCTGGTGCTCGCTGGGGCCTGGTCGTGGGCACACTGCCCTGCTCCACCTGCGGGGTCTTCGCATCCTTTCTACTCTTGCTGACCATTGATCTCCAGGCCAGGGACTCAGAGTTGGGATGGACTAGCCAGGGCCTGATGTGGGGTAAGGAAGCCACGTCCCTGCATGGGGCACCGCACCCCAGGCCCTGGACCCGGGCTGGGCTGGAGCAGGTCTGTGCGGGAGGGAGGGTCTCTCGGAGGCGGGTGTGTCCCCTCCCTGCTGCTCTGAGTTTCTTCCTCTCAGTTGAGTCCCCAGACCAGGTCCCTCATGCCGGGGTGCCAGAGGTAGGGTGAGGTGCCTGAGGGATGCGGAGATGTGCCATCAGAGGCTGGGAGCTGGGCAGCAAAGCTTGGGCAGGGCCCAGAGGTCTGTGGCTTTCCCAGGAGCTGCTGTAAGTGGCCCCGCGGAGCAGTGACTCACCTCTCCTGGCCTGGCAGCTGCACACCGGAGAACTTTGCTAGCCAAGGCTGGGTGGGCCTCCTCAGGAAGCACAGTCACCCCCAGCAACAGGTTGGGCCCTGGGGACCCCGACTTCCCCTTCCCAGCTCACGTCTAGGCAAGTCTTGGCCAAGGATGGATGTGGCCTGGTCCAGTAGGACCATCTGGCTGGAGACCAGTGGCCAAGCAGCCTGTGGGGATGACACTCATCACCAGCCTCTGTCCCACAGTCCCCCATCAGGAGAATAGGAATTGCTGGTATAGCATCTCCATGATGCTCTGTCCTTGACCATCCAGAATTCTAGGTTGGCCCCCCTGGGTACCAGGAATGTCTTCAAGATTGCAGGGGATGCATCCCTATCTGGCAGAACTTAAGGCAGCAGAAGAGATGGTGTCCTGTCCCAGGAGGGCAGTGTCCCTGTTGCCAGGGCCACCTGCTCTCTGCCTTCTGCTCTCTCCCCTGGGTTAGCTAATCTGCACAGGACTCTTTTAGGGAGAAAAGTCTCTCTTCCCTGCTTCCACCCCAGGAAGCTGAGGGGTTAGCATCAGAAGCCTCCTGAAATTCTAGAAACTGACATAAGCCTTGTCTGTCAGTGCTGAGGGGCCGGGTGGTGGCCACGGAGTAGAAGCTGACCGTGGGCCAATGAGTATGTGACCTGTCTGTGTGTGAACACTGCGTGCATTTGTGTGTGTGGTTGTACATGTATGTCATTCTGCCAGGGTATGGGGCGGTGAGGTGCCACGGCCCCTCCCCCCTTAGCCTGGCTGAGCCCTGGCCACCCTTCCAGGATCTCATGGGTATCTGCTTTGGGCTTTTTCAACCTTTGACCTGCAGGTCGGGATGGAGGCAGATGAAAGGAAGGATGACAGAGAGCGTTTATTAATCGCTTTTTCCTGCCTGGTGCCTGGGCCTGTGCCGGGGGCCATCCCCTATGGGACCCCATCATTACAGTTAGCTCTTGACCCTGAGACCTCCATCTGACAGTTTTCTCATTGATTCATCACCAGTAAGGTCCGTTTCCCATTTCCAAAAAAACAATCTGTTTGTCCCCTGGGGCTGGGTCCTGGCTCTGCCACTGGAGGCTCTGAGTGACCTTGAACCAGGCATGTCACTCCTCTCAGCCTCAGTTTCCTCATCTGTAAAGTAGGGGCAGCTGGGCCAGACAGTGAGCCAGCGGACGGCAGGACCATGCCTTCTCAGCTCCGTGGCCCCAGAGCTGCCATGTAGTGGTTCCTGGTCAGTATATGTTGTTGGCTGATAAGTGTGAATGTGCCCCACAAACTGTAGAGTGTGGTGGAACAGCCATGGCCTAGCCACCCGTTTGCTGGGTGACGTCGTCTGGTTCTATCGATGTCTGTAACAGGAAGGAGTCGCTATATGCCATCTCTCAGCTTCCTCAAGGCCCCAAACTCTGGACTGGTATTGCCAGAAATACCCGGTCCGTTCAGGCCAAAGGGAAGATGAGGTGGCTGGGGCTGGGGGACCTCAGTCTTTGTCTACAGGGCAGACCAGGGATGAGACCAGCCCACTGGCCCATGTGGTCAGGCCCAGAGCGCAGGTACCCCATCCCAGGCCCTGGAGCACAGGTGGGGCAGGGCCAGCCCTCTTGCCAGGGCTGTGTTCCCACAGGCACCCCTCACCAGCCCTGACCGCCCATCAGCTGTTCTCACGTCCAGGCAACAGAAACCTTCCTGCCAGGAAATTCCCAGAGTTCCTGTGCCATGAAGTCAGCCTGTGGCCATCCCGGGATACAAAGTCGAGTACTCTGGGGAGAGAGCTCTGGGCCCTGGGCCAGGTTTGTCTAAGAGTCACAGGCGGCCTGAGACAAGTGGAACTAGCCTGGGGTGGGCAGCAGTCTACCAGGAGCTGGTGCCAAGCTCGCACTCCATGCCGGGCTCTGAATTCGGCACTTGATTCATAGATTCTCTTTTAATCCTCAAGCTACTCCTAGGAGGCAGGTCCTATCATGGTTATTCCCACTTTACAGATCAGAAAGCTGAGGCTCAGAGAGGCAGGGAGACTGGACATTAAGTGGTAGGTCTGGGATCTGAATCCACAGCCCATGCTCTTAACCACATGCTACACCGAGACTTGGCGGTTGATTCCATTCATTGGTTCATTCTTCAGTTAGTGAGTCATTAAACCCCGCAGGCGATATTCAATGAGCATCTTCTATGCACCAAACTCTCTTCTAACTGCTGCAGATAGAGCTGTGAACAAAACATTGCAAGGAGTTCCTTGGCAGAGGGACCAGCTAGAACAAAGCCTCAGTGGGGCCGGACTCTGGTATTCCGTGCGTGCAAGGAACAGCAAGGCTCTCGGTGTGGCTGGAGCAGAGCAGTGGGGAGGGGACAGGCAGTGAGGTCCAGAGGTCGCAGGAGGCTCCTGCTGGGCTTCTGGGTCCTTGGAAGCAGGACTTTGATTTTATTCTTTTTTTTTTTTTTTCTCCCGAGGAAGATTAGCCCTGAGCTAACTACTGCCAGTCCTCCTCTTTTTTGCTGAGGAAGCCTGGCCCTGAGCTAACATCCGTGCCCATCTTCCTCTACTTTATATGTGGGACGCCCACCACAGCATGGTGTGCCAAGCGGTGGCATATCTGCACCCGGGATCCGAACCGGCGAACCTGGGCCGCTGAGAAGCGGAACGTGCGCACTTAACCGCTGCGCCACCGGGCCGGCCCCGGATTTTATCCTAAGGGGGCCTTGGAGGGCGGGGCGGGAAAGCCAGAGGAATCTGATATACATTTAAAAGGATCCCTAATGGGGAGGGGAAGGCAGAGCCTCCCAGGAGAAGGGCGGGGACTAAGGGAGGGGATGATGGGTGCCTGCGTCCGCCAGGGGAGGCCATTCGGAAGAGGTGGCCCTTCACCTGGGCCCTGAAGGGTAGGCGTGGCCAGGGCAGAGGTCAAGAGATGCTGCCGGGTGCAGGTGCACCAGCAGGCGCCATTAGGATTTAGTGTGGTCTTCAGACACCAGCCGGCACTCCTCTTAGCTCATTTCACGGGATGAGGAGACTGAAGCTGCATAGGGGTGGTGTGAAGGAGCTTCTGGGAGCCCTCGAAGGGCCGGGCCTGAGTCCTTGGGCTTGGGGGTGGGGTTTGTGTCCAGGTGGGGGCTGGGGCGGGGAACAGATCCTAGGCTCTCGAGTGAGGATGGGGCACGAGTGAGGGTGGGGCACGGAGGCAGGCTGGCCTTGAGCCAGACACATGGCTCCGGAGCCCATGCTGCCTCCGCCCACTGCTCCAGCTGCTTTGAAAGCCCCACTGCCTAGCGGCCACTCCCTGTTTAGTGTGACCTCTCTGGGCTCTGTAGGCGTTTCCTGCAAGCCCCTTCCCAGGGGAGCTGCAGTGCCTGGCTCCCTCCCTGGGCTGTCTGGCACTGGGCAGGAACACGGTGTGCAGAGGTGGGGATGCTGGCGGTCCGAGTTTGTTGGCAGCCTTCGTTCTTTCTTCCCGAGGGTCCCAAGCTGCCATGGGTTTCTGATGAAACAGTCGGGAAGAGCCAGAGCTCAGTGGTAGAGAGAGGACCAAGTGCCAGAGGGCCTGGCTGCCTCGGGGCCACCGCTGGGTCTCTGACACCTGTGAGGCCAAGGGTGCTGGGTGGACGAGGCCCTAACGTGTGTGCCAGCTCGTCAGCAGGGACACCAGGGGTGCTGGGGGACAGGGGCAGCCTCCTGGGGGCGTCTGTCTGTGCGCTGGGCTCCGCTGTGCAGACAGGAGTTAGATGTGCCATGTTCAGAGCCGTGTGCCTCAGTTTCCTCATCTATAAAAGGGGAACACTACAGAGAATGCTTCCCCATTGGCCTCCCGTGAGGAGTGCCAGCGAGAGGATGGGGGGAGTGTCCGGGGCTGGGCGTGAGACCCTGCTTCATCTTCCCCCCCAGGGTGAAGGAGGGAGGGAAGGACTCCTGGGGGGTCCTCTGAAGCACCTCTCCCCACCCCCCATCTCACCACCCACCGCTGTCTCCTCAGCAACTTGCTTAAGGAGCAGACTCAGACCACCCGAGCCCCCAGCAGCCCTGCTCCACTCCCTTGCTGGGGTGGAACATTCTGCTGCCCCCATTCCCACTGTGGCTCTGGGGTGGAAGGCTGCCTGCCCCTCCTGTTCCTCCTTCTCAGGCTGGCCAGGACTTGACTGGCAGGGTGCGTTCCACTCTCTACCGCGCACCCCCCCACAGGCACTCAATCTGAGCAGACTCAGGAGGGGGACGCATCAGGCCGGTGGGGGCTCAGAGCAGAGCTCAGCTGTGGAGTTCTTGATGGATGCCAGGCCCCTTCTAAGTGCTCCACCTGCACTGACTCCGTCCTCTCAGCAGCCCCAGGAGATGGGCATTTGTGGCTCCTGGTTTACTGAGGAGAAAATACAGAATGGAGAGGGGGTGCGATCTTGTCTGTGGCTCTGAGGCTCAGCTCCTAAGTGGCGGCTCACATTCCATCCCCAGCAGCCTGGCTCCCAAGGCCCCTCCAGCTCCGGCCCCTGAAACAGCTGCTCCACAGAGCTCATGGCTGGGCTGAGGGGCAGGACAGGAGCCACTCCAAGGTTTCCAGGGACCAAGGCGGGGCTGGGTGATAGCTATATCCTGGGAAGGCACAGACTTCACGGAAGAGAGACCTGGGATGCAAACCCAGCTCATGGGCAAGGCTGACCCGGGCCGTCCTATGTCTGTGCCCATGGAACAACCAGCTGATTCTCCATCCGTCTGTCTGTCTGTCTGCTCTGCCCTTCCATCAACGGTCCTTCCACCTTGTCTCTGCCTGCTGCCTCTGGGTGTTACTCCGGCTGTCTGTCTGTCCACCTGACTGTCTGCTCTCCTTCAGGATGTCTTCCACGCCTTCCACCAGGACCTCAATTTTGTACGCAAGTTCCTGCAGCCCCTGCTGATTGGAGAGCTGGCCCCAGAGGAGCCCAGCAGTGATGGACCCAAGAATGTGAGCAGGGCCCCAGTGGAGGCTAAGCCCCCAGTGGGGAGGGGGGGGTGCTGGAGGGAATGGGGGCATTGCCAGTAGCAGCTCCATCTGCCTTAGCCCAAGGGGACACGGGGCCCAGGCTGGGTTTACCATCCCTTCCTGGACAGGTAGTTGTAGCTATAGGGATGCCTGTGGGAGCCCGGGGTCCCAGATCCGGCTGGGCCAGCCACTTGCTGTGGGTCCCCAGGCAAACCCCTTCCCTGTTCTGGGCGTGGCATCCCCTTCTACAATGAGGATTTTGATGAGCTGAGCTCTAGGAGTTTTGCTGCTCCAGGTTTCTCTGCTTCTGACGTACCCCACGCCTTTTGTGGGGGGGAGCCTTCACCACAGCGAGCCCCCCAGCTCACACCCCAAGCTGGGGACTCTCGGCCCTCCATTTCTCTTGGTCACACTCCTTGTGTCTGGCACTGGGAGGAGCGGCCGAGGCACAGAGAGCTGTGGGGGGCTTCTGGGGACCACTGGGGCCTCACCTCCACGGCTGACCCCGCCCTCCACCATGGCAGACCGAGCTCATCGAGGACTTCCGAGCCCTGCGCCAGGCGGCCAAGGACATGAAGCTGTTTGAGACCAAGCCAGCCTACTTCGGTTTCATGATAGGCTTCATCCTGGCCATGGAGCTGCTCTCCTGGCTCACTGTCTGCCTCTTGAGCCCTGGCTGGCTGTCCAGCATCCTCACCACCTTCTTCCTGGCATCCTCCCAGGTAACCCCAGCACAGCCACCTAAACTGTCCGTCAGACACGGGGCCCGGCACACGCAAACACTCTGGACATGTTTGCTGAAGGAACAAATGAATGGATGAGCAGCCAGAAGCCCCATCAGGCATGGATCTGGGTGGCGGGGGTGTGGGGGGGGGGGGTGGTGGGGGGGGGGTTAAGCTGCATTTTAAATGAGCCGAGGAGCCTCTTTATTTAAGAAACCCTGAGCGAGCACTGTGCAGGGAGCCAGTAGACTATTACCCCAAACCTCCATGGCAGACTTGCAAGCCCCTAGACCTCCCAAAACTCGGTTGTCCTTGTCTGTAAAAAGAAGAAGCTGGCCCACAAGGGTCTAAAAAGGGAAATTAGCTGTAGGTGTGCCCCGCAAGCTGGAAGGGCTCACTGGGGCTGCAGGGCTGGGACCCCAGGTGGCCATCAGCCTCCCCCATGGCCGGAGCCAAGGTGCCAAGGCTCCTGACTCTTGCCTGTCTCGCCAGATGCAGTGCTGGTGTCTGCAGCATGACCTGGGCCACACCTCGGTCTTCAGGAAGTCCCGGTGGGACCACTTGACCCAGCAGTTTGTGATGGGGCATCTGAAGGTGAGGGTCGCGGTGGGTGGTGGGCAGCCAGGGGCTGAGTTGGGGTGCTGCACTGGGCCCGCCCACGTGTGCAGGCATGGAGTTGTGGACACAGCCTGGTCCCACCCCTGAGAGCCCCCCTCGTTCCCTACAGGGCTTCTCTACCCAGTGGTGGAACTTCCGCCATGACCAGCACCACGCCAAGACCAACGTCCTCCACAAAGACCCAGATGTGACCCTGGCTCCCATCTTCGTCCTAGGGGAGTTGTCCACCGAGGTGTGTGGGGTGGACATGGACACACTCAGGTTGGGCTGGCAGCTGAGGGGGGACAGGCAGCCACTAAGACCCCCACCGTGGCCCAACCCCAGCCCCTGACCAAGCCCCCCTCTCTAGCTTCAGGCTGAGCCCCTGCCCCGGGGGACCCCCTCCCCACCTCCCAGCCTGCTAGGGATGATGGGCCCCCTTGCCTTTGCCCCTTGGCCCCCTGACCCTGCCTTCGGGGAGGAGGGCCCAGGAAGCTTCTCTCCCCAGCCGCCCCCTGTCTCCACAGTACGGCAAGAAGAAGCACAAATTCCTCCCCTATAACTACCAGCACCTGTACTTCTTCCTGGGTGAGTGTCCAGTTGGCCTCCTGGGGTGGGGGTGTGGCTGGGGGGCCACACCTGAGCCTGCACTGGCCACACCACACCCGCTGTCACTGGACAGCTTCCAGCCCCCTCCTGTGGAAGGGGCAGCCTTGTTAATCCTCCCCGCGCAGGGCACCCCCAAGCTCTCACAGCCTCTGCTCTGGGCACCGCAGCCTGCACCCTCGTCTCTCTCCCACCACCGGGCCTTTGCCCAGCTGCTCCCTCTGCCTGGGGTCCTTCTGGCCAGGGGCTGTCCCAGCTCTACCCGGAGCTTCCTAGACCCCCGTCAGAATTCCCTTCTGCCCTCCCAGCAGGGCAGTTCAAAACCCAAGAGGGTTTGGGCCATTGTTGGAGCAAAGAGGGTGAAGATTTAAGGGTGGGGATGAGTAGGGCCAGCCCCCACCTGCAGAAGGGACACCAGAAGCGAGGGTCGGCCTGGGGAGGCCCAGCGCCCAGGAAAGCATGTGGATAATGCAGGGTCATCCCAGCTGGATAAGACCGGCACCAAGTCCCATTGGCGTCCACAGAGGAACAGAGCCCGGCTCCCCTCGTGCCCCCTGCCCCACCTGCTCGGCACCCTAGCCCTGCTCCTGAGCCCTCTCATGCCCCTCCTTGCAGTCAGCCCCATTTTCATCACCCTGGTGAACTTTAAGGTGGAAAGTCTGGTGTACATACTGACATACCGGCACTGGGCGGTGAGTGGGGGCCCTGCTCAAGTCCCCTGGGCATACGGCGGTGGTGGCGGGAGGTGGCGTGGGACAGGGCAGCCCCATCCACGAATGCAAACAGGTGCGTATGTGTGCATGCAAAAGCGTGGTACGTGTGTGTGTGTGTGCATGCGTGCACAGGGGGAGAGCAAGTGTGTGTGCAGGGCACGGTGTGGGTCTCTCACAGTGGGGTGCCCTCCCTGGGGGAAGATCCACCCTGCCGAGTCTGCTGGGCACGTGTCTCCCAGGCAGGGGTTCCCCCATCCCACCCACATCCACAGCCCCTTCACCTCCAAGCTCAGCCCTGTGAAGCAGGCAGGCAAGGACCCTGTCCCATTACCTTGAGAAAACCGAGGCCCAGGGAGGGGCAGTGACCTGTCCAGGACCCCGAGGCACATGGAGCAGAAGGGGTGGATGACCCCGGCTCCCCCTCCAGCTGCCTCGAGACCTCCGCCTTCCTCCACCCTCCTCTGCAGGACTTGCTCTGGGCCACCAGCTTCTACTTCCGCTTCTTTTTGTCCTACATCCCCTTCTATGGCGTTTCTGGGGCTGTGATCCTCTATGTGGTTGTCAGGTGAGGCCAGATTGAGAATGGCAGGGAGTGAGGAGGTCACACCTAGGCAGCAGGGGGCCCTGACCACAGCCGTCCATCCGTGGGGCCTCCGTTTCCTCATCTGCAGAATGGGGACAGCAGTACCGCCTCCCCTCCCTGGGTTGTCGAGGAGCCCAGTACGGGAGTGGCGGGATGCCAGGGGAGGCGGGTCTGGGGGAAGCAGCCTGGCTGGCAAGTGGCCCATGGATGCCCACCCTCATGAGCAGGGCTGCCCTGGGCTCAGGCTGGCAGTGGACACCGTTCCACCCACCAGCAGGGGAGGGGTTACTGCAATCCCATTGTCCAGATGAGAAAGCTGAGGCCCAGGTCTGGCCTGAGCGGTGAGCTGGCCATGGGGCAGTGCCTGAGCCTCCTCCACAGGGTCCTGGAGAGCCAGTGGTTCATGTGGGTCACGCAGGTAAACCACATCCCCAGGGAGATTGGCCGTGACAAGCACCGAGACTGGATCACCTTGCAGGTGTGGGGTTGGGTAGGGTACATGCTGGGGTGGGGGGCGGGTCCCCTCTGGGAGGATGGGGACCCCAATGGTGCTGCCAGGCTCAGGGGATGCCACGGGGTCAGGGCTCAGTGCCAGCCTCCCTCACCTCTGCCCCGCCTGCTCCTCGCAGCTGCTAGCCACCTGCAACGTGGAGTCCTCGCTCTTCCTCGACTGGTTCACCGGGCACCTCAACTTCCAGATCGAGCACCAGTGAGTGCGGGCCTGGGGGCCCGAGGGGGGTGGGGGGTACTGAGGCCTGAGCCCAGGGGCTGGCCAGGAGCTTCTCTGTCCAGTCCTTCGCCCAGGGAGGCCAAGACGTGAGCCCTGGATGCCCTGGGGGCCTGGGAGAGGTGGTGAGCGGGACCTGGGCAGTGATGGGTGGGCGGGACTCCCACTGGCGCCCGCCCACCCCACGTGCCAGCCCATGCTCTCCCCTCAGCCTCTTCCCCACGATGCCGAGATACAACTACCACAAGGTGGCCCCACTGGTCAAGGCGCTATGCGCCAAGCATGGCCTCAGGTACGAGGTGAAGTCCGTTCCCACCGCCCTAGTAGACATCATTAGGTAAGCCCCCCACTCATGGCAGCGCCCTCGGGGCCCTGCCCACCCTGTGCCCATCAGCCCCCTCCTCAGCGCAGCTCTCTGAGCCCACACGGGTCCCCTCTAAGAGCTGGCATTCGAGGCCTTTCCTATCAGCTCTCTGTCCTCAGACTGTACTCTCCTTCCCTTCCCCACATTCACTCAGGCAGCCAGCGTTTAGGGAGCAATTCCTGGGCCCAGGGCCTGGCCTAGGTGTTGTGAATACACCAGTGGGCAAAACTGGGCTGATGTCCTGGTTAAAATAACAAGTAATTTACATAAAATGTGAGACGGGAGAAGGGCTTTGGAAGAAAACAAAATAAAACCACAGTGCCTAAGGGTGGGGGCAGGAGAGGAGCTGGGGAGCCCCAGACTGGGGTTGTAATTTTTAATAGGGTGGCTGAATGGGTGGCATTGAGAAGATGACGTGAGCAGAGACCAGGAGGAGGGGAGAGGGCTGCCTATGGAGACATCTGGGGGAAAAATGTTTGGGCAGAGAGGAATGGCAGTGCAAAGGCCCTGAGGCAGGAGTGTGCTCGTATGTGGGAGAGCCGCTGAGCAGAGGAGGGACACACAGGACTTAGAGTCTAGAAAAATGCTCTGACTGTGGGAATTCACTGGTGGGGCAAGATTGGAAGCAGAAGGAGCAGAGCAGAGGGGCCCGCAGCTGTCACAGTGGAGGGGTGAGGGGGCTTGGCCCTGGCGGTCACCTTGGCAGTGGGCAACAGAGGTCAGATTCCCAGCCAGAGCTCATCCACCTCTGTGCCTTGATACAAGCTGTTCCCTTTACTTGAATGCCCTTCCTTCTGTACTGGCATTGGAACTCCTGCATGACCCTTCCCTGCCCGATCCTCTGAGCCCTTGTCACTCATCACAGCCCATTAGAATGCCTGGCACAGGCTTTCCTAGCAAGTTATTGCTATTTCTGGCTCCTCTGCCTGACATCAGGCTCCTGGTGGGCCGGGTCCATGCCTTACAAATCTCTGGGTCGCAGGGCCCCGCAGGAGGCAACAGAGGGAGAGAGAGAGCTGAGTGAAGGAGGGACAGGCCCACCCTGGCTCCTGCCTGGACTGAGCCTTAGCTGTGCCCGCCCCCCACCTTCCCCCGAGGTCTAGATTCCACTCCCGTTAATGAGTGTGGCCTCCTCTCCCAGTCCACCCCTCCCGCCCCACCCAGCTGCCTGGCCCCGGGGAAGGGGACCCGCAGGGGAATGAGGATGTCTCCACCTACCCTCATCATCTTGGGGGATCTTGAAATTGAGTCCCCAACACTCACCCTCACCCCCACCTCCCAGGACCCTGAAGAAGTCAGGCAACTTCTGGTTGGAAGCCTACCTCCACCAGTGAAGGCAGCACCAAGGGCCCCACAGCCACCACGCCGGCCCAGGCAGGCTCAACATCACCCCCACCCTCCTGCCTGGGGGGGCCCTGCCACCGTCCCGTCCTCGTTTCTGCTGTCTTCCCCTCTGCCCCCTGGCCTGTCTGCTTGGCAGCCCTAAGGCCGTGGCTCTCGGCCCAACAGGACCAGGGGGCGGGGGAATAGTACATAAAGCCACATGGTGAGCATGGCAGGTTTTCCTAGAGCAAAATTTAGGGAAAACGGTTATTTTTATATGAAACAAACCCAGATATATTATGAAGTAGAGTACTGAATTTGCATGAATTTTGGAGCCGGAGTCTGCCCCAGACTCCCGGAGAGGAGTTCAGGCCCGTGGGCCCTCAGGGTGTTGGGGAGTAGGGTAAGATGGTGGCTTTTGGGGTCCCCTCTGCTCTGGGTTGGGGAGCTGGCAGCTGGCCCGGGCTCGGATCTGCCTGAGGGCCTGGCCACTTCCTGTTCTTCACCCACTCACACAACCCTGGGCAGGTCACACTGGGCTCACATCACTTTACTCCTCTGCACCGTGGGACAGGGGCTGGTCCAGCAGGTGAGGGCCCAGGGCAGAAGGCCATGTCTGTAGCCACCCCCAGAGCACAGGAGAGGGCAGCCCGTATGTCCCAGCCATGCACTGGCCTCCTCCTGCAGCCTGGGTGATGAGGGGCCTCAGAGGCCCACGGGCAGTGGACCACCTGTCCATCTCAGTACTGTACTTGGCATCTCACTGGTAGGGCTGCAGCCTGACTGTGCTCAGTGTCCCACAGGAGGTGACACCGCATCTCCCCGGTGCCCACCTGGGGCCAGGTGCTTGCCTGCGGTTGCTTCAGGGAATAAGCTGGACCCCTGAGATGTGCCCCTTTCTGTCCCTGGAGTCGAGCGGCGTCCGGGGGCTCGCTGCGGCTGGCTGGTGTCCTTGGGCAGGTCGCTGTCCTTCACCCGACCTCGGGCTTCTCATCTGGAATTGGGTGTGGGTAGCGTGGGCTTGTGGTTTTCAGACAGTTCTGGGGAGAGGTTGGAGTTGCCTCTTGGGGCTTCTGGAAGGTGGGAAGAAGGGAGAGCTGGGCGGCTGGCCCCCTCCACTCCCAGCGACCATGTACTTCAGCAGCTCCAGGCTCAGCTGGAGGTTTCAGCTGAAGAAGTGTCAGCAGCTTAAAAAAAAACTTGAAATACAGAGCTAGGGTTTCTCTGAGGCCCTTTCTGGAGAGGAAGCTGGAGTCTCCCCACCGGCTGCAGGATTGCCCCCCACCCTTTGTCAGGGCTCCTGTTGTCCTGGACTGGGTTCCCTTCAGGCGGTGGACGGGCCACAGAGCCTGCTGCAATTCTGGTTCCCTCCTTCCCCGGAGCCCCAGCCCCACCCCGATCCACTCCACAGGGCTTCGATCCCCTCTTCTCTGGAGTCAGGCAGGCCCGGGGGGCTGGTCCTGCCTCTGCCAGGACTCAAGGCTGTGTGACCTTGGGGAAGTTATTCAGTCTCTCTGGTAGTGTGACCTCCTAGGGTGATGGAAGATGGAAGGGATGCTATGTGGAAGGCTCTTTGCATAGGGCCCAGCAACAGGGCTCCGAAATGGAAGATAAACACACACACAGATAAGGTGAACAGATTAGTGGTTACTAGAGGAGAAGGGGGTGGGGGGAGGACAAAATGGGTAAAGGGGCGCATATGCATGGTGACGGATAAAAACTAAACTATTGGTGGTGGAAACGATGCAGTCTATACAGAAACTGAAGTATAATGTACACTTGAAATGTACACAGTGTTAAAAGCCAGTGAAATCTCAATTAAAATAAAATAAAATAGCCAATCAAATGAAAAAAACAATTTATGCACAGTCCAACTCCCTGGGGCCACCACCTGCTCTCACCTGGCACAAACCCTTGGCTGTCTCTCAGCCCGTTTCCTCCTTGAGAAGTACTTTCTGCCTTGAAATCAAACTCCTTATGCCCAGAGCAAGTCCCACATCCAGGGTCCCTGCACAGCTGTTCCCTCTGCGGGGAGTCCCGCTTCCTGTTGCCGCTGTGGAAACCCTGCTGACTCCTGGTGCCATGTGGACTCTGGGATGGCATTCCCTCTAACCCCTGCCTGGGCGGACGGTCAGCGCATTTGGCTCTGATGCCCTTATCGGGAGATGTTAGCACCCTGGACTCCGGGGCAGCGCGTCCCGACCCAGCAGGAGCGCTGAGCCTGCAGCGCCACCCAGGGGCGCCCGGAGTACCCGCACTATTGTGGGGCTGGCCGTGCTCCGTGCTGCCCCTGGCGGTGGCCGTGGGGAGTGCGCCCTCCCGTCTGCAAACTGGTTGCCTCGTAACTTGCTTCGACCCTTGGGGACGCCCCTTGGCTTCAAGCAGCCTCTCCCTCCCCCCGACCTTTCCTTCTGGAGTCCTTCCTTGGCGGGTCATCTTTGCCCCTGTCGCACTCTGTCCCTCATGGTAATGCCTCTGGGGACAGGTCACCAACGCGCCCCTGAGCTGAGTTCCCCCTTCTCTGGAGGTTTCTTATGCAGTCACAGAACAAAGACTTAGGAAGCACGGACTGGGCTTGAAAAAAGGAGGGAGGGGCCTTGGGGGAACCTCTAAGAAACCCTGTGTCCTGCTTTACCGTCTGCACGGTCTTGGGTTCAGAGGAAAACAGAATTTCTGAGAAGCCATGACTGGTTTATTCATTCCTTCTATCAACCAGCATTTACTAAGTGTTTTGTGGGCTGGCCCGAGGCAGATGGTGCAAAAAGATTCCCAGGAACCAGCCCCTGCTGTAATGTGACAGACAGACTCCCTTGTGACAGGACAAGTCTCAGATCTTTTACTGGGTTTTCCCACACAGCCTCCCCGCCACGTGTCCTGGAGCACATGGCTGCCTCGGGCTCCATGGCCCTTTCCAAGCTCCGGGTACATGTCACTCATTCTCCTGGATACTTGCTCTTGACCCGGATGATTTGGAAGAAAGACCTCGATGCCTTCAAAACTCAAAGTAACGTACTCAGGATAGCAGAGGACAGCAGAGACATGAGCTGTCAATCCTGGCATGCGAGGTGGCCGCTGTTCTGCTGATGCACGAGCCAGTCTGGCTGGAACCGTAAAAACACAGGCGTTCTGGACCTGGAGCCCACCTTCTGCCTCCAGGCCTCAGTTTCTTCACAGATGGCTGTAGGCCGTCTCAGGCGTCAGACCAGGGGTCTTTGAGAGGCTGCATCCTGTCCAGAGAGGCACACCTCTCTGGGGATGGTGCAGCTGAAACAGCTGAGGAGTCTAGCTCAAGGTGCTGTCACATGCGGCGTGGAGGTCACCCCCAAGGGCAGTCCAAACCCAGCCTAGGTGGCTGCCACCTCCACCTGCCCTTTCTCACCAAACGCCTCCTCCCTCCTCCCAGTGGGCCAAGAGTCTTGTGTCCCGCTTGATGCCCAGGGAACTTGCCAGGCCACTGACCGCCTCTGGGGCTCCGGGTCCACATATGGCCCAGGCTGTTCTGCCAACCCCTCCTCTGGGCCGGGCGCCCTGCACACGTCCACACTACCCACCATGCTGATACCGTTTTATCGCGGTAGTGACCGCTGGTAAGTGAGCTCCTATCTCCTCCACAGGGACTAACCCCTTCACCGTCTCTGCCCGCTCGGGCCAGCTGTTGGGTCTCCTGAGAGCAGTCTGACATTTGGCATGATGGACGGGGGAACGCCCTGGTCTGGGTAACAGCCCTTCCCTTGCAGGGGGTGGAGATGGGCAGGCAGAGGGCTGGGTGAGGAGCAGGGATCTCGCGTGCATGCCCCGATCCAGCCACTGTCACCCAGTGATCTCAGGCCAGTCCTGTCCCCTCTGGTCTCGGCCTCCTCACCTGTGAATGGAAGCTTCGGGTCTTGGGATCGCTCAGGACATTGCTCTTTAGGGTGTCACAACTTTGGCAGGGAGTGGGGATCAGAAACACATTATTCTGCGTGTTGGGCAAAAGCCTCAGTACAGTTTGGGGGCGGGGGGGCAGTTAGGGAGCAGGTGTGGGTGTCCCCAGCTGCTCGCCCCAAGGGGAATAGTTCAGGATAAGGCAGGAGTGGGGGGAGAAGTCACAGAGAAGATCCAGGTGCCCATGGACCTGGGCCGAGATTCACCTGGTGCCCTCAGGGCTGCAGCATCCACGTGGTCCATCAGTCCTTCCCATCATTCTTCTCCTCCCCGGGACCCTGGTTGTCCCTGGTGATGGGCCCTGGACTTCCAGCTGGCAGGGGTGGGGGCCTGTACCACACCATCCTAGGAGTCGGGTGCCAGGCCCAGCCCAGGTAGGAGGCGGAACACAGGCAGAGGTAAGAGGGATGGAAAGTATGTTCCCCCAAGGTCTTCTAGCCTCAGAGGGCTCTAATGGGTCCAAGAGGGCAAGGCCAAGGTTCTCACAGGGGTTGAGCGATGACAGCATCCTTGGAGCCCTGCAGCTCAGTCTCTTCACTGTACAAATGGGGAGACAGTGAGCGGCCCAGAGGGCTGAGAGGGCAAAGGGCTCACCCAAGGCCATTCAGGGAGCCAGGGGTGGGTCCCGGCCTCCTGGCTCATCAGGGCTTCTTCTGCCCTTCTAGGACCTTCTCCAGAGTCTCTGCGCCCACAGGGGATCACACACACCCTACCTGACTCAGCTGGCTGTCCCTGCCAGCTACAGTGAGGTCACAGGCAAAACCAGAGGGGGCCGAGGGTCTACTCCGGAGCCCTCCCCACCCCTGCTGGGAGGCGATGCAAGGCCAGGTGGGGAGCCGCTGAAGTGCTGGGCACCCTCAACCTCTTGGCCCTTCCCTGGCACACCTAGCTGGACCTGCCAGCTGAGCCAGGCCACAGGCGGGTGATCAGAGCTGCGTGGGGGCCAGCGGGAGGCAAACCGCACAAGGGCCTGGCCCATTCCTTTGGACTCTTCCCAGGTTGGGGGTCAGACAGAATGAGGACTCAGTCTCTGTGCCACTGCCTATGAACTGGTGACGCTGGGCTGGGATGGCACGGGCCTCCCCCCCCAGGTTGTAGGGACCAAATGAGCCACTGCACAGGCACAGGGGCCACAAGATGGAAGCGTCGGTCTCCAGGGCTTTCCTCAGCCCCTTCTGAGATTCCCTTTGCCCTCAGGGCTCTGTGCACTGGCTGGGAAACAGGCAGAGGGGAGTCCAGCAGAAGCTGAGGCTGTGGGTGGGTGGACAGCTGGTCCCGGGATGAAGATGGTGAGAGACAGGGGAAATGAGGATGTAAGGAAGGCGGCCTGTGCCAGCCCCCCTTGCTGCCCTCCAGAGACCCTCTGGAAAGTCTCACATGGCTCTGGTGGTCTTTGGAGTTGGGTTTGCGTGAGCTGCTCCTTAGGAGGGAGGGGGGCCAATTTATCTGGGTCATTAGCCCCAAATTCCTGGCCTGGAGCACACTTCCAAGAAAGGGAGAGAAAGTTCTCTCACGAACAGAGGTAGCAGTGGGATCGGGGTGGATGACCCCAGGGGAGGGAGAAGAGAGAGGAAAAGGGCTCCCCGTGCCAAATCGTCACCAGACCCTGGCTCCTGCTGCGAGGCCCCTTCCTCCGTCCCGACACCCACCCGGCATAAGCATGCAGAAGCACAACGACAATGGCTGATGGAGGAAGTGAGAATAAAATTACTTCTTTTATTTCCAAAAAATGGAGAGATGGGGGAGCAACACAATAAAAATTAAGATCAGTTCCCTATGGATCCATCCTGCCTCTGGGGAGAGACAGCAGCTCCTGCTGTCATGTTCTCAGCTGGAGGGCCCAGGTTGCCATGGCAACCCAAAGTTCTGTCCGCTAGATGCTGGTCCCTCCTGGCTGGCCAGAGCTGGGGAGGGCCAGAAGCCCTCCACCAAAAGGCCCCCACTCTGAGTTTATTCCTGCCCCGCCCTCCCCTGAAGTTAAATATTGATTAGTGGGTTAGATTTCCGAATGCGCAACTCTGCCCCGCTCCCAGGGTGGCCTGCTCCCCTCCCTCCCCTCTCACTTTCCAATCCCCTCAGCCACCTGGCCTGCAGCCCCAAACTCCTCCTTGTCCCGGTTCCCACTTGGCCCTCATTAGGTCCCCCCACCCTCCACCCGATCCCCCGGCTCTTCAGGGTCACCTCCTCTGGGACTCCCTACCTCTCGGCCCCCCTGGCCCTCCCGACAGTCAGGGCCACCGTGGCCCCAGTGAGTGAGCCCAGCTCAGCCCACTGCAGGACCTGGGGGAGGCTGCGAGGGGCAGGTGGTAAAAGGCAGATTGTCACAAGGGCCAGCCCAGCTGCCACCCCCGTCACATTGTATCGTGTAGCAAAAGATTAAAAAACAGTAAAAGACACAAGAGAGCGGAAGACAGTGAGAAAGGACGTCCACTGGCAGCCCCGCCATGGGGAGGGGCTGTGATGAGCCCGAGGGCCCAAGACTGCTCAGGCCCAGCGGCCAGGGACTGGCTGGCACTGCCTGGCAGGGAACGGAGCACTTTGGAGAAGGGTCCGATCGCTCCAGAATCTTAGGTCTCCCAGGCAGGACCAACAGCTGAACGAGGTGGCGGGCCAGGGCTGAGCCTGCCAATCGGCTGACCCCCTGACCTGGGCACTGCCTCTGCTGAACCCACCTGCAGGACTGCTCCCTGGGACCCAAGGCCACTGGCTCTGGCGTCAGGAAGACAGCGGAAGGTGGTCAGATGGAGCTGCACAAACCCTGGGTCAGGGGGCTCCAGCGGGGCGAGGAGGACATTCCCTGCGCCCCAAGATCTGAGCTGCTGCACTGCAGGCGAAGGGACCCTGCAATCGGGGCTGGGGCCGTGGACATCTGACGAGAAAGTGGCGCCTGCGGGGAGGCCCCAAGTACCGACCTGGCAGTGAGAAGGACACTTTCCAACCAAGGGGTGGCCCGTGGGTGGCCATTGAAGGGTGGAGCTAGGCCTGCAGGCTCGGGGAGCCATCTTGCCCGAATAGGACAGGACCCAGCCTCACCGACCTCTGAGTAACTAAGGGAGAGAGGCGGGCAGCAAAGCCTGGAGGCTGGGCTGCCTGGGGAGCCATAGGCCGCTTCTGTGGACCTCTGGTCTGGCAGATGTTAGGGGCAGAGGGCGGAGGAGGGGTGGGGTCACCTCTCTATCTACTCCTGGGAGAAGGGGCTGGGAAGGGCGGGGAGAAGCCAGGCCGACAGATGGTGGGCCCCATGAGGAAGGGGGTTGGAGGGAGAAGTGAAGGGGAAAAGGAGAGAAAACAGGAGAAAGACCAAAATTGAGGTCTGTGAGCTGACGCACACCCCCAGCCTCCCGGATACCCCTCAGAACAAACCCCACCCCTCCCTTGGCCATCACGCCCGCCTGCTCCCCCATCCCCCTGGGCACCCCGAGGGCTGCAGCTTCATTTGTGGAGGTAGGCGTCCAACCACAGCTCCCCAGACTTCTTCAGGGACCTGAGAAAGAGAGGAGCGGGGATAGTCAGGAACCAGGAGGGTGGGCAAGGGAGGCCATGCTGGGGGCTGCCACAGTGTGGGGCCTGCAGGGCTGCTAGCTCAGAAGCCAGGCAATTCCTAGTAAGGGAGGTGGCCTGGTGGGGACACCTGTGTCAGCAGGGCTCGATCCCTCTTGGCACCGCCGCTGCCCTGTCTCTAGCATGCGCGGTCCCAGCTACATGCTTCCCAGTCCCTCCCCCGTGCCCCAGGGACCCCGGCAACCCCGGCACCAGCGGACTGCCCCCTCTGACCTGATGATGTCCTGCAGGGCCCTCAGCAGCGGCTTCTCCTGGTACTCGATGCCATACTTGGCGCACAGAGACTTCACCAGGGGGGCGACCTTGTGGAAGTTGTGCCGGGGCATGGTGGGAAAGAGGCTGCAGAGAGCGTGTGCTGTGAGAGTGTGAAGACGCCCCCACCTCCTCTCTCGCCCACATGAGGCTGGCTGGGGCTCAGGGAGCCCCTGTCCGCAGCTCTGTCTGTGTGCCCACTGAGGTGGCTGGCATGTGGGGGGGGCGGGGGCGGACATGTCTGGGTGGGGGATGGTTCCTGGACAGGGGTGTTTGATTGTGCTCCGGGCAGCTGGAAAGAAACTAGATGGCCAGAGACACAATCTCATGTTTATCTAACAAGGAAATGAAATAGGGTGGGGCGTGGTGAGAAAAGGAGAGTGGGGGAGGGGATGCGGGGAGGGGGAAGATGGGGGCGAGGGGAGGGGATAGATGGGATCGAGGGGAAAAGGAGAGATGGGGGCGAGAAGGGGGCAAGGGGAGGGGAGAGATGGGGGAGGGGAGAGATGGGGTGAGGGGAGGGGGGAGAAGGGGGCAAGGGGAGGGGAGAGATGGGGGAGGGGAGAGATGGGGTGGGGGTAGGGGGGAGAAGAGGGCAAGGGGAGGGGAGAGATGGGGCGAGGGGAAAAGGAACAGTGACAGGGGTGAGGAGAAGATGAGGGGTGCCAGGGGAGTGGGGCTCTGGGGGGCAGTCCCTCAGCTATCTCTGTTCCAGGCAAGCTCTCTGACCTGGCTGGGCCTCAGTTTCCCTGTCAGTGAAAGGCTCAGTCCCCCCGCCCCGCCAGGCTCACAGAGCCACAAAGCTCGGGCTACACGTGAGGTGTGGTTGTCACTGTGGCCGTGTCGCACAGGGCTGGGGCGTGGAGAGAGAGAGGTGGCCCCCACGTGGTGGCCTCGGCCCAGATGGGGCTGGTGACCGCTTCCTTCCCACAGTATGTGGCCCGCCTGTCCCCAGCCCGCCCGCGCCCCCACTCACTGGTGCTCGATCTGGAAGTTGAGGTGCCCGCTGAACCAGTCGTTGAAGAAGGACTGCTCCACGTTGCAGGTGGCTGCCAGCTGTGGAGGGGAGGGGCATGAGTGGCCGGGAGTAAAAGAAGGACAGGCCTTGTCTCCTTCCCAGGAGGCCCAGCCCTACTCGGGGTCTCAGGACCACCCCTCTGTGTCATCCTGTCCTGCCCGGGGTCCTCAGCCCACCTAGACTCCCCACCCGTCCCTCCCAAAGATTCCCGCCACCGTTCCTTGCTCGTCCCCATGCCAACCAGCAGGAGCACACGAGCAGCCCAGGGCTGGGTCCACCGGGCAGCCACGTTTCTGGGGGCCGAGGACGTGGCCCGTGGGTCCAGGCTCCACAGGGCCCCAGTGCCCAGCTCTGCTGCCCTCACCTGGCTGCTGAACCAGTCTCGGTAGGGCTCGCGGTCAATCTCCATGACAATGTGATTCATTTGTGTGACCCACACAAACCAGTGACTCTCCAGGAACCTGCAGGAGAGCACAGCTCAGCGCTCAGGCAGGCTTGTTCTCCGTGAGGCCCAGCCACGGTGGGGACAGACCCTCTCTCCCAACCCCGAGGGACCCGGGGCAGGGGCATGGCGCAACTGCAGCGCCTGCTGAGGTGGCAGGACGTGAGGCCCAAGGCGGGAAGTGGGCACCTCTGAGCCTTTTCTCACGGGGCCGTCACGTCCAAGCCCCCATCAAGGCTGGTGCTCAGCCCAGGGATTAACCAGCAAAGCTGGGGCACCTGATGAAGTTGAGGAAAATGATGGCTCCCAGGACGCCATAGAAAGGGATGTAAGTGATGAAGAATCGGGCATAGTAGCTGATGGCCCAGGCCAGGTCCTGCAGAGAGAAACAAGATTAGACTCGAGATGGCCCCACCCTCCTTGGCACTGCGCCCTGACCACAGGTGTGTACACAGCGCCTCACGTTCCCCGCCAGGTCCAAGAAAACCCCAACCGGCCTCTAGGAAGTTGGGCGCCAGGCCCACTCAGCACGCGACACCTGCTCCCGCAGGGCGTGTGCGGCTGCCTTTGTTTCCAGGCTGAGTGTTTTAGCTGTGTGTGCTGCTCTCAGGCAAAGAAACAGGGACGGAGACCAGGAAAGGTGAGCCGAGGGCAGCCGGGCCTTTCGTGGTCCTGGGGATTCTGAAGGTGCGTACGCCACCTGCACACAGACCTGAGACCTGGCAGCTCACGAACTGCCCTTCAGCCTTATCCCCACTCATCAGCACCTGGGATGTCCTCCCTCGACTCTCACTCCAGCACAACATCACAGGCGAGCAAAGGCCAGGGACACCATCCGTCAGGGCCCTCCCAGTGACCTCTGACACTGCTGGCCCTCTTCCCATGCCCGATTCTCCTCCGGTCCCCTCTCTACTCCGCTTTCCCTTACTGCCCCTCCCGGGGGTGATGACAGACAGGGCCCTGAGCTGGCATGTCTTCTCTCACTTCCTGGGCAACTGCCTCCCCAGGCTGCCTCCGCAGCTCCACCCTCCACAGCAGCCTGGCAGGACTCTGCCACCAGAGTCCACGTGCCTCCGCTGGACCACAGCAGTAGCCTCCCATCGGCCTCCTGCTTTCCCTCAGGCCCCCAGGGCAACCCGAGTGACCTTCTTAGCACCAAGCAGCCCCCCATCTCTCCCCACTAAGCCCTCCCACCCCTACCCTCCCCCATCTGCAGGACAGGGAGAGAACCCCCCACCAGGCTCTACACGGGTTGAACGCGTGTTACAATAATTGTAGCCTGTGAGTCTGAGCTCTAAATGACTCCCATCCAGTCAGCGCACCACCTGCCACCATAGAGACCTTCCTGACATGTCAATGGGATCACGCCCCTGCCATCCTCAAGGCCATCACTGGCCTCCTTCTCCACCGAGCGGATAAAGGATAAAATTCAGCGCCCAGGGTTGGCTGCACGGGCCCTTCGCACGCCTGCCCACCGACCCGGCCTCTTCTGCAGCCAGTCTCCAGACCCGCATGCACCCGGCCAGGCCGTGCTGTCTCGCTGCAGTGTCTGTGTCCAGGCTGGACCCCCCCCGGAGGGTCCTTCTGCCCTTATCGGCTCCGCAAACGCCTCCTTCAATCCAGCTCTGTTCAGTCAAGCTCTACAGACAGGCAGTGGATGCCTTCTCTATATTAGGGACTGAGTTAGATGATGGCAGCAAATGGAGGGCCTTCAAAAGACAGGCTTATAAAGAGATTCCTTCAGTATCATACGGAAGGGGCTGGATAGGGACAGGGGCGATGGCAACGACCCTGGGGTTTAGGAAAGGCCTCCATCAGGAGGTGGTGTCTGGGCTGGGCTGGGCTACACCAGAGGTCAGCCAAAGGACCTGTGCAGATGAGGCAAGGCCATGGAGAAAAGCCCAGACAGCCGCGACTGCAGCATGTGTGCTGGGGGAGGTGAGCGAGCAGGGGTTGTATTGATGTACAGATCCTACGTCCAAGAGCTCGAGGTGGGGGCGGGAGGCCGAAGCCAGGTCACCTCCGCCTGGGGAGACTGACCTCTCTCTCTCAGGCCACGGGGAACCGCGAAGAGCTTGCAAGGATGAGGAACACGGTCACATTTGGATCTTAAAATAGATCTCTGCCAACCGGGGATGGAGATGAGGTTATTTCAGTAGCTCGGACACGAAAGGATGGAGGCCCAAACCAGGACCCCCAGCACCGACGAGGAGGCAACATTCCAGAACCATTTAGGAAGCACAGGCAGTTGCATCTGGGGACTGCTTGGCGGCGGGGAATCTAGCTTTGTCCCCGGCGTTGGCGCTATCAGCTGAGCAGGAAGGAGGAGGGGAGCAGCCAGGAAGAGGAGAGTCCAAAGGGCCAGCCGTGGACCAAGGGCGAGACCTTGGGACCCATGAGGTGGTCTTGAAGGGGGCGGAAGAAGCAAACCTTACAAATTCTGCTCCTAGTTTTCATCACATTCCTTTTCCTGTCTCTCTTGTGTGCATGTAGGGCAGTAGTGAGCACATACCTATTAAAGGGGGTGTCAGCTTATTTATTTATTTTTGTGCCTTAAAGTGATCCATAACCACAAACCTGTTTCAGGGGTAGGGAGTGAAGGAGACGCAGCGAAACAGTCAGGGAGGTGGAGGAGAGCCGGCGGAGGTGGCCCTGGGAAGCCGAGAGGCAGAATTTCAGGAGGGAGAGGTTAGTGGTGTCAGACAGAGCGGACCTCCTGGAAGGTGAGGCCTGGGAAGCATCCCCAGGATGTGGCCACCGGCACCGCTGCCAGGTGAGTAAAAACCTCCCTCCGCGGAGCTCGTGGAAGCCATCAACCCCTCTCCTCCAGGCCAGGGTTTCTCAACTGCCACACGATTGGCATTGCGGGCTGGATTATTCTTTGTTGTGGAGGCTGTCCTGTGCGTGGTAGGATCCTCCTTGGCTAGATGCCCACTGGACACCAGTAGCACTGCATCCCCAGCCCCCGAGGTGCAACAATCAAAAACATCTCCAGCTGGGGGCTGGCCCCGTGGCCAAGTGGTTAAATTCATGTGCTCTGCTCCCGTGGCCCAGGCAGGGTTCACCGATTCAGATCCCAGGCATGGATCTAAGCACTGCTCATCAAGCCATGCTGTGGCAGCGTCCCTCATAGAACTAGAATGATCTACAACTAGAATATACACTATGTACTGGGACTTTGGGGAGGGAAAAAAAAAAAGAGGAAGATTGGCAACAGAGGTTAGCTTGAGGCCAATCTTCCTCACCAAAAAAAAAAAGTCTCCAGCTGTTGCCAAATGGCCCAACAGAATTGCCCCTGTTGAGGACCACTGCCCCAGGCCACAGCTGCACTTTTCCCCTGAGGTCCCTCTTACCATGCATCTGAAAACCACATGGCAGGGCATGCCTCTGCCCCACGAGGTCATGGGCCCCCGAGCATGGCACTGGCTCTTATCCACCTTGAATCCCTGGTGCCAAGCCAGGGAGCAGGCAGAAGGCCCTGCCCTCCCACCCAGGCTGAACCCTACTCCCTGGCAGGGGGGAGGGCAGGGCCCACCGGGCTCCCCACCACCAGGCCTGAGGGCCCTATCTAATTTCCCAGGCTCTGCCGCCTGATCCCGGTCAGGTAGACAGTCCGATTTCCTTTCCTGCTGCCCCTATTTAATGCTTTGTCCCTTAGGGAACGAGCACAGTAAAGAAAAATGATTAAACTTTCATGTCAGGAGTCATCTGCCATAAAAGCTGATTAAAAGACACCCAACAGCATTGCCGGCCCAGCCCGGCACGGCTCTCCTTCCTTTTCAGCTGTCACTCCTCCCAGGGCCCAGGTGAGCCCCGGTGGAAACAGCGGTCACCACAGGGCCAGGGGATCTGGTTGCAAGTGCCACCACTTAACTGATCCAGAAACCCCATCCCTCCAGCCTGTCCCCGCCTCGTCCATCAGACAAGGTGATGTGACGTGATGTGGGTGGCAGTGCTGAACTGTTCCTGGAACACAGTAAGTCCCAATGAGAGGCTCACTTCGAGGGAGGTGGCATGTCCCAGAAATGAGGAGTACAGATTCTACCAGCATGGGGCTGGCCGGCTTCCAGAGTCACACCAGCTCCCCAGCCCCCTGGCCCGCTCCGGAGCCCCAGTCCCCGCCCTCATAGCAGAATCAACAGACACGGCCCCTTTGCCCACACTTTCAACAAGAGAATGTAAGACCAAGTATTTGAAGCCGTTAACATGCTATACAAATACGACGTATTGTTACTGGAGAGACTGGTGGCCGGGGTGTGGGAGAGCATAGGACGTTGCGTCAGGCGGCCTCGAGTCTCGTGCCTGACCTGTCCCTCAGTGTCACCTTGGCAAGTCCCAAACTTTCAGTCTCGATATCTCTATTTATGAAACTGGGTTTAAAAAAGAAGAGCAGTGATCCCCTCTAAGTGACTGTCCACTCGGTCCCGAGGGCAGGGCCCCCGAGCCTGTGACCCCACTCTGCCCAAAGCAGGCTCTGCCGATGGTGACTGCTCCCTCCAAGTCATTCCATCACGGGCACATCATCCTCTCAAGCAGAATCATGCCTGCACGTCTATGTAAAGCCGTGGACCGTGCCAGACGGCCCCTCTCCAGGGTCCTTTCGCCCTCTCTGGAGGCAGAATCTGGAGATTCCACCAAGCCTGGTGTCATGGGCTGGACTGTGTCTCCTAAAATGCATAGGTTGACGTCCTCATCCCCAGGACCTCACAATGTGACCTTATTTAGAGATAGGGTCATTGCACATGTAATTAGTTAAGATAAAGTCATTAGGGTGGGCCCTAATCCATTAGGGCTGGTGAACTTATAAAAAGGAGAAATTTAGAGACAGATACAGACACTCACGGAGGGGAGCTGATACACAGAAGAGACAGCGGCCTCCACAAGCCAAGGAGAAAGGCCTGGACCAGACCCTTCCTTACAGCCTTCAGAAGGAGCAACCCCACCGACACCTCAGTCTTGGACTTCTAGCCTCCAGAACTGTGAGACAATACAATTCTGGTGTTTCACAGAACTGACACTCAGTTTGTGGTACTTTGTTACGCAGCCTGAGCAAACTAACACACCTGTCATCTCAGCTACTGCCCGGCTACTCTCCATTTACCAACCAGCATGCAGTATGTATGACCTGGGTCACAGGGGCTTAGGGCCACATGTGGACACGGGAGGGCAATGGCTGGGGTGGAGCCTTGGTCGGGGGGTAGGCTGAATTTGGTTCCCATCATGTTGCCTTCAGGAACTTTCTGAGGGTGCTCTGCAAAGGCAGTGGCTCTCCCAGTGGACCCCGCTGTGAGTGGGGGGGCTCTCGAGGAGTGGGGTGCTATGGCCTCACTGGCTCCTGGCAGCCTGAGAGCATGCCCCTTCCTGAGAGTGACAAGGTGGCCACCCTGGGAGAGGCCTGGGGCCACACAGATCCCACAGAGGCACACGGGGGCACAATGCAGGCCCCCAGCATCCGCTCATCGCAGTCACCCTCCTCCCCGACTCCGGGCCCCTTTGACTCACCACCCAGTCTTTGCGAACAATCATGGTCATGATGATCTGGTACTGGAAATACAGAGGGATGAGCAGCGGTGGGCCAACTGCAGGGAGAGAGCAGAGGTGCTTAGGGACCCCCTGTCCCGCCCGGCCTGGGCTGGAAGATTGGGAGGCACTGGGAGCAGAACGCTGAATGTGGGGCCCGGCTCTGCAGCCCATGAGCAGAGGCGGCCGGGGGCCCTGGTACCCGAGGAGGGGGCTGGGGGCAGACAGCACACTCCCCCTGTACCCCGCCCAGGGCTCTCAGAGTGTGGGACCCTGGGCCAGCGTGTGGGACACCTGGGGCCTGTGCCCCATCTGGATCGTGGGCTCGCATGGGTTGGCGGCAGTGGCCCCTCCTTCTCTAACAGATTTAGTGTCACTTTCCAGGTCTGAAAGGGTGTCGGGGGCAGGGGGGATAGGGCCGCTCCGGGGTGAGAAGGGGCCCAGGATGTGGTTGTGGGGGCCCAGCACTCACTCAGGAAGAAGTATTCATGCTGGTGGTTGTAAGGAAGGTACTTCAGCTTCTTCTTGCCGTACTGAGGAGAGAGCAGAGCCCATGAGCACTCAGCCCCCCTCGGACCCCAGGCCTCCGTGCCCACAGCCACGTGCTCTGCAGCCCCGCCCCTTCCTCCTGCTAGGGGGCCTCCGCCCCTCTCCTGTCAATCTGCACCCTGGGCCCGCCAAGGCTGGGCCCCTCTGGCCCTCTGGGCTCCCGGCCACTCCAGCTAACAGCAGCCAACATCTGTGCAGCCCCAGCTGAGTGTGCCAATCCCGAGCTGCGTCCCATGCAGGCCTCAACTCAGGCTCTCCCCCGAGAGCCCACCAGCCAGCAGGCACTTCTGAAGCTGAGGCTCAGGGTCAAGTCATTGCCCAAGGCCACATGCAAAGTGGGCCAGGCTGGGCTCTGAACCCAAGAAAGCTGGCTCAGAGCCTACGTGATAGGCAATAAATAAATGTTTGTTGAGTGAATGCACAACTGAACAACTCACACGAGGGCACGGGCACCCAGAGGGAGCTCCTTGGCCAGCCTCCACCGCTTTGGGAGTGAGAAGAGCTCCAGGGTCACCCTGGAGAGCTCTCCGGAGCCTGAAGCAGCCAGGAGAACCCAGGTAAGGGCCTGAGGAATTGTTAACAGTCAGCAGGCTGGGAGCATTGACCTCCATGAAGCCTCCTGCAATTTTCAAAAGCTAATCACTCCTCCCAGGTGGATGCTTTCCACTTGAGGACACCAGCAGGTGAGAGGAGGTCACCGCATGGATTCCTCGGGCAACATCGGCTTACCTAATTCCACCCAGGGCACCGCTTCCCTCTCCATCGGAGCCTGCATCCCCGGGCAGCCTGGTACCCAGAAACTCTGAGTGAGAAGGGCCAGGCAGGAGCCTGGGCATCCTCAACACACAAAGCTGCTCAGGCCCCTCTGAGCCTGAGCTGATGAGGAGCGACTGTCCCACAGGATCCCTGCAGCCCTTTCATTCCAGGGTCCAGCCCCCTGGGGACCAGCCTACTCTGCTCCTGCAGGGCTGAGAACAAAAGATGCTGCTTGCAGAGTGGCATCCATTTCCCCTTGCTTGCGATGCTGGGGGGCTATGCAGGGAGCCCAGGTCTGGACACTGCCTCTCATCAGTGCTGAGCCCCTGCACAGGTCACCTAGCCCCCCCTTTAGCTTCATTTAGCATCCAAACCATTGGTTGTTAAGAGGAGCCAATGAGAACAGGGACATAAGTGCCAGGTGCTGAGCCACGAGACAGTGCCTCTCATCCGCCCCTCCCCGGATCGGAAGGCCGGAGCCATCCTCCTCCGACGGTGTCCATCCCCACTTATTGCGGTTGGAAGATCAAAGCAAGTTACAGATGGAGAAACGCCGGTTGTCGTCTAGATCTGTGCCCCCGTTCTCCTGGTGAGAACACGAAGAGGAAAGTGATTGTCAAAATCACAGGGAGGGCCCATGGACTCCATGAGGAAGGGCCCTGGGTGGGAGCAGAGCCCAGCCGGTCCCCAGGACCGGCATCCTGACGTCAGCAGCCACGGTTACAGCACGGCTGTCCAGAACACCACCAGAATCGACTCCTTTGTTCCGTGTGGCCTCCTATGCCTTGGCAGGGGCTCGCTCATCCCCAGAAAGTACGTCCACTTGCACGAAGGCTGTCATTAAGGCCAGGATTGAGGCTGGTCTTGGAGAGGTCCCAGCCAGAGAAGCCTCAGAGGCAGTCTTGGACGATTTCCCAGTGGAGGGAGGGGCGGGGGGGTGCCCCTTGAGTGGCCAGTCCATGGGAAGTACAGCTTCCCGGGGTCCCTGGGAGTGTGTGGCCACAGAACAAGCCTCGGGATCCTGCTCTGACCTCGTCCCAGAAGCCAGGACACAAGCCCACAGGCCCAGCCTTTCCTGCCAGCTTCCTTGGCCCCGGACAGGAGCCCCCCCCAACCACATCTCTGCCCCACAGGTCATCCCAGGGGACCGCCCCAGGCCCAGAGGACCTCTCGGGCTGGTCAGGCTCTACTCGGGAAGCGAGCAGCCCAGGCAGGTCAGCAGAGACCAGAGGGTCCCCAGAGAAGGACGTAGGGGTGGCCGAACTGCTGGGGGGTCCCCTGGGGAGTTCATCTGAAGCTGCATCTACACAGCAAGCACACCGTTTTCATTGATTTATGGTGACCTTTGGGGGGATGACAGAGACTACGGGGGCTGATGCTCCATTAGCCGCCCCCAGCCAGCGAGCACAGCAGGCTCCCACGTGCGCCCCTTCAGAGCCCCAGACTGCCCTGTGGGAGCCGAAGAACCCCTCCCCCAGGCAGCGGAGGCCTCTCCATCACCCCTGAGGGCTCCCAGGCTTAGGGAGGCAGGGGCTTAGGATCTGGAAACAATTTATTTGAGCAAATTGCTCCCCGCCCACGAGCTTTGAGTTCCTTATTTGCAAAGCGGAGGTATGATGGGTGCTTCAAGGGGTTGTTGAGGGATGTGAAGTGGCTGTAAAAGCACTTTGGGGCTGTGAACAAAAGGTTAGTCAAGGGCCAGCCCTGTGGCACAGCGGTTAAGTTCACATGTTCCGCTTCTCGGCGGCCCGAGGTTCACTGGTTCGGATCCCAGGTGCGGACATGGCACCACTTGGCAAAAGCCATGCTGTGGTAGGTGTCCCAGTAGGTGTCCCTTGTATAAAGTAGAGGAAGATGGGCACGGATGTTAGCTCATGGCCAGTCTTCCCCAGCAAAAAGAGGAGGATTGGCAGCAGTTAGCTCAGGGCTAATCTTCCTCAAAAAAGTTAGTCAAGTCACACGTGTGCCTGTGTGTGGTGACACACCAAGATGTGACTGCACGTTGGGGCAAGTGAAAGGTCGTCTGTCAGCGTACGACTGACCCACAGCGCTAGCTTCCCTCTGGCTCTTGGATGCCAAGCCCCGAGTATGGCTGACTTTCTGGCTCTTTCTTTGCCAACACCTGGCTGCACAAGTCACGGGCTCGGGGAACGGATGGGAGAGGTATTTTAGAATGTACCAAGCTGGGCAGGGGAGCTCCTGGCCTCTTCATTCTTCAGAAAGCTGGAGTGATCCTACCAACACATTTCCCCAAGCGCCCACCAGGTGATGGCACTGGGCAGGGATCCACAGGACCCGGAAGCCCTGGCTTGGCCTGAGTTTGGAAGGTGGCACTGCCTTTTCTGACTGTCATCTCGAGCAAGTTCTTTCATCTCTCGGCCTCAGGCGTTCCATCTATAAAATGGGTTTGATCACAGCTCCTGCCTCACGGTTAAGCAAGGATGAAGTGATGCCCTGTACGCGGTGGCAGGCCCACGGACTCAGGAAGAGCCTGCCTTCCTTCCCACTGGGGGCTGCAGGGCCTGGAGGACCCCGCACACCTCCTCTCCTCCAGGAGAGTCCTCATCGCATGCACACAGGGAGAAAATTGGGCGGTGGGGCTGTCACAGGGAAGACGTAAGGAAGACAGGAGGTACTTTCACTCAAGCAAGGGTATGGGTGACTTGTGGTGTCCAGACCCCAAAAAGGAGATGGTGGTACACACAGGGCTCACTCTGACGTGTTCCCAAGCCGAGGGTGATAGGGAACGCAGGCCAAGGGCAGAGGGAAGGGAAGCACTGCCAGCCCTGGTGGTCTGGCGTCCCAGAGGCCCACAGTCCTTGGCCCTGGTCAGGCTGACCCTCCTGGGCTCAGTCTCTCCACGGACCACAAGGCCAGGCTTGGATTACCGGCTGAGAGGCTGCCAGGAGCATGTGCAGGAGACTTTGCAGCTTGGGAACAAAATGTCTGAGGAATGACAAGGGCTTTCCTTGTCTTTTCAGGGGTGGGGGAGGGGAGCTGTCACAAAGCCCAGTCCTTGCCTCTGGGAACGAACAGAGTCAGAGAGAGAGAGAAATGAGCAACATGGCCACACCAGGCACGCGTGGAACAGTAAAGCCCAGTCCACCGGCCCCGAGAGGAGGGCACAGGGCTTCCAAGGGAGGACTAGCCCTTTGGCCTGTTCACGAAGGGCCTGCCTGAAGCAGGCAGCCTGCAGGCTCAGCCGAGGACAGGCAGTGGGACAGGGAGAGTGTCCCAGATGCGCAGAAAAGCGGGGTCTCAGGCAGGAAGGCGGAAAGACTTCTGTGAGCCACGGGCAGGGTTACAGGGATAATGGCCTCCCGTTCCCTCCATGATATGGGAAGAAAAAAAAAAAAAGAAATGAGCAAAACAAGAGACTGGCACTGACATCACCACGATCTAATTCTGTCCTGGAAGTTCCAGTAATGCCATAAAAACCAAACCAGAAATAAGAGCGTGACGCTACGAGAAAGCGAGTCTAAATTTTCGTTATTTTCAAGGATATGACTGTCCGCCCAGGAAACTCAAAAGAATCAACTGAGAAACAATTAGAATCATGAAGAGACATACTGGACACTAGTTGGACACGAGATAACTAGCCGAACAGCAAAAGCTTCCTGAATACCAGAGAAACCCAATCCTAACGACAAAAATAGAAAATAGCTAGGAAAAAACTGAAAAAGAAACATCCAGAAGACATATAAAGGAAAGTATAAAGCCTTTCCAAGAGACAGAAAAGGAGACGAGTAAATGGAGACAGACGTCTGATTCCTGGATGGAAAGGCTGACCACAATGACATAAATTCTTTCTAGAAGAGGAAAGGCCGCTACAAGCTCACAGTGACTTATTAGGTGGCAAGGATGCATCAGTGTGACGCCTGAGTCACCCAGACAGCCCCCCGTGAGAGTACAGACAGCCCAGACCCGGCGCTCGCTCTGCCACACGGATGGGTGATCTGATGCGATGGGGGAAAACCGTCTCACTCCAGAGAAATGTGAAGGGGGTACACCATCTTACTCAAGTCCCATTTGGCAAGAGTTAAAACAAACAAAAGGGAAACCATAAAACCCTGAAAATAATATGGATGGAGAACTTTCTGAGTATAAAAGAAATGACAGGACTCCCCAGGAGGAAAAATGAATACGTCTTGCTACATAAAACAAATGAAACCCTCCCAGAAGGCATAAATAAGACCAAGAGGCCGGAAACCAACTGAGAAAAGGGCTTCGCTGTGAGACCGCGAGCTTACATGTCTGCCAGCTGGGCAGCCCTCTGGAGCCGCCTGGTTGGGCCGGTTGGTTCGTCTATGTCCAGGGATAACAGCCCCGCCTCCTTGCTCTGGAGGCCAAGACTGGCTCAAGACCCCATGGCCTGGCTGCCCAAGGCCAGTGGGTGGTCCTGGCATGGTGCAAGTGCCATCAAACCCATTGTCACCAAGGTCCCTTCCAGGTCAGCACAGTCCTGTGGACAGCAGGGCACAGCTCAATCAGTAACCCAGAAACAACTGGCCTTTTCTTTCCTCCATGTGTGTGCGAGAGAGAGGAAGATTTCCATGGAGCCCTGTGGCCCTGGCTGTGGTCTTTCAAATGCCACTGGTAACTGGATAACCAGATGCCCTAAACCGCACCCCCCCAGCCCCTCACCCAAAAGCTGGCAATTCAAAAAGTGTCTAGAGAGAGGAGACGTTGGAAGAGGATCCAGCGGCCACCATACAGAGAGGAAAGACATCTTCATGTGCCAGCGTAGCTGGTGAAACTAGATTTTGCTGTCAGGGACACAGGGAACATCTGTCAGGACAGCCAAGAGCTCGACACAAAGCCTCGAGGAGGAAGGGAAGCCTTTGTCTTCACTGAGCAGATTGCCCCACGTTAGGCAGTTCTGCTCTCCGGACACCTCAAATCAAAGCTAGCAAACTGTCTCCTGGAAGAAAAACATAAGCACGTTCTTGGGCAGAGAATAAACTCCCCGCCTGCCTCGGGAGGCTCCCCACTCTCAAAGTACTGGATTTTGCCTAATTTCCTCTGGAGGGCCAGGGTCACAGAAAACCCATGTTTCTGCTCAGATATTCTCTCGGGTGGAAATGAAACGGGAGAGACGGGCTACACAGCAGAACTGGAGGAACAGATTCCTCTCCTCGTTCCAAGCTTTGGGGGCCAACGCTGCTGGGAACAGGACTAGTTCAAGACCTTGCTGCTTACCAACCGGAAATGTGCCTCACTCGGCAAGTGCTCACTGCGCCCTACATCGTGATGCTTAAGATTTGCGTGAAGGAACAAGGAGCTGCTTCTTTTCTTTTTTCAAAGATTGGCCCTGAGCTAACATCTGTTGCCAATCTTCTTTTATTTTTTCTTTTCCTTCTTTCCTTCTCCCCAAAGCCCTCCAGTACACAGTGGTATATTCCAGTTGTAGGTCCTCCTGGCTCTGCTATGTGGGACGCCGCCTCAGCGTGGCCTGACGAGCGGTGCTGGGTCTGCCCCCAGGATGCGAACCTGCGAAATGCCAGGCCGCCAAAGCAGAGCGCGCGACAGGGCCGGGCCTGCAACAAGAATCTGCTCACCTTTGGTTCACACCATCCAGGTATTTCCAAAAAGTAAATCATATGAAGATTTTTTTTCCGATAAATGGAATCCTAACATAGAGACTGTCACATAGAGGCTCCACTTTTTAAAGAAACATGTTAAATGAGGACATGGTTTAAGTTCTTTAAAGCATTGGGGGTGTTTTTACTGAAAGAAAATTAAGAATTGGAAAACACCAAATTGTCCCGCATTATATAACAGTGCGAGTTACAATATGGTGTAGAAACACAGCAGAGCACTGGACAGCCCCAGGATGAGGCAACGTACTTGGACACAAGAAAAGAGGTCCACGTTTGGGGAGGTGGCAAGGTGCACAACAGAATAGGTTCTAATAGAATACATTTTTGTTTTTCTTTTTTGAGGAAGACTAGCCCTGAGCTAACATCCGCTGCCAATCCTCCTCTTTTTGCTGAGGAAGACTGGCCCTGAGCTCACATCCGTGCCCATCTTCCTCTACTTTATATGTGGGACGCCTGCATAGGTCCACACCCAGGATCTGAACTGGCAAACCCTGGGCCACCGAAGCAGAGCATGCGAACTTAACCACTGCGTCACCAGGCCAGCCCCTAAGTTTTTCTTTTTAAAAAACAGATACATGGGAGGAGCTAGCCCCGTGGCTAAGTGGTTAAGTTCGCGCACTCTGCTGCAGGCGGCCCAGTGTTTCATTGGTTCGAATCCTGGGCGCGGACATGGCACTGCTCATCAAACCACGCTGAGGCAGCATCCCACATGCCACAACTAGAAGGACCCACACAAAGAATATACAACTATGTACTGGGGGGCTTTGGGGAGAAAAAAGGAAAAAAATTAAAAAGTAAAATCTTTAAAAAACAGATACATCGGGGCCAGCCCGGTGGCATAGTGGTTAAGTTCACATGCTCTGCTTCAGTGGCCCAGGTTTTGCAGATTTGGATCCTGGGCACCGACCTACACACTGCTTATCAAGCCATGCTGTGGCGGCATCCCACATACAAAATGAAGGAGGATTTACATAGATGTTAACTCAGCAACAATCTTCCTCAAGGGAAAAAAAAGAGGAAGATGGGTAACAGATGTTAGCTCAGGGCCAATCTTCCTCACACACACAAAAAACAAAAACAGATATATGCATGTTTACACATACACAGAAAATATTTGGAAGGATATAGAGCATGTTGTCAACAGTAGTCACCCTCAGAAGCACGACATTTGGGCAAAGCAGGGTGGAGATAATCGGAGACTCATGTTTTAATTTTGTATACTTCTGTGATATTTAAATGCTTATAACAGGCACAGTCTCTATTTATAATAAAAAAAAATGTACTAATATTAAAACAAGGCAGTGTGGTATGGTGGAAAAAAATGACCTCGCTGTCACATTTGGGGCCTCATCTTAGACTGGCCACTAAAGTCTGTGACCCTGAACACATCCCCTCCTCCCACTGAGCTTTGCCATCTATTGGTGAAGCAGGTTGGACCAGACCATGCCGAGGTCCCTCCCAGCATCCAAGACCGTGACTCTCCAAATAAGGTTTCCTGGGCTGGCCTTTGGGGACCAAGCTTGAGTCCCGGAATCGTGCCTTCTTGCCAAACCTCTGCCCTGGGAGAAACAAGCCAGGAAAATCTCTTTCCTGGCCAGTGGGAGGGAGGGCGGGAGGGGGGCATCTCACACTCTGATGAGGAGCTGCATCCATTATTTACACGTGAGGCCATTCCACACAAATTCCAGCTTGAATAATTCAGGGTGTCCTGGAAAGGTTTCCGTGTAAACATGAGACGCTGGTGCGTCTGGCTGAATAGCCACCCTACAGGATTCCTTCCCTGTTCCCCGCTCAGGCCAGACACTTCCCATGTCAACAGCATCCCCTTCATCATACCTCAACGGGCTGCCATTCACCCAAGACGAACACATGCAGCATGTTCACATCGGGATCCTTGTGGAAGATGTTGGGCTTCGCGTGATGCTGGAAGTGGCGGTGGTTCCACCAGTTGGCCGAGGCACCCTGTGCAGGGAGGAATGGGGGTGAGTAGTGCAGGTGGCCAGAGGACCTGAGCTCGTCGGCGACAGACCCGCTCAGGACCAGCTCCCAACGCCTCCAACACTCAGAGCCAACTTCTCCGTTACACACAGGGTCTCAGGCCCCAAAGTCCGAATGCAGCCCTGCCAGTACTGAGTCCAGAGTGCCAGACAGCCCCTGGGGCCAGGACTTCCGAGGGGAGCCAAGTCACTCCATCCCTCCAGGCCTGTTCCCCAATCGTAAGATGGTGATGGTGGACGCAACGATGGCGCACGAGACAGGCTGGTGTTGGACCACAGGGCAAGTGCTCCGGCAGGTGTGGGCTTGGTCTCTGCACTCCACTATCACCAGGTGTGAGCCACCACACCCCTCACCCTCTACATGTCTCCCGTGTGCCCGTGTTGTGTAAGGAGTTGGGGTTTCAGGGGCAGTAAGAAGTGGTCGCTACCATGTGACCCAGCATTCCACTCCTAGGTGTGTACCCAAGAGAAATGAAAACACGATCATGCAAATACTTGTACCCAGATGTCCCCAGCAGTGTAATTCAAAATAGCCAAAAAGGGGAAATAACCCAAACGTCCATCAAGTGATGAATGGATAAATAAAACAGGGTAGATCCATACAATGGAATACTGATCGGCCATGCCATTAAAAAGAACCTCTTGACACACACTACAGCATGGATGAACTTTGAAAACATCACGGTAGGTGAAAGAAGCCAGTCACAAAGGACCACCTATTGTATGATTCCATTTACATGGCATGCCCAGAATGGGGAAATCCATAGAGACAGAAAGATGAGTGGCTGCCCAGAACTAGGGTTGGGGGCGGATGGTGGGGGGATACAGGGGTTGGGAGGTGATGGCTGAGGTGTGGAATTTCTTTTTGGGGATGATGAAGACGTTCCAAAATTGATTGTGTTGATGGTGCATAAATCTGTGAATATATTACAAGCCATTGGTTGGTACACTTTAAATGGGTGACTTGCATGGTATGTGAATTATATCTCAATAAAGCTTTTTTAAGAAAAAAAAAAACCACCAGTGGTCCCTGATCTCAGAGGGCCCACGGAGCAGCCGGCAAGAGACAGCCCAACAGCCAGACACATTGAAAACTGAGTCACACCACGCCCAGAAAGCTCTAGGGAGAGCTTAATAAACAACCACCCATGTGAACAGGTAAGAGCTTCCTGCTCCTAACACGTAAACATAAAATTACGATTCCAGGCCGGTGGCGCAGTGGTTAAGTTCGCATGTTCCGCTTCGGGGGCCTGGGATTCGAGGATTCGGATCCCGGGTGCAGACCTACACACTGCTTGTCAAACCATGCTGTGGCAGGCATCCCACATACAAAGCAGAGGAAAATGGGCACGGATGTTAGCTCAGGGCCAGTCTTCCTCAGCAAAAAGAGGACTGGCAACAGATGTTAGCTCAGGGCTAATCTTCCTCAAAAAAAAAAAAAATTAACGCTAAAAAAAATAAAATAAAATTACAATTCTAGGAGACAAGGAGTGTTACGTAAGTATTTATTTCAAGGCCACGAATTTCTGTCTCGCCAGCTCAAGCTCTCGACATATTTCGAGGGCACCTCCCTCCACAAAGTTGCCCAATGACGCATAGAAAGAAAGAAACTTTCCCAACTCCTCCGCATGAGGATTTTGCTGGTGAACTGCTGCTGGGTCAATCAATGCTTTGACCAAGGGTGGGGCCATCTACAAAAAGACCGATTTGCTAAAACAAACATTTTACTTGGAAGATGCTTTTGGCTCAGACACGGTCTCAGGACACTAACAGCCACGGGCAGAAATAGCTCTGTGCAGCTGTGGCCTCTGCGATGACCTCAGGACCCTGTGAGCAGGCGGGTCTCAAATGCCATCAGAGCAAAAACATGTCACCCAGGGAGAGCTTACGGGATGTGGGAGTCAGATGACACATTCACCTTATTAACCCAAGCAACCAAATTCCTGTGAAGAACGAAATAGAAAAGTCTGGCACAAAAATATGAAGAGGCAAGGCAGGTTATGAGTAAGTACGATGTTTAGAATGCATTAACCAAGACATGTTTGTTGAAGGAATAAATGGAGAGAAAGGTGGGCTGTGAACACCACAGGGATGAGAGCCAGTGAGATGGGGCCGCCCCGGCACCAGGGATTGGATGGAATGACAGACATTTTTGGGGGGTACTATTCCTCAGCTGTGATTCAATTCCATTTTTCTTCGCTAGGCAAAGCCCTATTTATCCTTTACTGACTCCTCCTTCCTGGGCACCACTCGACCCTGCCCACCCCAGCACAATGGCCCAGCCCTTGTGTTCACAGAATGCAGCCGATGTTGCCTGCCCTGGGGATGAAGTGGGGAAGGAGGGGGAGCCCTTGTCTAGCGAGGGAGAGTCGAGCATCACACGACACTGAGATGGGGCCAAGGGGGCTGGAGAAGTTGCGGGAGGCGGCTCAGGACTGCACTCAGTCTGCAGGCTGGGCAGGAGGGCGCCCGGCACAGCGAGCATGCTTTTCTGACAGAGGGAAGAGCTTCAGTGAAGTCTTTGGGGGATGGGGGAGTGGGAACGTGGACTGTTCCAGAAGCCCAAGGAAGGCCCCTTGCTTGGGCGGGAGACCCAGGACGGCGGCCAGCAGGGCTGGGCGGAGCCACTTCAGAGCCCAAGGGAGAAGGAAAAATGTGCACCCTGGCTTTAGTGATGAAAACTCACCCACGATATTTTCAACATCTACTTTTCGGCTCATTTCGTTTTCAAGCGAGAGAATTGCCAAGTCTGATGATGTCTCTCAACCAAGCGACGATCTTAAATAATTTTCAATGAACTCAAACGGAAGTAAAATAATAAATTCTGTTTCAGTATAAATAGTGCATTTCAACTTAATGTTAGGACTATTAATACACCGACTTTCCGGTTTTTAAATATTTTTCAACTACTTTAATGTTCTGGGGGAAAAGAAAAATAAACCACTAAAAAAAATACACGCAAACACGTATACAGGGGCACAAAGTTTTCCTTTTGCCTCAGGTTCCAGTATGGTTCAGCGCCGTCTTGATCTTTAAAGTGCTGATATTTTGCTCATTGTGGATTTTCTTTTGCATTAATTTTTTTTTTTTTAAATACAGTCGGCCCTCCATAACCGTGGTTCTGCATCCAGACTCAGTCAACCTCGGATCCAGACCCATGATGCTTACATCTGTACTGAACACGTACTGACTTGTTCTTGTTATTATTCCCTAAACGATACAGCATAACAACTATTCACACAGCATTTACATCGTAGTATTATAAATAATCTAGAGATAACTTAAAGTATACGGAGGATAGGCATAGGTTATATGCAAATATTATGCCATTTTATATAAGGGACTTGAACATCTGGGATGTTGGCATCTGACGGGGGTCCTGGAAGCAATCCCCTGCAGATACCAAGGGACAACTGTATCACATTAAAATATTACTTATCTCGATTATTGAGTTTTCTTGGTGTCCCCTTAAATTCTGCGCCCGAGCCAAATGCCTCACTTGCCTCGCCCTCCTCCCAGCCCCGGTGGTGGCCGGAGATGAGGGTGCAAAAAGGCCACTGAGTTCTAGATTTCTATCTCCAGATGCGGCAAGTTTCTATTTGATCCTAAGGGCGATGCTGAATACTTAAGGGGTTTTAAGCAGAGGTGCCAGCGCTCACAATTGTCATTGTACAAGATCACCCTCTGGAAGAAATGTCCACTGCAAGTGACACGAGCTGAAGGAAAAGGGGAAGTCAGGCTGTGGGGAGCTCACCCATGGAATCCTACAGCAGTGCAGGCTGACAGTAAGAAGCAGGTCCCAGCACCCCACTCGCTGTCCTCACCAGCTAGAACATCTGAGTTGGCAGGGTACCTGAGGATCCCCTTGCAGGCAGCTCCTTTTCCTCCCAGAAAGGGACCAGAGGAACAGATGGACCCCCAAGACTCGCGTGCAGCTGTATGACCACCGAAAGCCAGAGCGATTCCAGACAAGCTGTGATCCCGCTTGCTCTGTGGCACCCCAGGTGAGCTGCACGGCCACCCACTGGCCTGGACACAGCACGGAGGACACAGCTAGCAGGGGGCTGGAGAGCCAGAAGTGGAACTCGTGTACTTGATCTCTTCTAGTCTCCAAGCCCTGGTACCCTGTCTCTCCGTCATCTCAGCATGCCAATTTCGTAAGCCCATGTTCTCCACCGAGGCCAGTCCTCTGTCCTGGCCTTGTCTTCCATTTGACACAGGAGCTGTGCTCCAGGGCCCTTCAAGCACCGAGGCACATCAGGCTGGAAAGGGTCTCCCGGCCCCAGCCCAGAATCTGGAAACAGGACACAGCCCATCTTTGTTAAATGCACTGGAATAACATGCGTGGGGAGGGAAATGTTACTTTCCAATACTGAGGAGGGTTTTATCCAACAGAAAAGAGCATAAAACGTAACAAAGTGCTCTACTATGCGGGCCCTCTCCCTTCACCCCTGAAATTCTGGAAAGAAACCAGGTTTGCAGACCACTCTGGGCTTAGGGCCAGGCAAACGGCTGGTTGTGGAACTAGTAACTAGTTGCATGGTAGTTCGCCCCCAACCAGATCCGGAGCTGGCCCGCCAAGGGCTCGATGAGGTCTGGGTCACAGGGGGACAAGCCTAACCCAGACACGCGGCTCTTCCCAAGCCAGGGCAGCGAGGGATGGAAGTCATCAGGACGCAGCCTTTCGTAGGAAGCAGCTGGATGCTGTTGGGAAAGGGCTGGGGTGGAGGATGAGCTGTTTCAGAGAGAGCTGGCAAGGACTTATCTCCAAAACTAAGCAGATAACTCCCGTCAGATCAGCCCAAGGTCACGGGAAGGTCCGGCTTGCCTTTTTTACAAACTTGCCAAGCTGCTAACGCTTCTGCAAGTCGGCCTCCTCACCTGCAGGGCGGTGAGAGCAGAAATATCTCACTTTCTAAGTTTTAAACAACTTTTATCCTTCAGCTCAGTTCATCATTACACATTTTTTTTTTCTTCTTCTCCCCAAAGCCCCCCAGTACCTAGTTGTCTATTCTAGTTGTAGGTCCTTCTAGTTCTGCTATGTGGGACGCCGCCTCAGCGTGACCTGATGGGCGGTGCTAGGTCCACACCCAGGATCCAAACCCGTGAAACCCTGAGTCACCCCAAAGTGGAGCGCATGAACTTAACCACTCGGCCACGGGGCCGGCCCCATCATTACATGCTTTGATGTCCCTGACCTAAAGAATTACATGATGACAATATCTCCTTTTCATATCCCATATCCTTCCAAAACATACTCGAGACGGCTCACGATAAATGACTCACGCATGTGCGTGCTGGCGCGCATGTGTGTGTGTGTCTGTATAACAGAATGATTAAAATAAAGATAAAAGCTTAAATGAGACGTAATGGGAGGGAAAGACACACAGAACAAAAACGTAGATTCAGGACACTTGCTGTTCCAACTCTTGCTTTCTGTTTCCTGGCACCCAGGGGGAAAAAAAAAGGAACACGATTATCTTAAATGGCTCACATACCCAGTGGAGGGAAGCATACCGATTCATCAAGACAGACTTCTTTTTTACTGGCCTAAACTAAAAGGAATTTATCAGATATGTTCTTAGATAGGAGCACTGAGATAAGGTGACTCAGGAGTCACCTGAGTCAACAGATAAAAGAGGCATGTGCCTGTTTGATCATTAGGATGCTGATTTTGTGGTCTAATGAGACACAGAGACAGGGCTCAGAAGGTCGGAGAGGTGGCGAATTCAAAAGTCCAGCAGCCCAGCCAGGACACTGACCTGAGAGGGGACCTAGTGTCGAGTGCGATGGCGCTGCGCCAACCGCCAACTAATGGGACAGATGCCCAGAGCCGCTGATGTTTACCTTTAAGTGGCCAATGATAAACTTGTGGACGACGTGGTTCCACGTGGACTTCTTAAACACAGAGAGGTGGCCGTAGTCGTGCTGTAGCCATCCAGCTTGGGCCTGGGGAGAGAGCGCCACAGATGCTCCCACAGCGTCAGAACTCATGCACCCGGCCTCTGCTGGCTGGGGGAGTCGGGGGGCAGGGCCTGCAAGGGACAGGGGAGGGTGTCCCGCCTCACCTGAGAGGTAGCAAGGACAAAGGCCGTGATGACGGTTGGAACCCAGCCATTGCCGAAGTAAAAGATGGTGAACCATGCGATGCTCTCCATGACAATGATGTGGGCCAGGAGGATGAGGAAGAACAGGTGGTTACTCTCGAACAGGTTCATGTCCTCGGCTGTCTTCCTCAGGGCCTGGAAGTCCTCGGTGATCTGGGACTGTCGAGCGAGGACACAAGGAAGGAGTCAGCCACCCAGCCACTCTGGAGGGACCGATGCCTTCTTAATACCCGATGCACAGCCCAGAAAAGCTGTGGCAAGAGGGGACCAATCCACACGCCTACGGCCCGAGGGAGCCCAGCCACCATGCACTACAACCACGGCTGTCCCCACATGCCTGCTGTGGGCCCAGCACGGCCCTGGGGATGGTGCATTTGTCCAGAGCCGGTTAAGTGGCAGAGAAAGGAGCTGACTCAAAAGCTTGCACTTTGCACACCCCTGTTCACAGCAGCATTATTCACAACAGGGAAAAGGCAGGAACAACCCAAATATCCATTGATGGATGGATGGTTAAACAAAATGTGGTTTCTGAATCACAGTGGGCCGTTATTCAGCCTTAAAAAGGAAGGAAATTCTGACACGTGCTATAGCATGAATAACCTCTGAAGGGGAAATTAAGCCAGACTCGAAAAGACAAATACTGTATGCGTCCACTTATCTGAAGTAACAGAATAGGCAAACTCATAGAGACAGAAAGCAAAATACTGTTTACCAGGGGCTGGGGGGGAGCCGGGAACGGGAGTTAACGATTAACGGGGACACAGGCTCAGTTGGGGATAATGGAAAAGTTCTGGAGATGCACTGTGGTGATGGTTGCATGACAGTGTGAATGGACTTAATGCCACTGAACTGGACACTTAAAAATGGCTAAAATGGTAAATTTTAAGTTATGTATATTTTACCGCAATTAAGAAAAAAAGGCATACATTTTCCACTACCCGACTTTGCACCACCTGTTCTGAGCACTCTAGTGGGTCTTGAGGGTGTTGAGGTGGGGTCCCTGCCCCGAGAGCTCAGGGAGGCAGAGAGGATGGGGCGGGCACTGGGCGTGTGGACCCAGGGAGACTGAGGCAGAGTCAAGGCTGGCTCTGGGGAAATGAGGGCATGGCTGGGAGAAGGGAGGAAGCTGGCAGGCGGGGAAGAAAGTGGAAGGCAGGGAGCTGAAGGTGTCCATGGGCCATACCCAGGGTGCCTTGAAAGGCGGGTAGGGTGGCGTGTGGGTGGAGGAAGCTGGATTTGGGAGCCTGGGTGACCAGTGGTGAAGAATCGGAAGAGCAGCTCTCAACCACTTCAGCAGCAGTGGGAGGGGTGCAACGGGGTGGAGCTAGAGAAGATGGTCGGGAAGTGGGGAACCTGCAGGATGCACCAGAGGGGAGAGACGCTGCCTGGCTGGAAGGGGGTGGGGAGCGTGGAAGCGGGTGGAAGATGGAGCTAACTGTGAAGGAGGCAGAATGGAATCCCACGTCAGCTCCAGCGAGGGGAAGGCCAGATACAACGTGAGGGGACTGGACAAGAGGGAAAGACGCTGTGCGGGGCCTGGCTCCTCGGAGGGCCCGGAGCTGGAGGCTGGGACTGCCTTACTCCAAGGAAGGGACCAGCCCAGGCTGGCAGCAAGAGGAGGGGGTCTCTGTGGGGCCAGCGGAGCCTCCCTGACTCCAGCTGATGGGCAGTGGCTCCCGCTGGACTGGCAAAAGGGCTCCCTTGCCCCCTGGCCCGCTGCACTCTCCGTCTCTGGGCAGGGACCCCCTCTCCCCACAAACCCTCCATTCCTTCCTTGTCCGTCTGACTCACGTTCTTGCCGTGGTCCTGGCTGGGCTCCTCCGGGGCCAGCTCGCCGATCAGCAGGGGCTTCATGAACTTCCTCACGAAATCAAGGTCGCGGTGGAAGGCGCGGAAGGCATCCTGGGGAGCCGAGAGGCAGGTGGTAAGTGGGGACCCCCCACCTCAGCCTGCATCTCCGCCCAGGGAGGGCAGGGATCACCAGCGCAAGCTCCCTGTGTCTCACTCGGAAACAGAACGGGACCTCCCACGAACGAGCCGGCGCGAGATGCTCTCGCGAGCCTCATCCGTAGCAGATGCCTCAGTGCCCAACTCCGACAGCGGTGCCGAGCCTCCGCCCTGAGGAGGGGCTGCGGAGCTTGCCAAGAGTGTGTGAGTAAGACATGTGGGCTCCCTGTGGGGGAGTCCGAAAAATGCACCCCTCCGGGGAGATGCATCGCGCGGGCACGGGGCTGGGTGGGGCCCGGGGAGGCCTTGAGTCTCCGCGGTTCCTCCACTGGGTGGCCCGGTATGTACTCAGCGAACTGCACGACCCATCGCCCCGTGCCCATCGCTATCAACGAAAATAACAAGGCTGGAGACGACCACGGCGTGGGAAATGTGCTTAGGAGATAACGTGAAACCAAAACCAAAAGCAGAATTCAGTAAAAAGTATTTCTGAAAAGAGCTTTTCCACAATTTCAAACAGTATTAAATTAATTATGAAAATTATGAAAAAATTTTTCTGGAAGGCTCTAGACTATGATGTGTTAAGGTGGTGGCATTACGCCTTGCTTTATTTTCATTACTTTCCAAACTTTCCCTAACATTGTTATATTGCTTTTGGAATAAAAAAATTAATGTTATGTATTTTAATCTTTTTTTTGGATCATCAAGTAATAGTGTGCCTAGTTTGGGCAAATTTAGAAAATGTATGGAAGAATAAAGAGGAAAATAATATTATCCAGAGTGACCACCATTACTAATATTTTAGCATATTTCCTTCCAGTTTTTTTCTATACATATTTTGCATGTTAGATAAATTATCTCATAACAAATACAGCAACTCCATTAGAGATGAGCTGGTACCAGGTCCCCCGATGGGATGTCCCAGAGGATGTCCCAGGAGTAAACAGCATTTTCCCTACATGGAACCAAGCTTTGAGACATTGCTAGGTTAGAGCAACAAGTCAGATGACACCAAGAGAAATGATCAGAAAATCAATGTAGTGGGGGAAAAAAGTGTGGGTGCATGTATGGGGGGGGAGGGGGTCCAGAGTAAAAGAGACTGAAAAAGATGTAACAAAATATATAAAAACTGCAATACTTGATTTGAAAGGCTCTCATTTGGAGGGAAGAAAAAAAAAACATCTAGCAGTTATATAAGACATTTTTGGGGTTGAGAGAAAAAATTTAAATAGGGACTGGATATCTGATCCTATTAAGCAATTATTATGAATTTTCCTAAATATGACAAAGGTATTGTGATTATGTTAGTGTCCCTATTCTTAGAAGAAGATGGTGGAGAATTTTGGGATGGTGGCAGCCCAGGCACGCGACACATTTTCATGATTCGGCAAAAGGAAATTGCACAAGCATAAAGAGAGAGAATGGAAATGTGGCCGAATGTTGAGATTACTGAATTTCGGTTGAGGATACACAGGTGTTCATTTATTCTTCCAACATTTCTGTATGTTTGGAAAATTCAAAATTAAAAAAAAAGATGGGAGAGGAATGGGGAAAATGCTGACAACTCATAAAAATGTTTTCCCTCCCACCCCTCCCCACTCACCAAAGTATCTTGAAACGGTAATTGCCAGTTTTCTCCCGTTTTCTTATTGCATCTCTGGCACGACGTCCTTTTGCCTGGCCTTTGTTCTATTTGTCTCTAGAATGGACTCATAAGGCAACACTTGGGGCGGAGGAAAACTGGGACCAGAGGTTTAAAAGAAAGGTCTGTGTCCCCTCCTCAGCTGTACAGAAGGAGATGGTCGCCGAGGATCAGATCAAGCACATTGTCAGAGAAGAGACGTGTAGCTATTCCAGGGGCCTTGGAGGCCTGGGGGTCCAGTGCTGACCAGGTCTGCCCACTCTGAGCCAGCGGCCCCCACCCAGCCTCAGTCTCCTTTGCAAAGTGAGGACTCTCCCAGCTCCGATGTTTGAGAAATCTGGGAATGGCTCAGAAGGAGTTTCCAAAGTCAGGGCCTAGAAACCCCCTTTCCTGGGTCCTCTTGACGTCAGACCACGGCTTTTGAGAAATGAACCGGCAGGCCCTGCTAAGTCAGTTACCCAGTGATTACTCTACTTCTCAGCGTGAGGTGAAATTCCATGGTCTGCAAGCGCATTCTTCCTGCAGTCAGCTCCCACTGCCCCCCACCAGGTCCAGGTCATGCCTCCGAGCCCAGGCTACGGAACCTGGTGGAGCAGACAGACAGACTTCTGTCCTGACCGAGGCCACTCCTCGGCCATTTCTAGAGCGCTCTCGGGCGGCCTCACTTCCCTGAAGCCAGGCCAAGGGACGGGCTACATGCCAGGTCAGGAGCCAGGAGCATTGTTTATGTTCCCTCCCCGAAGCCTCAAAGCCCTACTTTACAGATGAAGACAGCCAGGATCAAATCTAGCTTCAGCGGACTCAAGGATGCTACCCCACACGCTCCGCGCCCCCTGCCAATTTAGAAAGCTGTTGGATTGTCTGGTTGTCCATGGGAGATCCGGCAACCTTCGGAGCAACCCTGGTGGGAACCCCTTGAACGCACTAAACTCATTCCCACCCCAGGGCCTTGGCTCGGCTCTTCTGCCTGGAGCCATGCTCCCACAGCGCCCTGTGGCCAGCTCCACCTGGGACACACCTTAAAGAGGCTTTTCCCACCACCCCATCCGGAATAGCCACCCTTCAGCCCTACGCTTCCTCTGGGACATTGCCCTGTTTTATCTTCCTCACAGCAGTTGTCAAGGTCACAAGCTGTATTACAGACTCACTTCTCTCTTGTCTGTCTCCTCCGCTGGAATATAAGGGCCACCACGCCTGTCCTGTTTGCTGCAATGACCCCAGTGCCTTCAACAGTGCCTGATGGGAGGGCTCACGAGTGAATGTGGGGACAGAGGCCCCCACAGTGGTGCAGCCTCTAATCTCAGACTTTTCCACCCTGCAATCATGTTCAGACTCTTCTCTTCTTCCGCCATTTTGCACAATCCGGTTTATGCTTCTAGAACATGAGAACTCTTCACCTTCTCCAGCCCCCACACGCTGGTGGCCGACAGTTGGTAGAGCTGCCATATGCTGAGATTACATAGTCAGCCCCTGAGCTACGGGCTTCGCGTACCCAAGCCACTAATCTTCACCCAACTCCGGGTGGCAGGCCCGATTTCGGAGACGAGAAGAGGCTGAGGGAGGTGAAGCCACTTGCCCACGGTCACGCGCCAGGTGTGCCTAACTCTGTAGATTTCCACTGTTTGTACCAAGGCCTCCATCAAAATCAGCTTCACCCTCTCTGAGAGTTGATCACTTTTTGTGTCTCCCCCTCGAAGTGTCCCAGGTATGCCTCACATGCTTGTGGAAGATTTCCGGTTGCTGCTGGGTTACCGAAGGATCTGGCTGGTGCAAGGTAGGCCACGGGGGGAAGACTGAGCCAATCCAAACGTTGATTTTGGAACGAGAATTGGAACCAGGTTCCATCCTCGTCTGACAGGGAGAGAAGCCAAAGACTTCCCAGGAAGAAGGCCAGGGCACAGGTGAAGAGAAGGGAGGGGCAAACAGGCTGAAAGGAGAGCTGAACCCACCCCCCAGGAGAGCAGGGGTGTGTGTTGGGGGTTGGGAGGTGAGGCTGCACGAGGGAGCCAGAACACGCAGATTGCCAAATGGAAGACGTGTGTGCGTCACATGTCCCTGCTTTCGCCAGTCCCTGCTTCGGCCACCTCCAGGTCCTACGCCAGCCAACCTCTGCATGAAGACATCTCCCCTGCCCCGGCCCCACTCCGGTGGCATCACAGCCCCTCCCCCAACACTGAGATCTGGTGCCCTGATTTGTTTCTCTGGTTGTGTCCACCTTCTCTGCAGAGCAAGGCAAGTCTCTAACTCAGCTTTGCACATCCGGGCACTTGGCCCAGGACTCGAGGAGTGAGCTTGCAGGAGCAAGCTCAAGGCCCACCATGACGCAGGCGGCAGCCCTGGGAGTGGGGACTCCGTGAAACAAGCGGTAAGTGAGGGAGAAGCTGAGTTCCCGGGGGGATATGGGGACGCTGACTTCCTTTCCACAGCAGAAAGATGCGGGCAGGGCTGGAAGACCCTGTGCCATGTCCCCTGCCAAAAAAAGGAGCAATGGAAACTGGTGGCACAGTGCTCTGTGGCCAAAGGGTCATGGGCGAGGACGTCCCTTCTGATGGGTGCTGGGAACAAGCACACACATGCACACGAGGCTAAGGGACACAGGCACCTGCAGGACATGCGCCACCCAAGGGGTGTGAAGAGCAGGACCACACAGGAAGCAGGCCCCTGAGGAGACAACCTGGGCCTAAGGGATTACAGCAAGAAATAAGATGCTTGCTAGGGATGCTGGGGCGGAGCAGAGGATCTTTCTTCTGTGAGGCTGCAGCCAGCAGGAACTGGATGGCTCCCACAAGCTCTAAGCCGAGTGGGTGGAGCTGCCCTCCAGGCACAACCAAAGAGGGATTTCTGTGCAGCAAATATCTTTCTCTTTGGCAAAAACTGAGTCAGCAAGGTTCCCCTTCCTGACCTCCTTTCCCTATTTACTGAACTCCCTGCTGTGTGTGCTGGGAACACACACACGTGCACATGAGGCGAAGGGACCCTGGGAATGCTCCCACACACCTGTCAAGCGTTCTGACGTTTAAAGAATGATCCCGCACACAGCCCATTGGCCCCTGATAATAACCGTCCCATTTCATAGACCTGGAAAGGCAAGTTCAGGGTAAGTGGCTTGCCGAAGAATTCATAAAGCTGGGACACAGACCCAAGTCCTCGGCCTCAAAATAACGAGAGCCTCCCTCCTAAAGATGGACGGAGACTCCATCCCTCTTTGATCTGTTGCCTTTTCACAAGAACAGCACAGGAGACGGAAGAAATCCTAACATCCCTGCTTTCGAAGAGGCCACCCATGCAGACAGGGCAGGAAGAGTTGTCCAGACACAGCAGGAGTGTGGGCACAGGTGGGGAGGGGCTGATGGGTCCGGATTCAAGTCTCAGCTTGAGAGGAAGTTAGGAAGCAGACCCAGTGGATGTGGTCACTGTCTGTGAATTATCCATCTTTGTGCCAGGGCCCAGCTCGGAACCACGGAGACACTGAATAAACGTGGATGAATCATTGTAAAAGTCCCAAATGGGGCAAGCTCTGCAGTGGTGGGACTCTGCCGTGAAAAGAGCAGAGACATCCTTGGGACACAGGTGAGGGTTCCTTTGGCCCACAGCAAGGCGAAGACTGGAGAAGTGTCAGAGGACGCGAGGGAAAGCGATCAGAGGTGGGACAGGAAGGAAGGGAGGGAGGAAGGGAAGCTGGGCTGGGAAGTCTCAGGGCTGGAAAATCCTGGGTTAAGGGCAGAGCACTTGAGCAAGGTTTTTAAACCCAAGAGCAATGAGAGACACCTTCAGGGTTGATCCGAGGGCTCGAGCAGGTAACACGTCCGAACATGCTTGGTGAGCTGCCAGAATTCAGCGACTTTTATTCTGACAGGCAGTGCCAAGTTCTAACTTCTGCGGAAGGACCAAATGACAAGGTCACAGCTCTGGGGAAGAGGCGGTCCTGACTTCTGAGGTCTAGTCTTCTTTAGCAACAGGAAAATCCCCTACAGAGGCCCATAATTGTCCCAAGAATGGCTGCCAGCCTCTTGCGACGACAGGACTGCATGGTGATCAGCTCATTACAAGGCATCAAAGTGCCCCGCGGGATGTGACCTCTATCTGCCATGGGTCCCTCCCCAAACTTTAAGGGCCCAGACAGACGCTGTCGGTCCCCAAGCTCTGAGGAAGCAGTGCATGTCCCGGGGGGCAAAGCCACCTGCCGAACAGCGTAAAGAAAAGGGTCGCTTGATTCCTAGCCTGTTCCTGCCTCTTGCTTCACACCCCCTTCCCAGACGCTCCATACTTCCATGGCCTTTTTCCAACCTGGTCCCAGGTAGGAAAAAAAGAGAGGGAGAGAGAATCCAGTTGTTCACACCACCCTTACTCAACCGTATCGCCACTTAGGGCATTTCAGGTCCTAAAAGCCTTATCTTGGATCGCAGTAAGCCTCGGGGACAGGAATTGTCTTTATGTCGACCCACACAAAACAAAGCTGGCATCGATTTAAACTTTTTTCCTCCAAATTCCTCTTTGTTTACTTTACATCCTAGCTGTTACATAATCCTCACTCTTATTCTCACGCGTCTATAATTCTCCACTGCGTTTATCTAGGGCTTATAGTTTACGAAGTGCCTTGCCACATAAGAAAATATATATAATTTTCCACATAAGAAAATATGTTTATCTAACAGTAGGGAATAATCAGGCCAATCCATCGTATATGACTTTTCCTTCCAAAAAACTTTTTGGTGAAGGCCTGGCCAGGGCAGGAAGCTTCTAGAATTGACCTATGGTGACCAGGCTAGCACAAGTCCAGCAACATGGAATAGTGGAAAGACCCCCCAACCAGGAGTCAAAAGGTCTTTACTTGCGAATTCTCCTTACCCAGCTGTGGAAGGGTCCAAGTCAGATAATGCACTGATGGCGTTTGCAAACCTTATATTCACCTTATTATTATTAGCATCAGAGCCCCCCAAGGGTTTAAGCAGTGTTCCCCAGCAGGTAAAACAGGAGGGAGCCTATCACTGACTGTTCTCAGTCTTGAACATGCCTGGACCCTGCTCGCCAAAGCAGCGAGCCAACCAATAGCATAGATTATGATTGCCTGGGCTGGCCCCCCTGGCTGGGCCTGTCCCAATGAGAGGAAGAGGTAAGCAGGTCAAGAGCTCCACCGGAGAACAAGAACCCATACAGTTTAGACAGCAAGAGCCCAACAGGTCAGCATGCCAGACTCCACGTAGAATGTGCCCCTATTCCCCTTCCCAAGGTTCTCTATCTCCCCAGCTCACTGCCACCAAGAGAGGCCCCTTTCTTCTCTCCTTGACTTGCTCTTTTCCCTCTCACCCATTTGAGTCCATGGGGCTCCTGCTGCATCATTTTTTGTGGGGTTTTTTCGGTGAGGAAGATTGGCCCTGAGCTCACAGCTGTGCCAATCTTCCTCTATTTTGTATGTGGGATGCCCGATGAGCTGTGTGTATGTAGGTCCGCTCCAGGGATGCGAACCCACTAACCCATGGCTGCCAAAGTGGAGCTCGGGAACTTAACCACTAAGCCACCGGGCCAGCCCAGTCTGCATCTGAGAGAAATGCAAAGATTTGAGACTGGGGGGTGGGGGACGCCGTGGGGCTGCTGTGTAATCGCAGAGTCACAGTTCGGTGTGGGTAGGATGGGCAGGCCTGGCTCTGGGGAGGCTGCCCGACCTTTAGGAGTGCAAGAACAGGCAATGGCATTCCTGGCAGGATTTAAAAACAGAGGACCATTGAGTTGACCGCCCCAGAGTAACCTCGGGTACAGCTGGACCTGTTGCCAAGGCAGCATAGTGCTGCTAAATCCAAGCGCCTCAAGATCCCTCTCGACCTGGGCTTTGCAAACTCCAGCCCTTTCTGCGTCCAGTTCCCCACCTCGGTCCCCAAGAACGCCGACCCCTGGGCTGGGTCCTGCTAGTCTTTGAAAGCGTGGGAACAGGAGCTAGCAAGCGGTCCCTCCCAGGCAGCCATTGCGAACCTTCTTAGTCAAGAATCCAGGCAGGAGCGAGCCCTGATCGGGAACAAGGTTTCCTTCCCCGCCCCCTAGTCTGGCTGGAGAGTGAGGGACGCGCGCCGAGTCCCACACCTGGCTCTCTCCCGCTCCTTTCCGCGGCGCCCAGGGGCGGCCATCTTCCACCCTGGGGGCGCGAAAGCCCTAGGGCCCGAGTGTCCCCTTCGGGAAATCCCAGGCTCCAGGAGAACTCGCGGGATGGAGCGGACCGGTGGGTGCCAGTGCGTGCGTGGTAGATCCTGCACGGTTCTCTACGGTTCGGATCTCCACCGCGGCGCTGCCTCCCGGGCTCCAAAATCCGACCCCCACAGCAAATTGGGCCAGCTGTCCCAGGGGACGGGGATTCGGGGCGGAGGATGAGCGCAGCAGACACACTTTCCTTCCCTCCCGGGCGCCCCAAGCTCTATTCAGCGCCGGAGGTCTGTTTGGCGCCCTGGGACGCAAAGCTCCCGACTCCCGCCTGCAGCAGAGAAAGGTGGTGGAGAGCCCGCAGACCCTTACCGTGGCATCTTCCCCCGCGTAGTGCCCGATGACCCGGTGGCCCCCCGGGTGCCGACTGGACCATTTAGTGATGTTGTAGACCTTTCGGTCAATGACGAGCCACTTGTCGGTGCGCAGGTTGTGCTTCTGAATCTCTTCCCAGCTGAAGGTGGGCATCGGCGTCTCGCGCTCCGTGGCGCCCTCGCCCTGGTTCCCCCCCTTCCCCATGCTGCCTGCCGACCGGGATGCCCCGTGCGCCGCAGCCTCCCTGCGCCGGCTGCCGGTGTGTGCGGCCCGAGCCCTCCTAGCTTTCGGCTTTTGTCTTCTCCTACTCCTCCCCCCGCCCCCGCCCCCTCCCCCAGCCCCCTCGCCAGAGCTTGGGAGTATCCCTGCCTTCCCTCCAGAATATCCTTGGCTTCCCAGTGCCCCCAAGCGGTCCCCTTCCTCCGCCCCTCCCTCTGCCTGCCAGCCCCCTATGGACTTTTGCCTCGGCTAAAAACTCCCGGGTTGCTCAGGGCCTCGACAGCTCCTCCGCCCGCCCCTCCAGCTCCCCCCGCCCCCCGCCCGGGGCTCCGCATCCTCCCGCTTTCCCCACCGCCCGGGGTTTCCACAATGATCAGCAGAGCGTCTGCACCAATCGGGACGCGTCGCCCCGCCTGCCATTGGCCCAGGAGGATCTTTCGAAGGCCAGCGGGCTGGAGGAGCGGTCCCCAGCTCCCCCCGCCCGCGCGCCGTTGAGCCGTGCAGCTTTGCCAGCTACGTGTCGGACCTCCTCCCTCCCCCGGCTACAGCTCCGAGGACGGGGGATCCCAGCGGAGCAAGGCGGACGAGCGGGGGCGCGCACGCCCGGCGCTCGCGAGGTTTGCACCTGATGCCTGCACAAAGAGGGCTCGGCCGCGCGGCGTGCAACCGACGCGGTGGGCGGGTGGCGCCGAGCTCGGGGCTGCTGAGCTCCGCGCTGGGACTGGGTTGGTTAGGTGACGCCCTGCCCCTTCAGTATCTCCACGTAGTCCGCGCTCTCCACATTGGCGCTCTCCCGCAGCCTCCCTGGAGAAACGAGCCGCCCTCGGGCTGGTCCAGGTCTTTGACCCTGTAATCAGACGATCTTAGAAAAGAGCTGCAGAACCTCTGCTCTGCTTCCTTGTGCTAGGCACCATGGTGGTGGGAGGAGGGGGGCGCCATGGTGGGAGGAGCGGTGGGGGGGGGGGACGGGGGGCGCGCGACGGTGAACGAGACACGATCCTTGCTCTGGACTCAGGAAGCTCACAGCCTAGCTGGGAGACGGAACTTGGAAGCAATACAGGACCACATACGATTAAATTGGGCAGTGGTGGTGTACAGACTCCAGGAAATAAAGATGGGAGATATCGAAAGGATACGTGGAGGGGCAGGCCCCCAGACGCCAGCTGGGTGCAGCTGCTTAGGATCAGTGCCCAGAGCGAAAGGGTTCACCCAGACCCCTGGATCCGCAAGGCTGATTGGGGATAAGCGGGAAATAAGGATGAACAGGATTTGGGGGGAGGACGGCCTTGGGAATAAGAGGCCCCCACATTTCACTGGGATGATTTCCAGGCCCCTGAGTGCGTTGGCACACTCTCCTCATTAGCATCTCACCCCAACCCTGTGAGGCGAACAGGATCCATATCCGTCGTTATATCTCACTTAAACCTGGCAAGACTGAGGTTTAAGAAAGATGAACCGGCCAGATGTCCGTGGTTAGCAAGTGGCACAGCTGGGCCCCTTCCAGACAGCACACTGCCTCTTGGCTCATGAGGTCAGTGGAAAGGAACCGTTGTAGAAACTTTGCTGGGGAGCAACCTGATTCAGGAGTAGCAGGAAGATGGCCGGCCAACTGGGGGCAGGGGCTTGGGGGGAGGTATTCCCACAGTGGTGCACCTTCTCTAGAACCCTGGCATATCACTCTGATATCGATCCCCAGCATCCTTCATTTATGCCACAGACTCAGACAGGAAGAGAACAAGGTCTCTCTGGCTTTGAAGCGCGGGAACAGACCTTCAGACCAAAAAGCCTCGCTCACAAGATAAGAGAGGATGAAGCAAGCAGCCTGGGAGAATAAACTGACTTCTATGCCTGTTAAATGTTTACTGAAATGATAACCCAGATTATTTTTTCAAAGGGGGGATTAACACAATACTAAATCTGAAATACTAATAGACGAAAAATTTTTTAGAAGTCGTGGCACTCTTTTAGAGCTCTTTTAGAAGGAGTGATATCTGAGAGGGAGACCCAGGGATTCTCTCATGGGGGAGCCTGGCAGGAGGAGAACAGAGCATGAAGGCCCTAAAAGGCAGCAGGTATATTTGGGGTGGACGAGAAGTGAGGCACAGCCAGGGCGTGGGGGGTCTGAGCAGGACCCAGAGTAGGCCCTGAAAGACATTTGCTGAAGACATGAATGAATGAATGGATGAATAAAAGAACAGTGAAGAAGGGCTCCAACTTGCTGCAGGCAGGGTTCAGGCCGGAAAAGCCTCTCATGGCTTGATAAGGATGGAGAACTTTATCCTGGAGGATCCTGGTGGGGTATTTCATAAAGCAGAGATGTGCTACGACCAGATTTAGGGTGTCAAAAGAGAACTCCGGGGGGCAAGTTGGGGCTGGGATGGGATCTAGGGGAGACACCCTGGAAGCAGCAAGATGAGTTCAGAGGCTACCACAACGCTCCTCCAGAGAGAGGAGGAGGGAGCTGAACTGAAAGAACCTCAGAAGGCTGGCGCCCACACCAGACACTGCCTTGCCCGCATCTGCCGTCTTCCTGATGTATTGTTTATTGTTCTCACTGCATGGATGGACTGATGAGGACTGTCCCCTTAGAGAAAACCCCATCGATTCCAGCTGGCCCCGGAGTCACTTAGGAAAGGGAGTGAGCTCAGAGAGGGATGGGGTTCCCATGGCTTCCTCCTGCCCCACAGAATCCCGCCCCCCCCACCGCCCCCAGCAGTACCAAGGACTGCAGCTTCCTGGGGATCTTGCCAGGACCACACTGTGAACATTGCACTTTATCAGAGACAAAAGAGACCAGCCTGGGTGGCTTGGAGCCCAGGTCCTCTCAGCCAGCCAAGTGGGTGAAAGGCTAGGCAGAGTGGGGAGGGGCTTGGGAGACAGCCTGGAGAGATGGAGCCCGCGTCATCAACCCCCACAGAATGGGCATCGAGAGGGGATTTCCATCTCGTCCTCACAAGGAGTCTCTGATCTCTGCTGGTAAACTGACAGGGTCATGGAACCGAAGAGACGGGTTAATCAGAGGGAACTGGAAAGTGAAAGATGCCCAAAGGGAGCAGCCCCTGGAGCAAAGAGAAAGAATCAGATTCTAAAAGAGCACCTCTTGGGCAGAGGACCAGCTGGCCGAAGCAAAATGCTCTTTCTGGCACTTTCTGTCACTTCCTTTCCTTGGGTGATAACTAGGGGCCAAGTCGCCCCTAGTTTTTAAAAAAATCTTCAAAGTCAACTTTTTCTCAAGCCGTGGCCCCAATCTCTGACGGTCCATTTATGGTTGAATTTTCTGAAAGTATAGTCAACCCTCCCTGGGTCTACTTTCTGTCTCCTGTTCATTTCTTGGATCATTACAATCTTCTCCAATTCTAATAGTAGTGATGACAACCCCTCCCATTAGCCTATCAGGTTAGGGCATGTAAAGGACTCTCCTATGGGGGGAACAAGTCCTTGGCACAATGCCGGCTACAGAATAAGCTTTTGGCAGCTAGTGGTTCTTAGCCTTTCCGCTCCTGAGCTCATCCTTTGCAACAAGGCCAAAGGTAGGTATCATTACTGCATCTTTGTGGATGAGGACACGGACTCTCAAGGTCTGGCCCCTCAACGGGCAGATAGTAGACTGATTCCTAGAACACAAACCCCAGACCCTGCTCCCATCAAGCCTTCTAGAACTCTCTCTGAAAGGTCATGAGCAAGTCCAGTCGCCCCTTCTCAGGCCTCCAAGAGGCATCCGGGAAGCCAACATCCCTCGCCTCTTGCAATGCCATGCTCCCTTGGTTCTTTGACAATACATGATCCCAATTCTACTGTTGGCCCACCCCTTTTCTGCCTCCTCCATTTGTTTCTCTTCCTCCTCCTCCGCCTCTAAATGTTCTTGCCTCTGGCTCACTCAGTATTTTCTCTTTCAGGGACCCATTTGGAATGACTCTCTATCTGGACTCTACATCCACTCACCTCCTCCCCATGCAAAGCCGAATGTCCCGCTAGCACCTCAAACACAGTGGAACCTCCCTAAGTCAAGGGGCGCTTCTCACCATATGTGTTCTTTGGGCCTCTCCAGGTCTAACCTCCACAGTGTCTGGTACAAAACTGAATCTGTCATCCTCCCTTCCAAAAATCAGCCCTTCCTTTTAACTTCTTCATTTCTATTAATGGCACCACTCTTCTTCCTGTCACTCAGTCTCAGAATTTCAGAATGTCTCTTACTTCTCTTCTCTTGCCTCCCACCCTTTCCAAAAAGTTGTGTTTGCCACATTCTTCCTCTCTCAAGTGTTTGCCAGCGGCCCCTTTTATTCCCTTGAGGGTCCCCAACGCTCAGCCATTGCGTGCACTGCTGCTGTGTCATTTTGCTAAGCCCAGCTCCTCTTGAGACTTCTACCCCTGCTTAATTCTCGTTGCCTAGTGAATTAAGCAGGGGTGGGGCAAGGAAGGAAAACACGTACATATTAATGGTGTTCCCCGAGGACATTTGCCTTGCCTGCAGCTCCAACCCAAAAGGCTAAGAAAATAGAGGATGTCATCAGAGAGGATGCCGGGAGGGGAAACTACCTTATTTTTGCCCAAAATCATGGCGGGCACATCCCAAGTAGTTCTGATCTTGAAGCCAACTAGTGACTAATGAGATGGATGTCTTACTGCAAAGGATGCTCCTCATTAGTCTGCAGATTGCAAGAGGAACAAGAAATAATGAAGGGCTAAGGGGCAATCAGACTTGATCGCTAAATCCTTGAACACCAAAATAAGAGGCACCTCCTTGAGACCTGAAGAGGAGAACTGACGCAAGGAGGCACATAAAAAAAAGGCTTACTTTATCCAGGGGAGCAGTGTAGGAAAGAACAGAGGATGCCCGTTCCGGAACACTCAGGCAATCCGTGCATGGTGGGGAGTGTCTAATATTGGATTCTCACATCAGATAAGATCATTGCGCACTTTTGTAAGTGTCCCTCTGAGTCCCTGTCAGGAAAGGACGGTGGCATAATGGACAACGAGTGGGACCCCAAGGAATTCTGGAATTAGAATGCCCTATTTTAGTCCAAGCTCTGGCCCTTATTGGCTGTGTGACCTTCATTGACCAAGTCACTTTATTTCTCTGCGCCTCAGTTTCCTCATCTGTAAAAGGGAGATGATACCAACCTCACAGGATTATGAAGATAAAATCAGACAAATACAATAAAAACTGACAGTCTATGAAGCAATATACCCAATGTAAAGGAGTTATTATTATTGCTATTGTTATTGTCCTCATGTGACTAGTGCCAGGCTTCGGTGCCACTGCCAATGTTTGCTTCTTTGGCTACCAGTACTGATAATTAACATTGCTTGAGCGTTTGCGATGTGTTAAATCCGTTATCTATTTTAATGCTCTTAACTATTTTATCCTCTTATCTATTTTAATCCTGCGAGGACCACGAAGGCTCAGAGAGGTTAAATAGCATGGCCAAGGTCCCACAGCTCATAAACAGAGATGGAATTTGTCTGATTCTGTAGCCTACGCCCTTTCCACCAAATTGCACTGTGTTGTTGAGGGTAGTGTCTCAGCGGTAAATGGTAAAGCCTAAGCTGCTCATTCGTTCATTCAACAGCTGTTTATTGAGCGTCCACACATGCCAGACTCAGAGTGAGCAAGGCAGGCGACGCCAGGGGATGGAGCAGACCCTCGAGTTTATCAAGTTCCAGTGTATTTGCTCCTTTTATAATATCGTAGTTTTTCCAGCTGGAAGGACCTCATTATGCAAACAAGATGACTAAGGCCCAACAGGTTTGAGCGTCTTGACCGAGTAAATCAGCGGAAAAAGAAGGACTAGAATTTTGGGTTTTCTGACTCGGAGGTCAGTGCTCTTTCATCTGTGATCCAGTTATCAACAAAAACCAAGACAAACACATTGCAATACCTGACGCAACATTACAAAACACACACTTGCATTTGAGCGTGTGCGAGTGAATGAGTCTAAGAGCGCCAAGGGGTTGGCACTCGGAGCCTGGACCCTGAAGGCTCCTCCTGCTCTCACTCTTTGCTGCGTCTGGGTCTCACCTCACTTTGGAGAGACCTGGGGCCAAGACGCTCCAGTCGGCTTGGGGTGGGGACTCGTGGGACCTCAGCAGGCTAGTCTCCAGCTCCCACCCCCAGCCTTTGGTTCACCATACTGCTGGCTCCCATTGCTAGTGCCCCAACCTGGGGTGACCCGAAGGAGGGGACACACTGAGAAGTGGGCATGACCTTAATGTCCTCATTCTCAGCTGGGGAAATCAAAGTTCAGCAAAGTGAAGTAATTGGCAGAACTGGGATGTGATTTTCAGGCTTAATTCCAAAGCACAAGTTCTTTCCAAACTAGCATTATTTCGGGCAACTCAGTTAAGCCTTTGGAAGATCCGTTTTCCCATTAGTGGAAAAGAGGTATATACACATCCTGCCTACCTCCGAGGGCTGTTGTGACGATCACTTGGTATAATGGACAGAAAAGCACCTTTAGATTGTTGTCGCGGAGGGTTAAATAGCGCAGATGCTGCACGTCTCTATAGAGATACGACATTGACCTGTGTTTGTGACGTTGCAGCTGGAGGCAACTTCGCCTGTAAGCGAATCATCTGTTTTCGCCATGGGTGGTTGCAGAGCCAGGACTAGAGTTTAGGTCTTTTGGTTTCTACTCCAGGCTCATTTCCCAGGGTGCTCGCAGGAGTCAGCAGAGCCGGGCAGAAACTTACTGCTCTGCTTCAATGGCTCTCCTCCTACGGTCGCTATCAGATGGCAGAGATGTCCTCGGAGGCCAGCTTGTGCATGACCAACCTTGAGAGGCCCAGGAGGGGCACAGGAAGGCTCTGGCAGGAAAGGGAGCCGTGGGCAGCCACAGGAGCAGAGCTGAAACCCAGGAGGAGTGTGGCCACGGGCCATCGGGCAGGAGCCCCACTGGGGTACACAGCACAGGGTGTCGCAGGCCAAGATGCGACAGGGTGGCAGAAATGCTATAACTTGGGGTGGAGAGGAGCCTGTCTGAAACTAAGGCCCAGAGATTGGCTTGTCCAAAATCACCCAGCACTTAGGAAGTCGGAGAGGTTCCTAGAGTGGTCTAGGCATCTGGGTCCGCCCTCAATGAACTTAACTGAAAATCCTGGATAAAATAGATAGAGCATCCCCAAAACGCAGCAGCCATCTGCTGCCTCAGCTGTGCAAAAGTTCATCAGATCTTGGATGACCTGTGTCTGTGCTGACGGAGCAGCATCCCTCACCTCTGGGTCCTGCCCCCAGGGGAGATGGCACCCTTAATGTCCTGGGTCATCTCTATCCGAGGCCAAGCAAAGCAGGGGACAACCAAATGACTGGGCTGCTGTAGTAAGAATACCAAACAGGGGAAGAATAGGCCCAAGTTCATTGCCCTCACTTTGTACCTCTTGGCTCTCTCTCCTTCCTTATAAACAAAATGGTTTTGAGTGGATCATCTCTAAATTCCCTTTTAATCTGTGATTCTGCTTTCTCCAAAGGCGATAGGTTGCTTCCAGTTAAAGGCGCCACCTCTCCTGTTTCAAGGCGGCCGAGCTGAGGAGGCAGTCGGAGCAATGTGAGCAGAACCCAGCCCAGCCCCGGTGCTGGCCGCTAGAGGAATCGCCTGCCAGGTTTCTGAGTCACCTGGGAGTCCTGTCTGGACCGGTACCGGTAGACTGGCAAACCCACGAAGAGCCTACATGCCCGTCAGAAAGGTCTGTCCTGAAGCCAAACAGGCTGCCAGTCTCCACTCTCCTCACCTGCTGCCCTTGGCCCTGACGCTGGAGGTGGCTCAGGGCAAGGCTTCTTCTCCTGTTGGCCAGTTTCTAAGTGTCCAGATTCAAACCCACACTCTCTCACGCCCTCAAAGAGATCCCGTGTTTCTGCCAGGTCAACTGCATCGCCTAATCATCTCAGAAATATATCTCCCTCCCGCTCCCCCTCCAAGGGCCTTCCCTGGTCCAGCCCCTTCATTCGTCTTTCTCCCAGGGCTCTGCAGCTGCATGTAAGACCCTTGGCGAGCTGGCGCCTAGCTCGCTGTCCTGGCTCTTTTCTCTCCTGCGCTCCAGCCATGTGGAAATTCCCCAAGCACGGTCATGACCTCTCCGTCCTCTTAGCTTTCACTCCCTGCTCATTTCCTGGCCAGAGTGCCCTTCCCCGACTGTCTGCCTGCAGCTCCTAGTCGACCTCAAGATTCAGTTTTCAAGTTGCCTCCACTATAGCAAAGTCCAAAGTGCCCCCAAAGCGCTTCTTATATATATTGTCACACCCCGCACTCCAACGTCTCGGTCAACGACGGACCGCATATCTGACGGAGATCCCCTAAGATTAGCACCACATGGCCCAGATGTGTAGTCGGCTGCACCATCTAGGTTCATGGAGGTGCGCTCTGTGATGTTCGCACAATGATGGAATCACCTGACGAGACGTTTTTCAGAACGCAGCCTGAAGCAACACATGACTGTCCAGTGTCACAATCATTTGCACCTCTGCCTCCATCTCCCCACCTGTAGGCTGTGGGAGGAGGCTGACTCAGAATCGACGCCTTGGCATCTGCTGGCTGCTAGCTAAACTTTTGTGAAAACTCCAGGGAGAGCTTTAGGGAAAGGCGAAGGCTGAGTGGAGGGACTCACACCAGAGCAGTGGGGTGTCCTGCCTTGTGGCCCCTTTGCCGGCTGAGCGACCAGGTCCTCTACAGAAGTGTGGTGCTGAATTCCATGCCCTCGGGCTAGCAAACTCCCATTCACATTCCGGCTTTGCCTCTCAGTTGCTTGCTACGTGCCCTTGGATAATCGGCTTCATTCTTTCATTAAGCATTTGTAGGCATGGTGGTGGCTTCACAGTGTGTCACCTTAGCTAAGCTGATCTCTCCCTCCCCTATGGGGTCCTGGATGAGGGCTGGCCAAGAGAGAAAGGTGTGCAGGATTTGGAAGGCGCAATTGAAGCGCAGCCATTTTGTTAAGTTCTAAAGGTTGTGCAGGGCACGCTCGGGGCAGCTCACGCACGCTCGCTGCTCTGCTGGCCCACCTTGTTGGCATAGGGCAGACGCGGGGCCCACAGCTCCTCCAGCTCCTGGGTCAGGGCGCGTGTGGCTCTGCGCAGTGGTCACCTGCATCATGGAGATTACAGGTGGTGACAGCAGGTGTGGTTCCAATTTGTCCCTCATCTTCCCTCCCGAGCTGGCCCAGCTGAGACATGGGGACACCTTACACAGACTGTGGAACCAGCTCCTCCAGCACGGCAGCTCTTTGGGTCATGGAGGTTCTATTTCTCTGATGGAACCCCACCAGCAGCTCTACGACAGGCACCCTCCTAGGCACTGGAGGCAGGAAAATAAACACGTCATCTCTCTTCTGGGTCTCAGATTCCCCATCTGGACAAGGAGGGGAGGGGTCATTAAACAATCTTTAAGATTCCACCTGCTCTGTCAAACACCTGATCGGAAAACCCCCGCAGGTAAATGGCACAAGGAGCAACTCATTGCACACCCCATGGGCTTAGGCAATCTGCGACAGGGCTCAGTGAATCCAGAAGCCACCCAGGAGCCAGGCTCTGATGACCCTGAGGCTATGTCTGCCTGGGGCTAAAAGAGAGACCTTTGGGCTCAGTCCACCAGTTAGCTTGGCCAAACAACTACCTGTTATTTTTCTTTCTTTAGTCCTGAGGTCAAAGACCTTCCATGCTGTGTGTGGGAGTGGGGAGGACACAACCTCTCCACCATGCTTCCCAAACTATCAGGGGTGCAGGACCAGCTTTTTAAAAAAATTTCCAATCAATTACAGATCAACACCTTCATGAAAGGCAATAAAATTGATCATTAGAAAAATGAAAGCAAAAAGAAATGCAATGTCCGAGGTCAGAATTTTTTATTATTCGAGTTAGTAGGCAAAACATTTCTCCATCAAACTGCTATAAAGATTTCTAAATGCTTACTCTCAGTTTCTGTACGTACCTCTGCGTAGACAGGTAAACAATTTGTAGGCAGGTAAAGATGTGTGGACCGAAGTTTGAGTTGGCCTGCGAGACGCCGGGAAGACCAGTTCCCCCACATGTGACATTGCCCGTGAGAGTCCTTGCTCTTCTGGTGCAGAAGAAAGAAATGAGGCCTTGGAGTCACTCTGTGATCTTGCCTCTTGTCCGACCGTCTCCGGGACTCAGGTTTCTCATCTGTAAAATGGTGCGCTGTCAGAACATAAGGCGACACACATCCATGAGGGCATGTTGTAAGGTCTTTCCATTGCGTGAGGGAGACCAGCGGAGCCTAAGCTGGAATTTGGCTGTGGTTGCTGATCTGCAGTTGTAGGAGCACATTTTGGGAGTCCTGGGGGCAGACAGGGAGCTGGAGAGACAGTGGTGTCTTGCGCAGCCTGGCCTCAGGGCCAGCCTCGGCTGAAGGACTGTTTTCACGTGCGCTGCCTCCAGGCCCAGAGACACAGAAGGACGCAGAAGAGAGAGGGGCACGCACCTCCTTTCTGTGAGACGTCAGCAGGGCTTGGAGCGGTGAGGTCTGTAGGGAGCCTGGCGCATTTAGCTCCTTAAGGCTTCTGCTACTTTGGGAGCGTGACCTTGGGAAAGTGACCTTGGGAAGCACAGGATCTTATGCAGCACCCCCTGAGCGGGGACAACCAAAAGGCAAGTTCTTTCAGGAAGCAAAGTGGGCGTGTTGGGGAGACATATGAGATGGTCTTTGTGGGCCCCGTAATAACTGGGGGAGACTCTGACCTCCAGTACGCATTCTCCAGGGGGCAGGTCACCCCCAAGGGGGCAAAAATTGCTTCTCAGGGACAAAAAAACTCTTGCCCTTTCTTTTGTTTTTCCTCTCTCTCTCCCATTTTTTTTTTTTTTAAGGAAGTTTGGCCCTGAGCTAACATCTGCTGCCTCTCTTTGCTGAGGAAGACTGGCCTTGAGCTAACATTCATCCCCACCTGCCTCCACTTTATATGTGGGAGGGCTGCTGGAGCATGGCCTGCTAAGTGGTGTGTAGGTTCACACCCGGGATCTGAACCAGGGAACCTGGGCCGCCAAAGCAGAAGGTGCGAACGTAACCACTGCACCACCGGGCTGGCCCCTCTTGCTCTTTCTATATAGAAACAAAGACGTGCATACAGGACGTAAACAGCTTTCTGTGGTAGTAAACTCTTATGAGGGGTTATGATTGGGGGCAAAATGTCTAACATGGGTCCTTAGGGGTATGATCATGAAAAAAGGGTTTGGATGCATCAACCTAGAAGGTCCAAGGTCCTGCCATCGTGTAGACAGATGCAAAAAGTTAGTGAAATCTGTTCATACCCACTCATGTCCGGGTTGCATGATTAGTGACAACCAACCCCAAACTCCTGAGTACTCTGCAAACTGGGACATCACAGGAGCCTTCGGCCCCTCCCAGGCCTGCCTTCTCCAGCGCTGGCCGGTCTCTTGCAAAGCTCTGAGCTGTCCACATGTCACTCCTTGGCTTACTGCGATCTCCGAGTTGTCTTTAGAAGCTGCCAGCTCGCACCAGGCACCACCTGAGAGAATTTAGGAACGCTGCATCCGGACTCGTGAGCTGAATGGGGAACTCTTCCTTCTCATCCCTTGCCCAGCAGAGAGCCTGTCTGCAGGGGCATCAGCAGCACTTCCAAACTCGCCCCCCACCCCCCACCCCGCCCTGCCCGCTGGGAGCCTCCTGATGCCCTCCCAGCCCCCACTCCTGCCTGGCTCCCTTCAGCCTGAATGAGCTTAAAATAGAACCTGGATCCTGTCACTCTCCTGCTTTTTAAAAACTTTTCCCATTGCCAAACTCCTCACTTGCAGTCTGCTTTCTGGTTTCGGAAAGTCAAGTTCTGAGCCAGCCCTGATGGCCTAGCAGTTAAAGTTCGGGGCGCTCCGATTCGGCAGGCCGGGTTCGGTTCCCAGGCGTGGAACCACACTACTCGTCAGTCAGTTGCCATGGTGTGGCAGTGGCTCACATAGAAGAAATAGAGGGACTTACAATTAGAATATACAACTATGTACTGGGGCTTTGGGGAGAAAAAAAAAAAGAGGAAGATTGGCAACAGATGTTAGCCCAGAGCAACTCTTTCCCAGCAAAAGAAAAGTCAAGTTCTTTCCTGTTTCCTGGCCTTTGCCAAAATTGCTGGCTTTTCCTAAAAATGTTCCTCCACTCCCCCTGCCCACGTCTGACTCAAAAGTCATGCCTCTGAGGAGTTTCCCCAACCAGCCCCGAACACCCTGTATTCGCTACCGGCTTCTTTTTTTGCCTTCGTAGCGGTCGTCACACTTTGTTTACTGGTTGACTGTTCTCCTTCCTGGTGGACTGGAAACTTCCTGAGGGCAGAGACCAGGTCCACTTGCCCACTACTGTCTACTCAGCCCCTCGCAGAGAGCCCGGCACAGAGCAGGCTCAGTAATTTCTGTTGAGTGAGTGCATGGATACAGGAGCGAATAGCAGGTATCAATGTCACTGATTAATTGCCCCGAGGAACCCAAGGGTGAATTTGGAAGCATTTAATTGTTTTTCCAAATTGTTTTTTCCCTTTTTGTTATGTAAAGAGATGCAATCACCAACCACCCTGAGCCAGACCCAGCTTCCCCACAAGAGCTATGCCTATGACCTTTGCCTTATTTTTAATGCTAAGATCTCTCCAGGAGGCGCTTAGGCCTTACTATGGTAACCTGCAGTGTATGCGGAAGCCTGTTTTCCAGCTGAGCCCGCGCAAGCGAATGCCCACCTCTCCCTTTTGAATATTCACTCCCCATCTGACATAAAAGGGCCCTGCTTCCCTTTGTCCAGGGACGCCAGGACTCTGGAATTGGTTCCGTATGGTCTCCCATTTGCTACAAATATACTTTACTTTGTGAGACAACTGCTTCTGGTGGAGAGTCTCATTTAACTCGCCAGGGGGCAACCCACTTTGGTTTCGGTAACAGTAAGGAGGAACAGGCTGGTATGAATATATGTGTAAATGGTCAAGGAACTGGAAGATTATCTTCCACTGGGCCTCCCACCCCACACTCAAGCCCCAGCACAGCTATTAAGGATCACTTGGGGGCCGGCCCCGTGCCCGAGTGGTTAAGTTCATGCGCTCTGCTTTGGCGGCCCAGGGTTTCACTGATTCGGATCCTGGGCGTGGACCTGGCACCGCTCATCAGGCCATGCTGAGGTGCCGTCCCACACAGCACAACCAGAAGAACCTACAACTAGAATATACAACTGTGTCCTGGGGGGCTTTGGGAGAAAGTAGAAATAAGAAGAAGAAGATTGGCAACAGATGTTAGTGCAGGTGCCAATCAGGAAAAAAAAAAGCGGATCCACTTGGGCCCGTGACAAGAAGGGGCTGAGGCCAGAAAGGGTGTCGCCCAACATTCTCCAGGGTTTAGGCTCCCTGTGACCCTGGAGGACTTCAAATTCTTGATCATCCACGAAACCTATTGGTAATTAATCTGGGAGGTGAGTTCCAAACTCTTACCTCCTCCCTGGGAAACCTGCTCAGTGAGCTAGTAGGAAGGATAACTCCTCCTCTGCCTGCTCCAGTGGGTACATCCCCAATGCTGGACAGGAGGAGTCATCACTCCTTTTACTGGCAATGTTGGCAAAACCCATGCACTACAAGCCTGCTCTTTACTTTTAAAGGCACCTAGTTTCCAAGAAAAGGATCTCTCCAGCCTGATTCCGCTATGCTAATTCATTGTGCTATTAGCCACACCAGTGGGTTTCCATTTTCAAGGAATTTTCAAGTCTTTGTCCTCCCTGATTCAGCCAACCTAATGCTATGATTAGCCAATCTAACCACCTCGGCCAAGCTCTGGGGAAGGAGACAGAGAGAATGTCAAATAGCTGATATACTAGAATTATGCCGGTTGCTTTCCACGTATTGTCTTATGAATGAGTCACTCACCGCCTGTGAGGTAGGTTTTATTATTTGCATTTTATAGAAGAGGAAATGTACACTCAGAGACAATAAATAGTGTACCTAGAACCACAAAGGTATTAACTGGAAACCGTTAAGAGTTCTTTGTCAGGGGGCCGGCTCTGTGGCCGAGTGGTTAAGTTCGTGTGCTCCGCTGCTGCGGCCCAGGGTTCAGATCCTGGGCGCTGACATGGCACCGCTCATCAGGCCACGCTGAGGTGGCGTCCCACATCCCACAACTAGAAGGACCTGCAACTAAGATATACAACCATGTACAGGGGGGCGGCGGGGGGGTGGGGGGGAGTTGGGGAGATAAAGCAGAAAAAAAAAAAAAAAAGATTGGCAACTGTTGTTAGCCCAGGTGCCAATCTTTAAAAAAAAAAAAAAAAAAGGAGTTCTTTGCCAACACAGGTTGTGTTTTTAAGCCCGAAGGAGACGTGATGAAAGATTTGTCTTTGGATTAAATTTGGACATCCACTATGTAATCCACGATCAGGTGAGGTTCTCCTAGAGAGGAGTCAACATTGATAAAGTCACGTAACATTGGTTTATCAGCCCGCAGGTGCATATTGGGAGTTCTTGGCGGGAGTAGAAGGTGATGAGAAGAATTTCAGTGGCCTCATGGACTAAATGCCAGGTGGCCTGAGTCCAGGTCCAGTTTCATTTTTCACACGCTGTGTTATTAAGCCAGAGCCCCTGCTTCTCTGCACCTCAGTTTCCCCAAACATAAAAAAACAGAGGTAGGGGCCAGCCCAGTGGTGCAGCGGTTGTTTGCCCGTTCCACTTCTCAGCTGCCTGGGGTTCCCCGGTTCGGATCCCAGGTGCAGACCTATACCACTCGTCAGCCAAGTTATGGTGGCAATCCACATATAAAGTGGAGGACGATTGGCACAGATGTTAGTTCAGGACTAATCTTCCTCAGCAAAAAAAAAAGAGGTAGAACTACATATCACTTATAATGTCCCTTCTAGATCGAATGTTCCATGAGTAAATCATTCATCATGTCTAGGACTCAGTTTAACCTTCCTGGACACACCAGCTCCTTTCTTGAATTCTTTTCTGACAATATTATGGTATTTTTTGGCTCCAAGTCACAAAAACTCAAGGTCCCCATTTCCTTATCTATCACTTCCCCCAATATTCTTTCTTTCATATTTATTCAGAATTCATTGATTCCCTCCCATCTCTGCCACCTCCATCCGGCTTCAGGTGACTGGTCTGTTCCATCAACTTCCCAACTGGTCTCTCCCTCTGTCTCAGTTTGTTCTGGTCCAGCCTGCAGATGCTACCAGATGGATCTTAAGAGGCCACAAAACTGTTCTTTCTGCTGTAAACCCTTCAGTGGCTCCCTCAGAGCTTTGACCTCACCCTCCAAGCCCTCCAAGCGTTGGTCCCAACCCAGCCTCTTTGCCTCTTAACTAACCTTGTGGACACACAACTTCTTGCGCCCTCTCTCCTCATCTACAAAATACGGAGAGTGGATAAGGTCCTGCTCAGAGTCCTTCTCAGATAGAACATATCCTAACTCTACTAGAGCCAGACTGATTTGTCTGCTGTCTCTAGGGTTTTCCTGCCTCCGGGCTGCCTGCTCACTATTCTGTCCAAATGTCTCGGGAGTCACTGAGGGTCTGACTGGTGGAGAGAGTGGAAGGGTCTCTAGGGTCGCGATCTGTACCAACTCTATGACAATGTGTGTGGTATTCCACTCCCAGAGTCTGCTCTTCATCTGCAGAAAAGGGGAAGTCATTCTTTTCCTGCCTCCCTTACAGATGGTTGAGAAGAGAAGATCAAATGAAGGAATGACTCTGAAAGCAACTCTTCCCTCCTTCCTTCCTTCCTTCTTTCCTTCCTAAAATAACAATCCTACGTGCCAGGCACTTTCCTAGGCATTGAGTATATTGTAGTAAACCAGACAGCTTTGGTCCCTGCCTCACGGAGGATCCTACCATGTAGACCAGCGTGGTCCAAAAGCACTTTCTGGGATGATGGAAATACAGTAGCCATCCATCGCATGTGGCTCCTGAGCACTTGAAACATAACTAGTGTGATCGGGAATCTGAATCTTCAATTTGAACTAATTTAAATTTAAATAACCACATGGGGCCGGTGGCTACTGTATTGGACAGTGCGGGTCTAGACATCTAGGGGTAAAAAAGACATAAAAAATAAACCAATGCTGGGGCTGGCCCCGTGGCCGAGTGGTTAAGTTCGCGCACTCCGCTGCAGGCGGCCCACTGTTTCGTTGGTTCGAATCCTGGGCGCAGACATGGCACTGCTCATCAGACCACGCTGAGGCAGCGTCCCACATGCCACAACTAGAAGGACCCACAACGAAGAATATACAACTATGTACTGGGGGGCTTTGGGGAGAAAAAGGAAAAAAACAAAATCTTGAAAATAAATAAATAAATAAATGCTTCCTCAAAAAGTTAAACATAGAATTACCATGTGACCCAGCAGTTCACTCCCAGGTAGACGCCCCAAAGAATTGAAAATAGATCTTCAAACAAACTTGTCCATGAATGTTCACAGCAGCAAAAAGTGGAAACAAGCCAAATGTCCATGAACGGATGACAGAATGTGGTATGTCCACACAATGGGCCATTATTCAGCCATGAAAAGGGATGAGGTACTGATGCACGGTACCACACGGATGAACCTCGAAAACATTATAGCAAGTGAAGGAAGCCAGGCACAAAAGGTCACACACTGTATGATTCCGTTTATATGAAATGGCCAAAATGGAAAATTCACAGAGACAGCAGACTAGTGCTTGCCAGGGGCCAAGGGGAAGGGGGAACGGCGAGTGACTCTTTATGGGTACGTTTCCTTTTGGGATGATGCCAATGTTTGGGAACTAGACAGAGGTGATGTCACACAACAGTGTAGACGTAGTAAATGAAACAAAACTGTACACTTTACAAGGGTTAAATGCACGTTGTGTGAAGTTCACCTCAAGATGAAGAAAGAGCCGTAAATGAAGACATATTGTCATCAGTGTTATAAAAGAACAACCAGAATGCCATGGTAGAGAATAGCGAGGAGCAGGGAGCAAACCTTGCTTCCAGGTGGCTTAGGAGGGATATTTAAGTGAGAACTGCCGGCCAGCAAGGGCTTCCGGGTGAGGAGTGGGGAGCAGAGTGCTCCAGGAAGAGGCAGCAGGATGGCTTGATGGGGAGCGAGTTTTGAAGCCTGGAGTTGGAAGGAAGGCAGACCGACCACAGCCAATCCTGGACGGGGCTGGGGAGGTAGGCAGGGGCCTTGTAAGGTGCACCCTACATGGCTATGTAGTCCACAAGGAGAGCATCGCTAATGATCCCCGGGTGATCGGTACACCTACAAACAGTATTTTGGCTATTTCTCTACCATTTCCAAATATGGACCACTCACCTTCCGCAAGCAAAACCCTGAAGGTTTAAGAGGTCTTCGCTGTGGAGTTCAGATGGTGGGGAAGGGGGACTGTCCCTCCCATCTGCTCTCCTTGCTCCTTTATTCCTTATTGCCTAGACCTCAGTGTGTCCCCTCGGGGGGCCCCCTCCCTCCCTAACTCTTCCTCTTCTTCCCCTATATAAGCTTCTGCCCCTCCCCCCAAGACGCTCCCCATTGGGTGTCCCCTTCCTCTCCAAGTGCCATCCTTCCCTAAATAGCAACAAAGTCCTGGTGGCTGGGGTTCCCTCCCCTTCAAACTCTTCAGCCTGGAGAGTCTTCTGAAAATCGGTGATTCTTGGCTCAGCTCACTTCCTGCTGGCTCCGTGGAGGGAAAGGTAAGCCCCAGCCTCAGGCTCTGCTAGAATGGATGTCCAGGTTGCCAGCTGGGAGGAGAGCACGAGCTCAGTTTGACCTGGTAGGTTGCAGAGTCCTGCCCACCTTCCCTGTTTGTGCAGCGTTGCCCAGTGCTCCGTGCAGAGGGTCAGCAGGACCTGAGGCCCAGGAGGACCGGCAAAGGCGCCAGGGGAGGGGCAGGTAGAATGTGCCTGGCAACAAGCCAGAGCTGAGGACAGCGGTGTTCCTGGCCATTTGGGTAGCGTTTCACACTTTGTAACACACGTCCACTGACTTCCCATTTGATTTTCACAGCCGCCTGGGGATCAGTCCAGCCAGCTGGCTTCCTCCTCATTTAACAAGATGAGCCCCAGAGCCTGACTTGCTTCAAGGTCATCCAGCCAGAGTTAGGACCCAGCTTTCCACACTCCGGCTCTGAGTTCTTTCTCCTCTTGCCTGTTCTCAGTGCCTCCTGCAGAACCCCGCCTCCCCCAAATGGAAGAGCCCTTCTCTCTCAAGGAGCATTTTCTGCTAATGCTAGGGGGTTGCTGGAGGGGCAGGAGGAATGGCCATCTTCAGTTCTGGGAGTTTCCTAAATGCAAGCCTGTCCTTGGCCGTGGAAAGACAAGATGTCAGAGTCCTGTGGGCACAGATGCTTCCTGAACTGCTCCTTCTGAGCCAGCAGCCAGGGGGTGGCTGAGCCTGCCTCCAGCCTCCAGCCAACATGGTTGCCGTCCAGGTGCCCAGCAAGAGTGTCGACAAGGCCAGAGGTGCTTGACTCTGCCGAGCGCCCGGGGCTGCTGCAGACATGTGGACCATTTCCTGTGGCTCCTCCTGCAAAGCTGCAGATGGAACAAGTAAGTGGGTTCTCTCCAGGTCCCTGAGGTCCAGGAGGGCTACGCAGAGGGCAGCAAAATGACACCAATGACACAGACATGATCTTTGACCTGAGATACCCCAGACTCCCTTGGAGCGGACCCTAAAGCTGGGCCTGTGTCCTTGCCTTTACCTGACACGCAAAGTGCCAACCTGGAAAGACCAATGCCCGTCCCCCTGTTTGTCTGCCTAAATGTTCCCTACATTTACCTTGTGGCAGCAGAGCAACCTGACTCAAGAGCACGGGAATCCATGGTTTAAACAAACAGCAGGCTTCTCTCCTCGGCTCCTCTTGATGATGACGCGGAACCTGGCTCCTGATCCTCTCCTCGGCCCCCGGCTTCCGCCGTCACCCATGAGGACTTCCATGTCTACGTCCATTGAGTTATGAGATTACATCTTCCAGATTTCACTGCTGGCGCCCGTGAACCGCACACCCCACGGTCTCTCGAGTTGCCACAGTTGAGGTCCCCGCCCTGATCACTCTTTCAATCACCGCTCTTTGCCTTTGACACACTGCTCCCACGGACCACACCCGAGCTCATCTGGACCTCAGGTCGATTGATAAATCTTGGTCTTTCCCTATCGATCAGGGTTTTTGGGGTTTTTTTTAAGGTATTGCTATCCATCTCTATTTTATTTATGGCTCTATAGGAAGAAAATACACCATGTCATAACAAAACAAAAGCCTCCAGGTGAGTCTGACGCCGGGGCAGGTTTGGGAAGCTGCCCCAGTCCGCCAGCCTCCCCAGCCCCCCTCTCAGGGCTCTGTCCCATTTCCACTCACCCCCTGCCTCCAGGGGGTCTCGCTGCCCCAGGCCTCTCTGCTTCCCCATTCCTGAAGCCTGGGAGTCCTCTGGGGCAGGCTGCAGCATTTTGTCTGTTCCCCATCCGTCTGGTTGCACAGTGCGGTCATTCAGGTTGCAGGCCCAGCCTCCCCAGCCCCAGGGGGAAGGAGGAAGTTGTCCTGGGTAATAAAGCCTCTTGAGTTGGGGGGAATCAATCCCCACATTGGCTCAGGCTGGCTCTTCAGAGCTCCACTGCCGGCCACTCCCCCCTCACCTCCCAGATCTGGTTAGCTGTCCCTGCCGAGGGTCAAGGGGCAGCAGGAGCAGCTGGATGCAGCCACCACGCTCATCACCAGCTCACCTGGGACCCCCAGGGGCGTGGCTGAGACGGGGCTCCTGGAGAGCGATGGCCTCCTCCAGGAGAACATGGAGAGGGGCGATGGGGAGATAGAGTAATGCCACCTCGCTGCTGCAGGCACTGGGCCTGGGCTCTGTGAGGCTGGATCCTGCGAGCTGGCACCGTCAGGACGGAAGCGGAACATTCCGAGCATCACACGGACACAATGCCTCCCTTATGCTCAGTTCCACTAACTCCACCTCCTCTTGTCTGCAAACAGCTGGCGAGTGTCCTGGACCGTCAGCGATGACGACAAGGAAGAGATGACTGTGCCCTCAGGAGTCCACAGTCTAGTGAAGAAGGTACAACGTGACAAGTGCCACAGAGGAGAGGACATTCGAGTTGCCTCTCTGAGGAGGAGGAGGAGTTTGTCAGCTAGAGAGGTGGGGAGGAAAGAGGGCATTTAGTGAGCAAGACGCAGAACACATCATGGGGCCCCAAAGCCACCCAGGGTCAGTAGTCTGATGGAGGAAAAACATTTGAAATCTGTTTGAAATTATTTCGCTCATCCAAGAATCACAGCCTGAGTGCTCACGCCATGGAAATTTCTACAGAGGATGCTAGGGATGGAGATCAAAGAATAAATTAGCCTCTGCCCTAAAGGGCATCCAGTCTGGCAGGGAAGTGCGGGAATACAAGTAATTGAGGATTATGGAGTTTTATCTATAGACGGAAATTTCCAGATGACCTGGCCCCATCTCTTTTTTTATAAACATGGAGAAACAAGAGGTGAAGTGACTCACCCAAGACAAACGTCAGCTGGTGGGAGAGCCTGGATCAGACTCAGATCTTCAGATTTCCATCCCACATGCGTTCTCCTGTACACGCCGCCGCAGAAAACTCCAATGGGCCTTTGGGAAACGCAGAGGAGAGACTGAAGACATCTGGCTAGGGGAAGGGTAGGTGGGTGAGGTGCCCGGAGCTGGGCCTCGAAGGCCAGGAAGGTCACAGTGTGTGGGTGCTCAGGAAATGGGGGTGTCCAGCAGCCCCGAGACAAAGGGGACACAGAAGGGACTCAGTGGAGCCAAGGCTGGGATGATAGGATGGGCTGGTTCTTGCACTGACCTTCTAACAAGTCTACACTTTATTTCTGAGCACAGAGGCATTGAAGGGTGTTGTGGTTCCAGAGCTGTGTTTTTGAGAGAACTCTGGGCAGGATGATAGAGAGGGCAGGGACCCGAGGGAGGGAGCCCACTGTGGCCATCCCATGCTGGTAGCCCTAAGGTACTCCCAGCCATGACCAGACTGGGACTCTTCCCTTGCTCCTGTGGGCATACGTAGGTAGGTTTTTCACTTCCCTTTGTAGAATGTAAGCTCCTGGAAATCAGGGTCCATTCGAGACAACCAGTGTGCTGGTCTCTGAAGGGGATGCAGAGATGTTCACCCACACCCACAGGATCTGACCATCTTGTCAGCATGCAGACAGGAGCGACTAAGAGGGAGATTGTTGGGGGTTGGTGAGGTAGGTAGGAAGTACAAAAACCTAGGAGATTAGAATAGCTGCTATGAAAAAAAACAGAAAATAACAAGTGTTGGCGAGGATGTGGGGAAATTGAAATCCTTGCTGGTGGGAACGTGAAATGGTGTCATTGCTGTGGAAAATAGTATGGCAGTTCCTCAAAAAACTGAAAATAGAATTGTCATATGACCCAGCAATTCCACTTCTAGGTTTATACCCAAAAGAATTGAAAGCAGGGTCTCAAAGATATATATTACACCCAAGTTCAGAGCAGCATTATTCACCATAGCTAAAACATGGAAGCAATTCGAGTGTCCATTGATGGATGAATGGATAAGCAAAATGTAGACCTGGATACAATGGAATATTATTTGGCCTTAAAAAGGGAGGAAATCCTGTCGCATGCTACAATGTGGATGAACCTTGAGGTCATTTTGCTAAGTGAAATAAGCCAGTCACAAAAAGAAAAATATTGTATGATTCCACTTACATGAGGTACATAGAACAGTCAAATTCATAGAGACAGAAAGCAGAATGGTGGTTGCCAGGGGTTGGGGGAGAGGGGAATGGAGGATTACTGTTTAAAGGGTGTAGAGTTTCAGTTTTACAAGATGAAGAGTTCTAGAGATAGAGGGCAGTGATGGTTGCACAACAATATATTTAATATCACTGAATTGTACAATGAAAAACGGTTAAGATGGTAAGTTTTATGTTATGTGTATCTTTCCACACACACGAAAAAATTTTAATGGAAAAAAAACCATGAGAAATCAGGGGTCAGCAAACTTTTTCTGTAAAGAGCTAGATGGTAAATATTTTCACCTTCACAGGCCACACAGTCTCTGTCACAGCTCCGTAACTACTCAATTCTGCCAATGTAGTGTGAAAGCAATCATAGACAATAAACACACAAATGAACATGGTTGGCTTCCAATAAAACTTTATTTAAAAAAACAAGTGGAGGGCCGGATTTGACCCATGGGCTGTTGTTTGCTGACTCCTGATCTAGGCTAGGGTCCACACCTGTGTTTGACTTTCTATCGAGTGTTGATTAGAGGCTGTGGGTCTGTGAAGCTCCGTATTAACTTGTAGATTTTTGTCAGAGTGCAAATGATTTCTCTCAGGTAGAAAAGTTAATTCCAAAAAAACCAGTTTTGTATCTGAGCCACTCATCTTGTTCTAACAATTTCTAGAAATACCCTGTTCTTCAAATTCTCCTGGGAGCCATCTTTGCTATCCTGCTGGTTCCCTCATTAATGAGTTCAACAAACCTCTGACATATGTTTTTCCTTTAAAAACAAAACCAAACAAAAACTATAGGAGATCTAAAAGGGATGATTTGAATTGTCGGGGTGATGGGGAGACTTCTTGGAGGTGGCATCATTTGAGACGGGTCTGAAGGTTGAGAAGACCGGCTGGCATGGAGGACGGGTGCAGGTCAGGGAAGGCTGGAGAAGTGGCGTGGGGCTGGAACAGGGACCTCCTCCAGTGGACAGTGACTCATGGATCTGTGACCCCATTCCGAAGGCCTCACGTGGTCTCCTGCCTGAGTCAGCCTCCATCAGGGTTGATGCTCCCAAGGCGAGGCAGCGGAAACGAGTGGAACTCAGAGGGCAGAGAACAGGAGTGGGTCCAGGTGCCAGCACTGCTGAAGACTGCGTGATCCTGAGAACATTTCTTAACCTCTGAACATCTGCTTTTCTCATCTACACATAAAGACATTGATAATTGTGGAATCGGTAACCCGCTGACTCAATGGCCCTGAAGGGCACATGCTTTCCTGGGCTGATGCTCCACAACTCGGATAACGCCTGTGCTCAGGATGTCTCCTGCCACCCCCAACCAGCCCTCAGGGGCTTAGGCGGTGCTGAAGCCTTCTGCTCTCTGCCTGGGAAGGAGGGTGACCAGGACACCCAAGGGAGGGACTCGTCCTGGCTGGGCAGCCCTCCTCTGATTCTGCTACACTGATCGTGCCCTCCTGCTGCTTTCGAACGAGTACAGGGGCTGTGCGAGAGGCCCGGAGGCTGCTGGGTGCCGTCAGACGGATGACTTTAAGCGAACGGTCTCGTAAACTGTGTCTAGCCGGATTCCAACGATGCAACAATGCGTCTGCTTGTAAAAAGTGTTCAATAGGCTTCAGGTGCAGCCGAAAGCCTCCAGCATCCCAGACTGAGGCCGGACGGCTGGGAGGCTATCTCAGGGCTTACTGTCCCCTCTGCTTTCGGACTCTGATTTGCTGGCCCTGGTGGTGCCAGGAGCTCAGGAGCTCTGGTCCTGCTGGGACAGGAGCTGCTGCTTTGTTCCTTGGCTTCCTGCTAATCAGGGCTAATTCCCCTCAAACTCAAAGTCCTCCTTGAGGCAGGAACAGAGCCTGGCTTGAACTGAGCAAGCATATCGGCAGCTCTGGAAACGTGAATTTATTCCTCCAAGTCACTCGTCGAACTGTGGGGGCCGAGTCACAAAGCACAGATAGCAGCCCGGGAGGTCAGGGCAACGTCGCCCTTGGAACGAGACACTCAGCCTCACTCCTGGCCGTGGGGATGGGAGAAGATAATGTCTCCCAAGTCTTGCGGCTCTTTAGCTCAGCCCCTGGCTGCTGCCTCTTCCCGACAGGGATGATCTTGACGAGATGAGACATGTGCGTCTCATCGTTCCACAAATATTCTTAGAGCTCCTTCTGCGGCCTCAGAGTTCATGGCTGGCGCAAATCCTTCTGGCTATTTCTGTAAGAAACAAATCGTGAGCCAGCAACGCCACTCCTAGGTAGACCCACCAGAGAAATGAGCACATCTGTCCATCAGAAAACGCGACCAGAATGGCCCCAGACTGGAAGCATGTCGAATGTCCATCAGTAGAAGACAGGATGAACAAATCATGACGCAGTCCTACAACGGGATACTACTTAGCAATAAAAAAGAACGAGATAGTGCTACATGCAACAACTAGGAGGAATCCCAGACATCGCAATGAGCACAAGAAGGCAGACATAAAATAGCACATGCTGCGTGATTCCATTTAGATGAAGTTCCAGAAGAGGCAAAACGAACAGACAGTGATACATGTCAGAACAGTGGGTACCCTGGAATGGGGGGGTTGCTTCGCAAAGGGCATAAGGAAATTCCAGGGTGTTGGAGATATTCCTTGTCTGTGTGGTGATTACATAGGGTTGTGTGTACGTGGGTGTGGGTGTGGGTGTATGTGTGTGAGTAAAACTTTTCCAAGTTGTACACTTAAGATGCGTGTGCTTTATCTATGCTATGCCTCAATAAAAACAATTAAATGACAGGATACACTCAAAATCGGTCTTTTAAGACATACATTGTGACTCTCCTTTCCCACCCACGGTAGCATCCCAGCCACACTTGCTGTCTTTGCTCAGCTGGATGCTTAGTTAGACGGTTCCATAAATGGCTCTTCAACGTCTGAAGAGTGTGGCGCTCTGAACTGCTCCTCCATAACCCGCTCACGGAAGCAGCTCCTCCACTTTACCTTCAGTCCCCTAAACCTCTGTCTTCCCACACAAAATGCCAGGGAAAAAAGAGAAGGGAAATACGGGAGCTGGGACATGGGAAGGCTTCACGCAAGGGTGAAAATTTGAGTGGGGTCATGACAGAAAAAGGTGTAAGAGGATGGATGCTACACTGGGGACTGTGGTTAACTCTGCAGAGAGAATGGCAGGGGGAGCGTTCCTATTTTACTCCACGTTTCCGCAATGGTGGACGCTTTTAAATGAACGTGAATTATGTCTACATTTAACAATAACAGTAGCGCATATTCACAAACCTCATAGGGTCCGACCTTCTCAGTTGGCCCGTGGTGAAGGTGGGGGCAGAAGTGGGAGCCCTTTGCTCAGGATGACGCCACTCCCCCAGGACAGGTGGGGCTGCGCACCGGGTCTTCTGGTCATCTACATCTCGCTCTTTGGAATTTGTTTTGTACAGGACCTGACCTGCAATTAACAGTTGACTGCTCTTGGTTGCTGATAATTTTGTTTGCTCTTCCTGCTGAGATTTTCTTGGGGGAGGGTCAGTGCCTCTCCCAGGACACATAATATATGAGTCAGCTCAGGCTGCCAGGACCGTATAGCAGAGACCGAGCGGCTTAAAAGAGCACCAGTTTGTTGTCTCAGAATGCTGGAGACTGGAAGGCTGAGATGAGGGTGCCAGCATGGTGGGGTTCTGGTGAGGGCTCTCTTCCTGGCTTGGAGATGGGGCCGCCTCCTCATTGTGTCCTCACACCCATTTCCTGGGTGCATGTGCACAGACAGAGGGAGATCAAGCTCTCCGGTGTCTCTTCTTCTAAGGGCACGAACCCCATCAGACCTGGCCCCAGCTTCATGACCTAATTACTTCCCGAAGGCCTGTCTCCCAATACCATCCCCCTGGGGGGTTGGGGGTTCAACATATGAACTCGGAGGGGACACCTTCAGTCCGTAACGCATAATAATTCTCCCCGGATACACGACATGATTTTGAATCCTTTTTCCATATTGGACATTCTTCTCCTGAACTTTATTTAATTTAATCAACAAATATTTCTTGAGCTCTTACCATGTTCTAAGCTTTTGGAATACATCAGATAAGAAAAGGACAAAGGTCTCTGCCCTCATGGATTTTCTTTCCAAGTTTCAAAGATTTGACTAGCTCTGTAGAGTGTTTGTCATCAGTAGATGGAAACTTTCAAACTTCACAATCTTGTGTCAGGTGGGACTAGGCGTCCTTCACCGGTTCGAGGTCGAATCCTTTTCAAGGCTCGTCACGGGGGCACAGTAACCGTGAGATGATAAAACGTGAAGTCAGGTCTTGTACACTGCGTGCTCTGGATGATAGAAGGGACATTCCATCTTCTTACAAGCGGGGAAGTGATGGCAGAGCTGACTACTAGAAGGTGGGGCTCGTGTTATAACTGCTGGTTCTGGAGGCAGTACCGGAATTCTTCTACTTATATGAAGGGACAATCTACTTTAGTACATTTTACATCCTATTTACAATTTGGATGAACAGACATTTTTCAGCATACTTGCAACTGGGGAAGTCTTTGCGAAGTGAAACAGGATGATGGTTAGCACACGCATCCCCATTTTTATAGGCAGCTCCAAAATTTTCTCTGGTTTCTGTGCCACACTCAGTTGCCTCATCTCAGTATTTGAAAAGCCACCATGTGGGTCATCAAGCTGCCAAGTGATCAATTGCAGCTGCTGTGGGTGGAGGAGACCTTTGAGTCCCTTGTTTGAGGCTGCTATTTGGTTTATGGGTTTCACTCCTTCAAAGCACACCTCCTCCTCTGGACCTGACACGCATCCTGGGAGGATGGGGAGACAACATCCAGCATCACTATAAACTTGGAATTTGCAGGTTTCTCTGGTTGGACAAGATCTTGTGTCTGCATAAGCTGTCCCAAAATTACCCAAAGGGTATCTGCAGTCTTTATCTCGACTCTTGGTTTGGTGCCACTACTGTCTCCTCAGCCAGCTTTGGCTTCTTCAGAAGAGATGACCTGGTGCCTGCATGGACCGTGGATTCTGTGTCATAGTCGTCTGGACTGGTCTGCAGTGTCTGCCATTCCTGCGTCAAACTGCAGTGGGGATAACAATTGCCTCTGCTGAGTCCCTTGGCTTTTTTCCACATTTTCTCCTTTTGTCTCCTCTTCTTTAATGGAGGGACTTATTCTAGGGGTCCTGCTTTGCCCCTGGACCATTTCTGCTAGCAATTCTTCTTGAGAAGTTCGAGTTCTGGGAGCAACTGGAAGTGTCTGTTTCTGGGAGACAGTAGAATAGTTAGTTGTTTTTGTTACAGATTCTTGAACTTCAGAGGTAGCCTTCCAAATTAGATTCTTATTTATTTATTTATTTTTTTGCAGGGGAAGATTCACCCTGAGTTAACATCTATTGCTAATCTTCCTCTTTTTTTGGTCTCCCCAAAGCCCCAGTGCATGGTTGCATATCCTAGTTGTAAGTGTTTCTAGTTCTTCTATGTGAGCCTCCACCACAGCATGGCAATTGACAGATGCGTGGTGTGGTTCCATGACCAGGAAATGTACCTGGGCCACTGAAGCAGTGGGAGCATGGAACTCTAACCGCTGGACCATCAGGGCTGGCTCCAAAATTAGATTCTTGTTCGCTTGTTTACAAGGTGGAAGCAAAGGTCTCCTTTCGGGCTCTGCTGGAGGTGCTTCCTGTATGGGACCCACGATCACCATCTTCCTTCTCTTCTTCTCCATCGTGGAATTTTTTTTACTTTAACAACTGAACCTACCACAGGCAACTTTCTCTTCTGAAACTTTTCTTCCTCAATACTTGTTTTTTCTGAGTCATTTTGGAAGAAGAGTCTGTAAGTCTCCTCTAAGTGGTTAAGCACTTCTGGTTCACACAAACATCCTGTTCCACATACCCGGCTGTTCTGTATCTCGAGTTGCTTGGCAGTGTGAATCCTGTTTGGCTGCTGTTGAAATCGCAACCTGTTTCAATGAGCACCACTGTCTGCATTTCCACTTGCAGGTAGTCGATAAATTTCAGTAGAAGGGCGAAAAGAAGGACATGTAAGTGTCCCAGTAGGTTTTTTCTGAGATAAGGGATTCTCCTGCACAAACTTGAGCTTCTTCATCAATGAGATCATCTGGTTCTGGCTTAACATCTGCCACATCTTCAGAGGGCGCTCACTCCCTCAGTGTCTTCCCTGTTGACATTAGTCAGGTTGCAGCTCCATCGTCCTAAGTCTATCTCACATTAGTGGTTTTCTGCTCCCGTGAACTTGTAGAAACTCTGGAGTCTCTTTTTTCAGGTCTAGTGCTAGAAACTGCAAGGGGTGGCATTGCAGCTCCATGCCTTCTCTCATCTCCCTGACTGAAACCGCTCTTGTTGGAAGGCACGTGATATCGAAGATGTTGGTATCAGCAGACTTTAGACAAGAAGGGGCAGTTGTAACAGAGCACGGTTTATCTAATATTCCAGGAAGCCAACAAAAGCTCCTAATTCTTGCAACTTCCCCTTAATGGCACTCTGGATCTTGCAGCTGATCTCGGTACCCATCTCTATGTCTCCAGGGCGGGCAGCAGGCTCAGCATCGCAAGGCCTTTCACTTGCCCACAGTCCCACTGGCGCCACCACCACTGCTCCTGGCTGCATGCTTTCCCACCTTTCTGTTTCTGGTCAGATCTCTCTCCGGACTCCAGACTCATTTAATCACCTGCCTGCTCCACATCTCCACTCTATCGACTAATATCTGTAGTGGATGCTGTGGGATCCAGCTTAGATTTTTCCCCTTCAGAACCAAAGCACTCATTTTCTCAGCCGCCAGTAGTGTGGGCTGTTCATAGCTGAGTCTCTCCCCAGGAATTGCCCTCATCTGAAAGAAGCTGCTTCACCCAAGTTGAGGTCCCCTCTCTGGAGCAGCCTGAACCCATTGACAGGTTGAGGCAGCGAGGCAGAAGCCCAGTCCTCTTGCTTCAATTCACGTCAACTCTAAGGAGTCATCCCGGTTCAGGTATGTGAATGCAGCCATTGATATGGTGGATGAGCTCTTTTCTATTCCTACCAGGAAGGAGGACCGGAAAGTGTTCACATTCACAAGGGATGGACACAGCATACACTGTGGCCTTGCCCCAGGGCTATGGTAACTCTTCTCCTCTGTCATAATATAGACTGAAAGGATGTGGACCATTTGGACATTCTGTGGAATGGATGCACTATATCAATGAACAAAAGTGGCAAGCATATTGGAGGCCTTCGCAAGACATATTTGTTTCAAAGGATGGGCGAGAAATCCTATCAAGAGTCAAAGGCCCAGTTCGACAGACGTTCACTCAAAAACCTGCATATGGATGTTTATAGCAGCTTTATTCTTAATTGCCAAAACTTGCAAGCAATCAAGATGTCCTTCAGTAGGTGAATGGATAAATAAACTGTGGTCCATCCAGACAATGGAATATTATTCAGCACTAAAAAGCAATGAGCTATCAAGCCATGAAAAGACATGGAAGAAACTTCAGTGCATATTACTAAGTGAAAGAAGCCAATTTGAAAAAGCTACGTACTGTATGATTCCAACTATATGACATTCTGGAAAAGGCAAAACGATGGAAACAGTAAAAATATCAGTGGTTGCCAGGACTTAGAGGGAGGGAGGCATGCATAAGCAGAGCACAGAGGATTTTTAGGACAGTGACTGATGACTTCTCCAGACAGTGGTGAGGGGAAATCCTCCCAATGGCCACAACTTCATGCCATGTGGAAAGACAAGTGACCCTGGATAAGAATATATATAAACTCATGGACAGTGGTGAATGGGTTGGCTAGTTGGTTGCAGGGTCTATGAGTGGAGGGGAAACACTGGAAGATCAGGGACAAAGAGATCAGGGGAAGAGGCATGTGGGAGAGCCTGTGGTAGTGAGCACAAAGTGTACCTTTATATCTCATGTCATTGTCCACCAGGGAGCATCCTCCGTGGAACAGGCGCCAAACACCAAACTCTGAGTTGCAACTCAAGACAGCAACTCAGCCAGTTCATGTCACCCAGCCTCTGTCAACAGCCATTCCAGTGCTGACACAGTTGTGCATGAGCGGAGTAGCCATGGTGGCCAAGATGGAGGTTACAGATGAGTTCAACAGTGTGGGCTCACGTCTTACCCTCTACTGCCACTGCTGAATATCCAGCCTGCTGGCAGAGACAAGTGTGCTGGAACCAGCCTGTACTGGCTTGAGACAGTCAACTGTCAACTTTTCAGGAACTTGCTGTCAGTTGACATCGTGTTGGTAGCCTGAAATTGGCCACAGTAGGAGTATTTACAACACCGAGACCAACAGATGCTACAGTTAGAGCTCCCGCATGTCTCTCCCCCTGCTCAGAGAGCAGGTGGTTAAACATTTGCCAGCATACTACTGTCCAGAGACCAAAGCTGAGCCTCTGATATGGCACTATCCCTGAGGACACCAACCAGCCCCTTGGTGGCAAGTTGATTACATTGGACTTCTTCCGCCTTGAGAGGGTTAGCAATTTATCTTGATCATGACTGACACACATATTGGGGACTTTCCTGCCCACAGAGCCTCACCCAGCAATGTTATCTGAGGGCTAACAGGTTCAATCCACTGCCACAAGAGCCCACGTTATCTAGCAGAGGACTAAGGAACATACAATGGGGCAAAGGAGGTGTGGCAGTGGGCACCTGACCATGGAATCCACTGGCCGTGGCACATAGGGCACTACCTAGAGGGTGGTAGCCTGACACAGTGATAGAACAGCCTTTTAAAGGTACAGCTGAGTTACTAGCTTGTAGCAGTAGCCTATGAGGATGGGGTGCCATCCTCCAGGGCGCAGCATACACTCTAAATCATTGACCTTTATGAGGCGCTGTGTTCTCAATAGGTAGAATACATGGGTCCAAGGATCGAGGGGTAGAAGTATGGGAGGCCCTACTTACCACGACTCCAAATGACCCAGCTTGAGGAATTTGTGCAACCGAACCCTGGAACTCCAAGCAATGTGGGTTGAGACATCCTGGTTCCCGGAGGCAGAACGCTGCTACCAGAAGACTCAGCAAGAGTCCCACTGAGATACAAGCTATGGTTTGTTCCTGATCACTCTGGGATCCTCATGTCAACAGATCAGCAAGAAAATAAGTCACCATCCCAATGGGAGTATCTGCCCCTATCATCCGGAAGAGGTAGGACTTTCATTACACACAAGGGCAGGGAAAAATACATTTGGCCTCTTAGTGGGAATCCACTGAGGGCTTCTTTTGAGAGCTCCTTGGTTCTGTGCTGGCTTTACGGAAGTAAAATTTACATACAAGAAAATTCACTATTTTTAAGTGACCTATTTTGTGTTTTCACAAAGACATATAGTAACGTAACCACTACCACAATCACATTACAGAACATTGCCACATCTTCTCCAAAAGTTTCCCTGTACCTCTTTGCAGTCAAATTTCTCCTCCTACCCCAGCCTCTGGCAACCACTGATGCGTTTTCTATCACTATGGTTTTGCCTGTCCTAGAATTTCATATAAATGGAATTATACAATATGTAGTTGTTTGTGTCTGACTTCTTTCACTTAGCATAAAGCTTTTGAGATTCGTCCATATTGTTGCCTGTAGCAGTAATTTGTTCCTTTTCACTGCTGAGTACTATTCCATTGTATGGATATACCACAATTAGTTTTTCCATTCACCAGTTGCTGGACATTTGCATTATTTCCAGTTTGGGGCTGTTATGAATGACGCTGTTATGAACATTATGTACAAGCCTTTATATGGACAAATACGTTCTTCTCTTTTGAGCAAATGCCAAGGAGTGGAACTGCTGGGTTGCATGGTAAATCTATGCTTAAGTTTATAAGAACTTCCAAACTGGTTTCTGAAGTGGCTGGACCATGTTGCATTCCCACCAGCAGGGCATAAGAGTTTCAGTTGCTCCACATCCTTGTCAACACTTGATATTTTCAGTCTTTTTAATTTTAGTTATTGTAGTGGATATAGTGGCATCTCATTGTGGTTTCAATTTGCATTTCCCTAATGACCAATGATATTATTTGATATATACATGTGTTTGTGTGTGTGTGTGTATATATATATATACGTAAAATCCTTGATGAAGGGTCTTATTTGCGACCCATAAATATTCTTTGGTGAAGTGTCTTTTGGAATATTTTGCCAACTTTTTATTGGATTTTCGTCTTCATCTAAGTGAGTTGTAAGAGTTCTTTATATATTACATGTACAAGTCCCTTGATGGATATATGTTTCACAAATATTTTCTCTCAGTCTTGACATCTCATTTTATCATCGGTGTTATTCAAGAAGAAAACATTTTGAATTTTAATGAAGTCCAATTTATTAATTATTTTCTTTTAGAGTTCATTCCATTTTGTGTAGTCAAGAAATCTTTTCGTAACACAAAGTCACTAAAATTTTCTTCTATTTTTTTTTTTAGGTTATTATAGTTTTAGCTCTTATATTTAGGTTTATGGTTCTTTTACAGTTAATTTGTTTAATATGGGAAGCATTTCTTCATCTGTTATTTCCTGGAAGATTTTGTGTAGAATTGACAGTATATTTTCCTTAAATGTTAGGTAGAATGCACCAGTGAAGCCATTTTGGCCTAGACTTTTCTTGTGGTATAGCTTTTTTTTTTTCTTCTTAAGATTGGCACCTGGGCTAACAGCTGTTGCCAATCTTCCTTTTTTTTTTTTAAGGATTGGCACCTGGGCTAACAACTGTTGCCAATCTTTTTTCCTTTTTTTTTCCCTCTGCTTTATGTCCCCAAACGCCCCCTGTACAGAGTTGTATATCTTAGCTGCAGATCCTTCTAGTTGTGGGATGTGGGACGCTGCCTCAACATGGCCTGACGAGTGGTGCCATGTCCGTGCCCAGGATCCGAATCCTGGGGCCGCTGCAGTGGAGAGCGCGAACTTAACCACTCGGCCACGGAGCCGGCCCAGAAAAGCTTTTTTAAAAAAAACAAAACTAAAGTCCATATTTTATTCAGAGTTCTTTAGTTTTAACCTAATGTCCTTTTTCTGTTCCAGAATCTTATCCAGGGTACCACATTACACTTAGTCACCATATCTCCTTAGGCCCTTCTTGGTTGTGATGGTTTCTCAGACTTTCCTTGTTTTTGTTGACTTTGACAGTTTTGAGAAACACTGGCCAGATATTTGGTAGAATATCCCTCAACTGGGATTTACCTGATGTTTTTCTCATGATTAGGTTGGGGTAATGGGTTTGGGGAAGGCAGACCACATACAGATCAGTTATGGCAATAATTATCAATGGTTTAAGTTCCCCTAATGAAAAGGCAGAGACTCAGAATGGGGTAAAAATGAGAGTTAAATTACAGGTTGCTTACAGCAGACTCACCTAAAACAAAATGACCCCAAAAGGTTGAAAATGAATGGGGTGGCCAATGCAAATGTGAAATAAAAAGATAGCATTAATCTCAGACAAAGCAAAAACTTTTACTCAATGGCAAAGACACTGGCCCTTAGGAAGTACTCAAAACCCGCCTCTCACCCCTCTGAGGCCAGAACTTTTTGGGGGAGGGGGGAATCTCAGGAAAGCCTGTGGAGAGGCTCAAGGCAAGATTGCCAGGGACCCAGGTCACCAAAGTGGCTGGGACAGGCTGAGCGTTTCCCATGCCCCCTCCCCTTCTTCTCTGGTGGCTTTTGATCACCCTCATCACTCCAAAGAGAACCAGTTAGAGTTCAGAGGCTGGGGAGACTCTGTGTGGAGGCCTGCCAGCTCTGGTTCATGCCACTTTAGCAAAGGCCCTTCTCCTGTATGGACCTCAGTTTCCTCAACTGCAAAAGGAGTTTAGATCTTCTGATCTCCAGGTTCCACCTTAGCACTAAAATGTCAAGTCTCTTCCTGCTCTTTTGTTTTCCCCTCTTTTGTTGTTCTGTTGTGTTCTTTTTTTAAATTTCTATTCAATCAGTGTTATCGACGATGTGCCAAATCTACCAGGCATAGGAGGTGTGGGGCAGCCTGAGTCACTGTCCCAGGGACGCTCCAGCCCCACGCTGCCTGCCTGGTTAGCAGCGGGCACAGCGAGCATGCCCCAGAGGGCTGCCTCTGCCCCTCTCATTCTCCCCTGAGGTGAGGGTGCACGCAGAGGAGAGTGTTGGGGGGCCCTCTTTTCATGCTCCTCTCTTTGCAGGAGTCCTGCCTCCCTCGAGAGCCCTTTCTAACTCTGACTCTGGAAGTCTGTCCCTGACCTCCTACAAATGCGAACGAGTAACTCAGTCATGTTGGCCCTCCATTTCTGTATCTGAAAAATACCCCTCACCTTTCCCTACCTTAGTTACACAGATAAGTAAAGTGCTAGATAAAGACACTTTGAGAGCTCAAAACATAAAACTATTCTTTAATAAACATTTTATGGGCCAGCCCCGTGGTGTAGTGGTTAAATTCTATGCGCTCTGCTTTGGCAGCCTGGGTTCATGGGTTTGGTTCCCGGGAGCAGACATACACCACACTGTGTACCAGCCATGCTGTGGTGGTGACCCATGTACAAAATAGAGGAAGATTGGCACAGATGTTAGCTCAGGGCTAATCTTCCTCAGCAAAAAAAAAAAAAAAGCAACTTTTTAGTAAAGAAAGCCTTTCTGTAAATATGACCAATGTTATTAATTTGAGGCAAAGACTCCCATTTCTTCATGAAAGTAACTACTGAGGTATGGGAAAGTTAACTGTCTTGCCTGAGTTCTTGTACAGTAAATTAGAATTAAAAAAACAGATCTCATGGGCTGGCCCTGTGGCATAGTGGTTAAGTTTGGCTTCAGTGGCCTGGGTTCGGTTTCTGGGTGCAGACCTCCACTGCTCATCAGTGGCCATGCACTGGTGGCAACTCACATACAAAATAGAGGAAGATTGGCACAGATGTTAGCTCAGGGCCAATCTTCCTCAGAAAAAAAACAAAGAAAATCCAGATCTTCCTACTTATACTATGTTCCATCAGCATAAAAACTGTCTTCCCCTACTGTTATTTTTTCAGATGTGGTAATGGTCTTGGGGCGATGTTTTTTTAATCTTTAAGAGATGCATAGTGAAATATTTACAGATGATGAAATTTTGTGATGTTTGGAATTTGCTTCAGAATAATTCAGAAACAAGTGTGTGAGATATTGATGAAACAAAACTGGCCATAGGGGCCAGCCCAGTGATTAAGTTCACATGTTCTGCTTCCACAGCCCAGGTTTCACTGGTTCAGATCCTGGGTACGGACACAGCACCACTCAGCAAGCCATGCTGTGGTAGGTGTCCCACATATAAAGCAGAGGAAGATGGGAATGGATGTTAGCTCAGGGCCAGTCTTCCTCAGCAAAAAGAGGAGGATTGGCAGCAGATGTTAGCTCAGGGCTAATCTTCCTCAAAAAAACAAAAAACTGGCCATGAATTAAAAACTGTTGAAGCTAGAGGATGAGTACATGAGGGCTCATCACGTGATTTTCTCTACTGTTGTCCAGGTACAATACAGTGAAAATTACTCTTCTCCTCTTCTCCCACACACTAACCTCTGATGCCTTTTCTCCCAACGATGCAGATCACATTTTCTGACGATATCTAACCTCAGTCTGTAATCCAAGCACCAGGGTCATCAGAAGACAAGGGAGGGACAGTGAGAAGGGAAAGCAGTCGAGAATTGCAAAGCGGCAACAAGAGACAGTTTCTTGACAGGTGACACCCATCACTTCCCGAGCCCAGGGAGAATAAAAACAATCATGGGTCCATGAGGGTTCATGATACTGCTTTCTCTAGAAGGCAGTGTCCAGGATGGCCAGGCCTTCCCCCGGGGCACTGAGCACAGGTTGAGGCCTAACCTGTACTTTGGGAACTCTCTGGAGGGAGTAGAAACTGTCCCTCCTGGGACCTCACCCCCAGGACTGAATGGCATGGCTTTTGCCAGTCCTCCATGTCAAAGTTGTGCAGCCAGAGTCCAAGGAAAGCCAACCCACAGTCTGCCCGCTCACCCCAGAATAGCTTCAAAGACACCAGAGAAAACAGCACAAGAAGTACATTGGCTTTTTTTCTATCTGCAGAAACTGTGGACCCCAATTAGAAAAGAAGAGAAGGGTAGAAAAAAATGAAATATGGTGAAACTCTTGCCAGTCAAAAGGTGAGGTTGCTCAGCTGCCAGAGCTGAGCAAAGGCACCAGGTTCTAGAGGCCGGTGCCGTGGCACAGTGGTTAAGTTCGGCATGTTCCGCTTCGGTGGCCCAGGTTCACAGGTTCAGATCCCAGACATGGACCTACACCACTTGTCAGCCATGCTGTGGCAGCAACCCACATATAAAGTGAGGGAACATTGGCACAGATGTTAGCTCAGATCTAAATCTTCCTCAAGTCAAAATAGAGGAAGACTGGCAACAGATGTTAGCTCAGGGCTAATCTTCTTCAGCCAAAAAAAAAGCACCAGGTTCTAAACCAAGGGGAAGGAATGACAGAGATGCCTACCCAACGAGTTTCAATTTTCTTAGGGAAAAACATCATAAGTAAAGATAAATGACAGAGGCCAGCCTCATGGCCCAGTGGTTAAGTTCATGGGCCCCGCTTCGGCAGCCCTGGGTTTCATCGGCTCAGATCCTGGGCGAGGACATGGCACCGTTCATAAGGCCATGTTGAGGTGGCATCCCATACGCCACAACTAGAAGGATCCACAACTAAAAATATATACAACTATTTGCCAGGGGGCTTTGGGGAGGAAAGGGAGAAATTTTTTTTTTAAATCTTAAAAAAAAAGAAAGATAAATGAGAAACAACAGATTTATAGGTAAAAATATGTTACAATTAATATCCTTAGTGGCGAGTTCTCACAAACCAATGAAAAGAGTCTGTCATCCCAATAGGAAAATGGACAATGGGTATGAACAGGTAATTCAAGAAATAAAAATAGTCAGTGACATGGGAAAAGATGCCCAATCTCATTAGAAACCAAAGAAATGCAATATAAAATAGCAATGAGTAGTATTTTGGGTCAGTCATATTGACAAAGATCTTAAAAGTGGACAATATTCAAAGTTTATGAGGATGTCATTACCAGGAAATAGTTGCCTAAATTGGTTCCAAGTTTGTGGGGGGCAATTTTTTTTTTTTTTGAGGAAGATTAGCTCTGAGGTAACATCTGCTGCCAGTCCTCCTCTTTTTGCTGAGGAAGCTTGGCCCTGAGCTAACATCCGTGCGCATCTTCCTCTACTTTATACGTGGGATGCCTACCATAGCATGGCCTGCCAAGCGGTGCCATGTCTGCACCTGGGATCCGAATTGGTGAACCCTGGGCCGCCCAAGTGGAACGTGTGCACTGGCCGGCCCCATGTGGAGGGCAATTTGATAATATATAACTAAATTTAAAATGTATATAGCTTTTTGACCCAGTAGTTCCACTTCTGGGAATTTATTCCAAGGAAAGTATTGGACAAATGCGTAAGGATGTATATACAAGGCTGTGCAATTGTTAGAGCATAAGTGGAAACTTTCACCCAAATGTCCTCCATGGGGACTGGCCAATCTCCGCTCTCTAATTGGTCCTTCCCATCGACGTATAAACTGATGAAGTCTGTCCTGTCTGTGATGCCCTCAACTCCACGCCCGCAAGGCAAGCGCTGTTGCCTTCACTTCACAGCCAGACTTCTGGAAGGGTCCTGTGTGCTTTTCTCCACTTCCTGACGTCTCAGCTTACATCTGTGTCACCTCTGCCACACCAGTGTGCTCACCAAGATCGTTCCTGAGGGTCCCACGTTGTAAAATCCAACGGACTCTGCTCGTGGCCTCTTGGAAGCACTTACCACTGTCACCCACTTTCTCCTCTTTTGAAACACGCTCCTGCCCTGGCGGCCATGACGCTGTACCCCCCTGGTTTTCCTCCTTCCATCCCGCTCCCTCTTCTCAGTCTCCTCCGCCGGCTCTCCTTCCTCGGCCCAGCGCCTCCCTCGCCTCTGTCCCAGGATCTCCTCACTCTCCTCAAGGCAGCTCAGCTGCCCCTCGGCTTCACTCACCACCTGGGGGCCAACGGCCCGCAGACCGATGTCTCTAACCAGAGCTCTCTCTCCAGCTGCTGACTGGACAACCTTGTCTGTGTCACACAAGTTTCTCAGACTCAGAATAACCAAACCTAAACCCATCGTATCCCCTCTGCCCGCTCCTGCACGCCCTCTTCCTTCTCTCTGCTAAGACACCACTGTTTGCCCAAGACAAAAAGTGACTCTGGGTTTCTCTCTGCCTCGCCCTGTTCAGTCACTACTGAGGCCTATCTGTCTATTTCACTTGACTCCACGGCCGTTATCCCCACGCAGACTGCCAGCCATTCCCACAATGCAGCCACAGGGGTCTTTCACGGCAAGTCCGATCATGCCCCTTTGATACTTAAAACTGATTCAGATTTCTCACTTCTGTTAGAAAAAAGTCCAAATCTCTGACCAGGGCTTATCGACCAGGGCTGACCTGTATGTTTAGCTTCTTTCTTATCACTCCCCATCTCGCCTCCAGCCCTCCCGACTGAACATCCGGTCCCAGAGTGGATAGCCTCCCCGTCTAAGGTCTTAGGTGTCCCCCTCTTCTCACACCCACGCAGTACTGTGTGCCTTCCTTCACCGCCTCCCTGCTTTCCAGAAGACGTCCCATTACACAAACCCGCAGGGACAACTCCCAGAACAGGTGCCAAGGCCGACCTATCACCAGAGGAACAAGAAAAGCCCACGTTTCTCCAGAAGTCCACTGATAGAGCAAAAAAGAGAGACAGGGAGAAAGAAAAACAAGTTCCCCTCACTAGCAGAAGGTCTAGGGTCACTTTTGCTCACAAGTGGGAAAACCAAGGCCCATGGGTCATCAGGGCCCCTGGCTCCCCTCTCCTGGAGGTGGTCTGCAGAGATGGGCCCAAGGCTTGGGAAGGGGTTCTACCATCACTGATGACATCTCTGATTCATTGTGTGATGCAAAGAGCTTTCAAGAGGGCTAGTGAGGCTGCCTTACTCAGACTTCTGGCTAATGAGCCATCACTGGGCCGTGACTTACCTGCTGGCAAATAGTGAGGAGGTTATTATTGAATTTTGACAAGATTTGGGGGAACTCTAATAAACGAGAACTCCAAAACTCACACTGGCAGTGCCCTGACCTGGGATCTAGCCGAGCCTTCCACACCCCTTCCTACCCCATCTGTAAGAAACCCATGCCTGCTCTTCCTGAACCTCTGAAGCCCAGCAAACCATGTCTTCTGAAAGAGTCGCGGCTTTGCTGGCCCCTAAAGCTTCCCCAGGCCCCAGAACGACATTCCTGGGACTTTACCAGCATTACAGAAACAGGCTCTAGCTTGTCCTCACTCCTGGAACCTCTCCTCTTGCTAGGATTTGCTTAAGCAGGTCAGTTATGTCTGACCATTGGAACTGGAAACAAATGTCTTGGCTGAATGCAGGAGATCAGAACTTATCGCTCCTAGGCATTCAAGAGGCCCTCAGTATGTTGGCTCGGCTCCTCCAGCCAGAAATCCCAGAACCAGATTGTCCTCGACCTTCAGAATCCATTTATGGAGTTCACAGACAACAACTCAGAAAAGCACAGAACCCACCACGACCAGTAATGACCAATGCCTACGGTGAGTGTCCTGAGGATGTAGGAGGGTGTGTTCCTGCGCCTCAGGGAAGGGTCGGGAGCCCAGTGACTGTCCCACGGCGTCTCTCAGATTGGGGTACTTCTGAGGGTACACAAGCCCAGAGGATAAACTCGGCCCATGCCCAGGGTTCCCACTCACTCTCCTCCGCCGTCATGATCCTCCAGTGGAAGAGTTTAAGAGGCAGTGAGTCCAAAGGAATAATGTTGCTTGCTAACCCCAAAAGGCTATTCCCACCTGCCCTTTCAGGTCCCCATGGTTCCCACAGAACTACAGTTACGACCCACGAGTAACACGCAGACTCAGTTCCCAACATGTCTCCAGAATTGCCTGAGTGGGTCACGACTGCCCCATGTGCTTATTCATTCTTAAGTATCTACGAGCCAAGCATGATATTAAGTATTGGAAGTAGAGGCTGATGTCCTGAAATATGCTCAGATGTAAGTCCCCAGGCCTTCTCTGTTGCTAAAGGCTAATGGAAGGACATCAGGACCAAGTTTAAGCTTCCGGGAGCCCTGCACGGAGACCCTGGAGGGTGGAGGGCTCCCCCTTGACATACCCAAGGACCAGCAGCCATGATACCTGAGTTTCAATTCTGAAGAAAGATTCCTTTCCAGATATTTCAACACTGACTGTGAAGTAGATATTATCCCCGTCTTGAGGCTTGGAGAGATTAAGCAACTAGCCCAGGGTCACACAGATAAGCGACAAAGCTGGCTTTGGAACGTGGCCGTGTCTGGCCCTAAAGCCCACACATGCTCTTTCCTTCATGCCTCAAAGCCCTTGAGAAAAAAATATTCCTAATGCCAACCCCGGCGCTCAGAAATCTTGTGCAAAATAGGGCTTCTCTCAAGGGCTTGGGGTGGGGTGGGGGATGGGAGGGTGACTGCTACTGCTACTGGGTGTGGGGTTTCCCTTTTCCAATGAAAACATTTCAGAACCAGATAGAGGTGATGGTTGCATGACATTGTGAGTGTACTAATGCCGCCGAATATACACTTTAAAGTGGTTAAACCCATGTTATGTGAAAGTTACCTCAATTAAAAAAAGACAAGAAAAGGGCTTCTCCTTTAAGAGGCTGGGCACTGTGACTCCCCCATCCCTGTTTTGTCAGCTCACTGACACCCTTGCTAAGACAGTGAGGGATTTAGCTTCCTACCTCAGATAAACCTCCCACGAATTTTCCTCAGTAATCTGTCTCTAGAAGTTTCCGACATGTCGATCTGAAACCTTGGGCCCTACATCTTGGTGCTCTGGAGTATCTGATGTGGCCCAGTCTTATATTGCTGGCCCTACCATTGCCACAGAAAGAAAAGGAGGAAAAAAAATATGACTCCTCCGGAGAAATTTGTTTTAAAATATGATATCATGTATGCTCACATGAATGAATTCCATGGATTTTGGTTAGAACAAGTCAGAAAACCAGATTCCATTGTGTTATTACAGAGGCAAAGGGTCACAGGTCAAAAGTCAGCTTATGGGTTTCAGTTCAGGGAAGAATTCCAAGGCCGAAACACAGGAGACCCCTCAGACAGAGATTACTTAAAATGCCATTTTCTGTTGTTTCACCTAAGAGGTATTATTCCAGGTTAAAAAAACAAAAAACTTTCATGAGCCATGATATCTCCTTCCTGGGAACACACATCTTCTTGCTGGAATGAGCAGAGGACCATGGACAGCAAAAGTCATGTGCCAGGGGGCCCAGCCCAGGCCTCTGAGCAGGAGGGGGGAACCAAAACTGTCATGTACCACATAGCGATGTTTCAGTCAACAGCGGATCGCATATACGATAGTGGTCCCATAAGATTAGTACCATATAGCCTAGGTGTGTGGTACGCTATACCATTTAAGTTTGTGTAAGGACACTCTATAACGTTCACACACAGTGAAATCACCTGACACGTTTCTCAGAATGTATCCCTGTTATTAAGTGATGTATGACTGTACCGCCATTCCCTTCCTGAACTCATCGTGACCAAGTCACAAAAAAGCCCTATGTCTCGTAGCAGAGAGAACTGCAGGAGAATCTCCTTGAGCCTCTGGCTGAGCAGTGACCAGAACATGCAGGAAAGAAAACCACTTGAGGCCAGGAAAACAACCACCAGAATGCTGTAAGCCAAACAGTTCCGGGAGCACACACAGGGCTGGGAATGGTTCCAGCAGTCGGAGCAGAAAGACCCCACAACCCAGGGCAGCACCTTAGCAGAGGGAATGAATGAGCTCTCGATTAAAGGCTGCTAGGGACCCACCCCAACAAAGCTTAAAAGCAAGTCTCAAAACTGATTCCAAGTAACTAACTGCATGCCAGAACAAAGCCCAACACTACTTAAATAAATACAGCAAAATCCCTCACCTATCAATGTAAACTTGACAATTTCTGGCAGCCAATTAGATAGTACTATGCATGTAAAGAAGCAGCAAACATGTCTCAAATCTTGGGGGAAAACCAATGATTAGAGCAGACCCAGTACTGACAGAAACAATGGAATTGGCAGACAAGGATATAAAAAAGCTATCATAAATATGCTCCATATATTCAAGAAGCTATCAAAGATATAAGGAAGACCCAAATGGAACTTCTACAGATGAAAACTACAATATCTAAGATGAAAACTACCCTGGGTGGGATGAACAACTGATTAGACACTGCAGAAGAGAAGATCAGGGAACTTGAAGCCATGCCAATAGAAACTGTCCAAAATAAAGAAGGGAGAAGAAAAAGACTGACAAAAAATGAGCATCAGTGACCGGTGGAAATATCTAGCACTCTCACATATGTGTTATTTGGGGTTACAGAAGGAGAGGAGGGATGGGGGGAGGACAGAAAAAGAAGCTGAAGAAAGAATCGAGGCCACTTTCCTGATGAAAACTGTGCAATCACTTTCCATGTGCCTTAAAATAGTGCCCATGTTCCTTACACGGACCTCCAAGATTCCACCCACCTTCCCTGCTTCCCTCTCTAGTTTCAGCACCACCACTCTCTCTTTCACCCAGTTCGCTCCAGCCATGCTGGACTTCTCAGCTCTGCAAACTTCCTCCTTGCCTGGGCTTTCCCACATGCTGTTCCTTCTACCTGGAAGGCTCCTCCCACTCCCAGCTGAGTCCTACCCTTTCTTTAGGTCTTAGCTAAACATCACTTCCTCAGAGAAACCCTCCCCAACCTCCTAACTGGACATGGTCCTCTCAGCACCCTTAGCTCCCACACTTCTCCTTGGCAGCATTTGGCACATTTGAGATGAATCAGTTACGGCCTTGCTGTCTTCTTCTTTACGTCTTGCTCATCACCACCTTCCCCATGCTCAGGGTAGCACCCGAGCCTCCAGCTGGAGAGTGTCAGAGATGTAACTTCAGTGCTTATACTCATCTTGCTCTCAAACTATCTGTGTGGTGACAAGCCAGTCCTTGACTCGATTTCTGCCCCTTCAGCATAGAATGACTGTCTCAACTCAGTCCCTGATTGCCCCTCTAATATCTTCTGGCAAACATCCATCTTTTCCAGGAGCAAAAGGGGCCAGGAGAGCCCTTGGAGAGGGAGAGAGATGCCCATCTGTGTTAGTGAGGGCTTTCCAGAGAAATAGAACAGGATGTTTGTGTGTGTATATATATGAATGGAGTCTGGCAACTCCAAAGTCTGCAGGGTGAGCAGACTGGAGACCCACAGAACAGCCACCATTGCAGTTTAAATCCAAAGGCTGTCTACTGGCAGAATTTCCTCTTCCTTGGGGAAAGCCAGTCTTTGTTCTATCAAGGCCTTCAACTGATTGGATAAGGCCCATCCACATTATGGAGGGCAATCTGCTTTGCTCAAAGTCCATTCATTTAAATGTTAATCTAATCCAAAAAACACCCTCACAGAAACATCCAGAACAGTGTTCAACCAAATATCTGGGCACTGTGGCACAGCCAAGTTGACACACAAAAGTAATCATCACACCATCTAAGAGTCCCTCAGACATCCTCTCTGTGAAGCCCTCCCCCATCCCAACCAGTAGGTGCTCCCGAGGGCAGCTGTACATGCTCAATAAGTGTGTCCTCTCTCTCTCTTTTACTTCCTCATTCCCTGTTGTGTGTCTTCTTTCCCCCTCTAAGAAGTCTGTCCCAGGCCTGAGTGAATGACCGACTTTGGCTCTCTATACAGGAATGGTGTGTCTTTCTCTTCCATCCTGCTGGTCTTCATCCTTGCTTGATGTTTTACAATTACTACTGGAGACAAGGTTGATTATTCTAGAAACCAGTGGGCCTTTCCTCTTTCCGCACAAAGTCTCTCTCCTGACTGGTCCATCTACACCTGAGTGGGCTTGTTGATTTGCACGTGTTGCTTTAGGATGAATGGGTAAGGAGCTAGTCTTGGGTTGTGGGAAAGCTTAAATGGCAGAGTGGAAAGGGCACTCCTCTGTGGTACCAATACTCACTTTAGCTGCCGTTCATTCAGTTTCTTTGGAGAATATTCTTCCTAGATCTTTGGCTAGGGCTAAATGGCTGGCTATCTACTGGCACGTGAATGAGGATGGAGGAAGAAGGTATGGAAGTGTGAGCAGCTGATGGGTGCAGTTGTTCAACAGATGGATTTTCATTAATACCTGACATGGCTTTCCCATCTCACTCCCACCCTCTGCCCAGACGTACCCCACTCTCTGGGATTCCACTCAGCAAGTTGGCTGTATCCTCCTGTGCTTTTGGCTGTGGTTTCCTCCACTCCATTTCATCCATCAAGGCATTTCGATCTATCTTATATCTTCCAGAAACTCATTGAAATCCCTTGTCTACTGATGGGCCATCCTGTTCTCCTCAGTATTACGAGCTTAGTTTTCTTTCTTTTTCTAATTTTAATGGAGTATCAGGAGGCAGAGAGACGAACACCCGTGCTCAGTTTGCTATACTGCAAGGCAAGTCAAGAGTAATCCTATAAAAGGCTAACTTTCTTCTTTTTACAAGGTTTTGATCCCCACCAACGTCCCAAGAAAGGTACTACTTGCTGTTATGAACATTTACGCCCTTGTGTAAGTGAAGGCTGTGAGCACACCTGGTTGATAGCAATGGAGGTCTGTCTAGATGTCATACATTACATGAGGTGTTGTACTCACACAACTTGTTTGCTCTGCATGGAAATCTAATGAAGGAGGTATTAAGAACCTCTATCTTAAAGATGAGGTCATTGGGGTTTAGAGAGGTAAATCACATGTGGAAATATTCACTATTTTCATGTATTCAATAAATATTTATCAAGGGCCTTATCAATGTGCCAGTCACTGTTCTGATCGCTGGGGATATGAGAGTAAGCAAGAGAAAGTCCCTACCCACCTAGAGGGAGGCAGAGATGGATGACAAACAGATAAACATGTAGTATGTCAGGTGGTGACTGCGTTACAGGAAGAATAAAGCTGGAGAGGGGCAGGGGAAAGCCAGGAGTTGAAGTGGGGTACACTTTCATACTGGGTGGGAAGGCCTTCCAGAAAAGGTAACATTTGTGACATGAAGGAGGACAATACAAGCCTCATCCTGGATAAAAGATGACTGAAAGATGCGTCTTCTTTCAAGAAGCCATTCAGCTCGAATTAAATGGAGACTCTTTGCACCGAAAAGCCCTTTGATTATTCGGATGCTGTGCGGGTAATTCCGTGAACGGCTGACTTCCTAATCTCAGAGAACTACACTGTACGCAAAGATCCTTGATTAGCTGATGAATCAACTCGAGCAAAAGCACAAAGTAAAACTGAAGGTAAGTCTGTTCTGGTCTCTACTATCTACTTCAGTTACAGCTCCCTCTATTTTTATTTTCCTATCATTTGATATAAAGAGATAACATCTCTCTTATCTGTCTTTACCATCTAAAGTATAAACTTTTATGCTTTGATAGACATCAAGTTTTGTAAAATAGGTTTTAATTATTTATAAAAAGCCATAAAAGAGCATTCCACCATTTATGTAAAAAATAGGAAAAAGTGTATATATCCACACACACGCATACATACGTACACTCATATTCACAAACATATGCAGTGATAGACTGCAAAAAACGCCTCGAATTCTTCTCAACCCTGCGTCTGTGCCTTTTTGCAATGCGACTTGACAGCCTTTCCTTCAAGATGTGGAGTCTTTCTCTAGTGCCCTTGAATCTGGACTTGCCCATTTGATTTAATTTAATTTGCTTTGGCCGAAGGTTCATTAGCAAACGTGATGAAGGCAGAGGCTTGAAAAGTGCTTGCGCATTAGCGTGTGCCCTCTTTTCCTGCCAGGAACTCCTCCATCATCACATGAGTGAGGCTGGGCTGGCTTGCTGCGTGACAGAAGGTGTGTGGCTGTCACAGCGGTTGACATTGATCCAGCTTCCAGATATGTGAAGACTGCCTCGTCCAAACAGCCTGCCAACCGCCAGACACGTGACCAAGGCTACTCGAGACCATCCACCCCGCTGAGCACGCCTGGACAAGAAATGCCCAGCTGGCCCACAGAGTCTTGAGCAAATACAATGCTCGTTATTTTAAACCACCCAATTTTAAGTGACTTGTCATGCAGCAAAAGCCAACACAGACATGAAAAGAGTATCTCTGGATAGATTTCTGAGCTGGTTACGTGGGTTGCCTGGGGTGGTGTAGGGAGGACTGGATTACCGGCTGGGATGAGGGCAAAAATTTTTACTGTATTCCTTTTTGGACCTTTTGAATTTTGAACCCTATGAAAGTCTGAAATATGTTCTAAAAAATAAGTACAATTGTAAAAGGTTACAGTTACAAAATAAACTGGTGGAGAAGAGAGTTTCAGTTCGTAAGTAGTACTTTTTGTTATTACTTCAAAAGTCACTGAAACTGACAATGAATATAGAAGGCTTGTTGTTTTGTTTCCTCACTCAAACAGATCGAAGACCTTTGTCCTCTGGCACAATAACAGCCTAAATGTACCATCTGGTGTTTGAGACAAGGCCCAGTCTCTTGTCCCCTCTGCAGTGGCTCAAAATGAGTGCTCTGACAGTTTCTAAAACTCTAACACCATGAAGCATTGTTTTGTCCACATCTTGTCAAGATCTTACTCTGAAGTCCACATTCTTTCCACTATGATGTAGTGCTGCCTCCTTCCTGGAGAACAAGAATGAGAGCACTGAGATCTAAGCCATATTGGCTGCGTGTGACAAAACCTGAACTGGCTCAGGAAAAAGGAGGATGTGGTGCTCCATCAAATTCAGGGAAAGGTGGAACAATCCAACCAGGGGAAGATGGCGGTGGAGGGGCCTCAGGAACAGGTGGATCAAGGGACATGAAAACTGTCAGCATTCTCCGCCCTCTGTTTCTCTTTGATGTCACTTCATTATCTCTCCTTGCAGACCAGTTTCTGGTGGCTAGACTGCTGAAAACGACTGAATCTTGGATTTTATGGTTTACAGCATTGGAATGTAATGCGTTCTAATCTCTCGAGGTGTAAGCTCAAATGCATGAGGAAGGACTCCGACTGGCATGCCTTCCTTGCCTCGAGTTCGCATGCCTGGATGGACCACCTGTGGCTGGAGACTGACGTCCAGGAATCCACATGCTGGAGTGGGGGAAGGAGGCATTTTTAGAAAAGGAGAGTATTGCTTCCAGAAGAAAATAGAATGCTATGTGGAAAACCAGAATCTGAAGATGGAAACAAAAATGGGCTTGGGAATCCAGACAGCTTGGGTCTGTGTCCTGGTGTTGCCACTCTACAGTGGGACTCTGCGCAGGCTACTTACTCTTCCGGAGCCTCAGTTCTATCCATAATACCTACCCCATAGGGTTAAATATGAGCAACAATATGCCTAGCATACATAGCAGGGGCTTCAGCGCTGGTAGGTACTCTTCACTGTGGTGCTTAAGACGAGCACTGAAGAGATCTACTGTGGACCTTTCTGCAGCACAAATAATCCTTGTGCGCAAAGTCTCAGGCTATTAGAGTTCGAAGCTATCGTTCAGTCAGCCCAAGTGCTGGTCCCATCAACTAGTACCAGATATGACAGAGGGTTCTCTGAATTCTATTTTTAATTTACTTCTTCAAGAAAAACTCAAAAGCTCAAGAACCACTGATCTAGCCCAACTCTTCATTTTCAAGTAGAAAATAGATCAAATCCTAGAGCAGTCACATGACTCGTTCAAAGTCCTGGCGTTGGAAAGTGGGTACTACAGAAATCGTCTAGCATTTTGACTCAAGGTGGGATCACGTCTGACAGAACAGATGGGTCTTTATTTTTTTAAGGCCTCTCTCATTATTCTTTTTAATAGACTTTATTCTTTTGAGCAGTTTTAGGTTCACAGCAAAATTGAGCAGGAAGTACAGAGTTCCCACATGACCCCTGTCCCTTTACACACACAGCCTCCCCCACTATCAATATCTTCCACCAGTGGTACATTTGTTACAACTGATTAACCTATATTGACACATCATTACCACCCAAAGTCCATAGTTTACATTAGGGTTCACTCTTAGCGTTGTACATCCTACGGGTTTTGACAAGTGTGTAATGACATCTATCTACATTATAGTATCATACAGAATAGTTTCGCTAAAAATCCTCTATGCTTTACTTATTCATCCCCCGCCCAAGCCCTGGCAACCACTGATGTTTTTACTGTGTCCATAGTTTTGCCTTTTCCAGAATGTCATATAACTGGAATCATGCAGTATACTATGGACTGAATATTTGTGTCTCTCCCGAAATTCATACATTAAGACCAAATCCCCAGTGTGATGGTGTTTGGAGATGGGAACTTTGGGAGGTGATTAGGTCATGACGGTGGAGTCCTCACGAATGGGATTAGTGTCCTTATAAAACAGACCCCACAAAGAACCGTCAACCCTTCCCATAGGTGGAGTTGAAGCAAAGACAGCTGCCTAGGAAGTGGATCCTCTCATCAGACACCCAATCTGCCAGTGCTTTGATCTTGGACTTCTCAGCCTCCAGAACTATGAGAAATAAATTTCTGTTGTTGACAAGCTGCCCAGTCTATGGTGTCTTTATTATGGCAGCCCAAAGGGACTAAGATACTATACTTTTCAGACTGGCTTCTTTCACTTAGCAATATGCATTTAAGGTTCCTTCATGTCTTTTAGTGGCTTGATAGTTCATTTCTCTTTAGTGCTGAAAAATGGTCCTTTGTCTCAATGTACCAGTTTGTTTGTCCATCCACCTACTGAAGGACATCTTGGTTGTTTCCAGTTTTAGTGATTAGGAATAAAGCCAAATATTGGTTTTAACACAGTAAACATTGGTTGCAGATTTTTGTGTGGACATAAAGTTTTCAACTCAATTGGGTAAATATTTAGGAACACTATTGCTGGATCATATGGTAAGACTGTGTTTAGCTTTGTCAGAAACTGCCAAACTGTCTTTCAAAGTGGCTACACCGTTTTGCATTCCCAGCAGCAATAAATAAGAATTCCTGTCGCTCTGCATCTTTTGCCAGCGACAAAATCTGATCTTTTTATCAGTGTTTTGGGTTTTTGCCATTCTAATAGGTATGTTGTGGTAGTTTGTTGTTTTAATTTTCAATTTTCTAACTACACGTGATGTTGAGCATCTTTTCATATGCTCACTCGCCATCTGCATATCTTCTTTGGTGAGGTGTCTGTTCAAGGCTTTTGTCCATTTTTTAATTGAGTTGTTCATTTTCTTTTTTTTCCAGCTTTATTGATATATCTGACACATAACATTATATAAGTTCAAGGTGTACAACACGATAATTTTGTACAAGTGTATATTGCAAAAAAATGATTACCATGATAAGGTTAGTTAAGACATCCATCACTTCACGTGGTTACCTTCGTGTATGTGTGTGTGTGCGTGTGTGGTGGGAACATTTAAGGTTTACACCCACAGCAGCTTTTTTTTTCATCTTATAACTGGGAGTGTGTATCCTTTGACCATCTTCACCCATTCCCCACCCACCCCTCCTCCCTCACCCCCACCTCTGTCCATCAATCTACTCTCTGTTTCTATGAGTTTGATTTTTTTAGATTCCACATAGAAGTGGGATCATACAGTATTTGTCTTTGTCTGAGTTATTTCACTGTCTGACTTCAGGGTCTATCCATGTTGCAAATGGCAGGATTTCCTTCTGTTTATGGCTGAATAATATTACATTGTATATACGTGTGCCACATTTTTTTATCCATTCATCTTTCAACACTTAGGTTGTTTTCATGTCTTGGCTATTGGGAATAATGCTGCACTGAACATGGGATCACAGATATCTCTTCAAAAAGATAGTGATTTTGTTTCCTTCAGATAGATACCCAGAAGTGGGATTGCAGGGTCATATGGTAGTTCTACTTTTAATTTTTTGAGGAACCTCGATACTGTTTTCCATAGTGGCTGTACCAATTTACATTCCCACCAACAGTGTGCAAGGGTCCCCTTTTCTCCGCATCCTCACCAATATTTGTGACCTCTTGTCGTTTTGATAACAGACATCCTACCAGGTATGAGGTGATATCTCACTGTGGTTTTGCTTGGCATTTCCCTGATGATTTGTAATGTTGAGCACCTTTTCACGGACCTGTTGGCCATTTGATTAACTTCTCTGGAAAAATGTCTGTTTAGGTCTATATTAGAAAAACCCAATAGTCCTTTCCTCCTAGGTGTCCCCTTTACTTTTACACAGAACAATCTACTTCTGACACTTCTGGTCACTAAACGTGAGCAGGTTTTCCCCACACCAAGCAATTCTGTGACACCAGCAATTTACCTTGATTCTGACACTATCCACCTGGAGATAGCATCACATCTGACAAGGGATTTTCACATATTGAGGTAAATGGGGTAACTATTCTGGCTCAAAAGTGATTTGGCTTGAACTAAAGAAGGCTGACTTATGGCCTACCAAACATACGTTGTACATGTGCTTTAACCATTAAAGAGTGCACTCTCTTAAGACAAGAATGCAGACTTCGCCTCCTGTGCCAGTAGCCAGTCTTGGTAAAGCCCTATGATTAGTCTCTTTTCCTGACATCAGTTTCATGTTGACCTGCTAATTTGAAACTGAATACCTCTTTGAAAATTTGTTGAATATATATCCTGGGTGTATTTAACATATGTTCCTTGTTCTGAAAAGGTATAAGACGGTACCAAAACCCATGCTTCCCCAGAACACTTTCTTTCTTTGTGGAAACTGCCTTCCTGAGTTATAATCCTCTATTTGGCTCAAGTAAAACTCACCTCATTTCTCTTATCTGTAGAGTGGTTATTGGCTATTTCGTGTCGACAGATCCTACAGGTTCGGGGCTCAGTCCCACAGGACTGTCACCCCACCATCACTTCGGACGCCAATTGAAAGCCCAGGTTGTTATCTGTGCTTCTGATCGTCAGCTATAAATCAGAGATTCCCATGACCTCCTCCTCGGGTTTGATTAATTTGCTAGAGAGACTCACAGAACTCAGGAACAGTCTGCTTACTGTTTACCAGCTTACTATAAAAGGATAAGATAAAGGATACAGATGAACATCCAGATGGAAGGGACGAGCAGGGCAAGGTGTATAGGAAGGAGTGGAGAGCTTCCACGTCCTTTCCTGGTGCACCACTCTCCTCACACCTCCAGGTGTTCACCACCCTGGAAGCATTCCAAACCTCTTATCTTTAGGATTTTCACAGAGGCTTCATCACATAGGCATGATCAGTCATTAACTCCATTCCCAGCTCCTCTCTCCTCTCTGGAGGATGCGGGTTGAGGCTGAAACTTCCAAGTCTCTAATTGTGGCTTGGTCTTTCTAGTGACCAGTCCCCATCCAGGAGCCCATGCAGAGTCACCTCGTTAGAACAAAAGATACTCCTCTCACTCAGGAAATTACAAGGATTTCAGGAGCCCTGTGTCAGGAACCGGGGGCAGAGAGCAATATATATTTTCATTATCTCCCAAGGTACTTTGCCCATTCTTTAGTTGGGTTATTTGGGTTTTTGCTATTGAGTTGTATGTGTTTCTTATATATCGTGGATATTAACTGCTTATGGTTTCAAATATTGTCTCCCATTCATTTTCTTGTTTTTCGATTTTAAGTGTTCTCTATATTTTTTGGATAACAATCTTGTATCAGATATATCTTTTGCAAATATTGTCTCCCAGTCTGTGGCTTGTCTTCTCATTCTCTTGGCAGTGTCTTTCACAGAGCATAAGCTTTTCATTTTAATGAAGTCCAGCTTACCAATTATTTCCTTCATGGATCACGCCTTTGGTGTCGTATATAAAAAGGCAGCATAAAACCCAAGGATCATTTAGATTTTTCTCCTATGTTATCTTCTACAAGTTTTATAGTTTTGTGTTTTACATTGAGGTCTATAATCCATTTTGAGTTAATTTTTTTTTTTAAGATTTTTTTTTTCCTTTTTCTCCCCAAAGCCCCCTGGTACATAGTTGTATATTCTTCGTTGTGGGTCCTTCTAGTTGTGGCATGTGGGACGCTGCCTCAGCATGGTTTGATGAGCAGTGCCATGTCCACACCCAGGATTCGAACCAACGAAACACTGGGCTGCCTGAAGCAGAGCACGTGAACTTAACCACTCGGCCGCGGGGCCAGCCCCTGAGTTAATTTTTGTGCAAGGTCCAAGGTCCATATCTAGACTCATTTTGTGTGTGTGTGGATGTCCAGCTGTACCAACTGTACCCGCTGAAAACACTATCTTTTCTCCGTCGATTGTCTTTGCTCCTATCAGTTGACTATATTTGTGTAGGTCTATTTCTAAACTCTCTATTCTGTCCCATTGATCTATTTTTCTATTCTTTTGCCAATACCACATTGTTATGATTACTGTAGCTTTATAGTAAGTCTTGAAATTGTGTTACTATCTTTTAGTATTAAGAAAACAAGAGATGTGTGGCCCGCCCAGCGGTGCAGCGGTTAAGTGCGCATGTTCCGCTTCCCGGAGGCCCGGGGTTCGCTGGTCCGGATCCCGGGTGCAGACACGGCACCGCTTGGCACACCATGCTGTGGCAGGCATCCCACATATAAAGTAGAGGAAGATGGGCGCGGATGTTACCTCAAGACCAGTCTTCCTTAGCAAAAAGAGGAGGATTGGCAGCGGTTAGCTCAGGGCTAATCTTCCTCAAAAAAAAAAAAGAAAGAATATAGTTAAAAAAAAGAAAACAAGAGATGTTCATTTTAAAAATCAGAAAATACAGATAAGTGTTTTAAAACATTAAAAAATATGTGTATGCTTATCCTGTCCACTCAGAAACTAACTTTACTAGCACTGTGTACATTCTTCAAGATTTGCGTGTGTGCGTAAACATATGCATAATTAAATGGAATAGCCCCTGGTCTCATGGAGCTCCCAGTATGCAGAGGAAACTGCCAATACGTAACACAAGACAGCGAGTTAAGTGCTAAGGAGTTAAAGGCTAAGCATTAAAGAGAGATACAGGTTCTAGAGTGACCTGAGAGCCGGGAAGTTGCGTGGAATTAGACAGATGAAAAGGGACTGAGGGTGGGGATGGCAAAAATGTTTCTGGAAGTGAGAAGAGATTCCTGAAGGCACAGAAGTCAGAGAGAACTTGATAGTTCTGAGGATCTGAAAATTCAGGTCTGAAGCACGGAGACAGCCAAGGGGTGGGGAAGTAGAAAGGAGAATTTCAGGCAAGAAGAATGAGAGATAGAGCAGGAAAGGCAAGCAAGCATAGCTCACAAAGAGCCTGACAAGTTATGTTAAGTAGTTAGGCTTTATCTAAGGTCAGACAGAAGCCAGGAGATTGACTACAGGTGGAAAGACGATTAGAGCGTGCCAAGACTAGAGGTGGGGGGTAACCACTCATTCATTCAACTACTACTATATGCCAAGAACTGTTCTACGTGTTGGAAGTACAGCTGTGTACAAGAAAGAGGTCTTGCTCTCGTGGTCCTTATATTTTAGTGGATGAGACATGACAAAGAAATACCTTCAGAGAGTGATAAGTGCTGTGAAGAAACAAAAATAAGATAATAGGGAGTAACTGAGAGAGGGCAGGAGGAGATAGGGTGCCATGGGGAGACAAGTTATATGGAGTATTAAAGAGCTATAAGCAAAGATGGGGTTCACTCCCCTAGATGAGGATGCAGGCTTGCTGGTGCTGAGTGTGGCTAAGAACTGGCACAGCCCAGCACGTATAAAGGTGCCCTTATATGGAAACACACAGATTGCTGGTCTTCCCACTTGGTGATGTAAGCCCAAGTTTAAAAAAGCAGCGATGTAGCAAGAATCTGGCTTCTTTCTCAATTCTGGCAAGATCCTTCTTGTGCAGAGGGATCAGGGAGCAGGCAAATGTTGAGACAGATGTGCAGGTCTGCTCTGTCACCATATCACTTCCTACAAATCCTGTACCATTGGTTCAATAAATTAAGGACAAATAGTAGGAGTGTATGTCTCTGCATTTGTTTGTGTGTGTTCTCTTCCTGCCAAGCTCTAATCTATTCTGTAACATTGCAGGAAGCCAAAGAAGTCCTCTCTGAGGCAAGCACATTTATTCTAAGAACTGAATAAGAAGGAGGCAGACTTAGAAAATTTTGAGGGGAAAGCATTCCAAGAAGAGAGAGTAAGAGGGTGGTGAATTTGGAGTGTCTGGGTTGCAAAAAGAAGGACAGTGTGGTTGGAGTATAGAGTGACTGAGGGGGAACCAGTTGTGAATGAGGTTTGAAAGGGAAGGAGTAGCCAGATCACCCAAGATCTGAACGGTCTCAGTAAGGTGTTTATATTTTAAGTACATTGAGAAACCGTTGGAGGGTTTTAAGCAGGGAAGAGGAATGATCTGGCTTTTTTTTTTTTTTAAAGATTGCCTTGGCTCATGTGTAAAGAATGGATTGGAAAGGGGCAAGAATGGAAACATGGAGCCCAGTTAGGAGACTATTGTAAAAGACAGAAGTGGCTTCAATAAAGGCAGAAGTGAGGGAGATGTAGAGAAGTGGATAAATTCAGAAATATAAATTCAGGGTGGCGGTGGTGACGAAGGAATAAGAGAAATCAAAGAAGACTCCAAGCCTTTGGCTTGAGCAACTGGGTAGATGATGATACCATTTACCAAGATGGGGGAGTGGAGTGGATGTAGGGATGGAAAATCAAAAATTTTATTTTTAACATTAGGTTTGAAATACCTATCAGACATTCACATGGAGCTGTCAAATGGTTTTCAGTATAGAGACTTTGTACATCTTTCATTAAAACATATCCCTAAATATTTCATATATTTGGTGCTAGTGTAAACAGCAGTTTTCAATTTCATCTTCCATGTTCTCATTGCTGGTATATAGAACTACAATTGATTTTTATATATTGACTTTGTATCCTGTGACCTAGCTAAATTAACTTATTAGTTCTAGTTGTGGCTTTTTGCTTTTGTAGATTCCATAGAGTTTTCTACACACATCACATTATCTGTGAATAATCAGTCTCAATTTTTCCTTTTCAGTTTGAGTGTCTTTTATTTTTTCTTCTTACCTACGGAACTGGCTAGGCTGACCAGTACAGTGTGCAACAGAAGTAGTGAGAACAGAGATTCTTGCCTTCTTCGTCTTAGAGGGAAAGCGTTTAGTCTTCACCATTAAGTATGATGTTAGCTGTAGGTTTTCCAAAGATGCCTTTATCAGATTAAGGGAGTTCCTTTCTATCTCTAGGTTGTTGGGGGGTTTTTATCATGAAGGGTGTTGAATTTTGTCAAATGCTTTTAACGTATCTATTGTGAAATGATCACGTGGCTTTTCTCCTTTAATCTATTAATGTGATGAATTGCACTGATTTTCACATTTTAAACCAGCCTTGCATTCTTGAGATAAACTTCACTTATTCCTATCGTTTTTATATATGGCTGATTTGATTTCCTAATATTTTAATAGGAAATTTTATGCCTATATTCACAAGGGATATTGGTCTATAATTTTATTTTCTTGTAACGTCTTCATCAGATTTTGGTTAGGGTTATGCAGGCTTCATAAAATGATTTGGAAAGTTTGCCCTTCTCTATTTTCCAAGATAGTTCATGTCATATTGCTGTTACTTCTTCCTTAAACATTTGATAGAATTGACCAGAGAAGAATCTGGGCTTGGAGTTTTGTGGGAAGATTATGAATTTGATTTCTTTACTAGATATAGGGATATTTAGATTTTTAAATTTGTTCTTATGTCCATTTTATTAAGTCATGTATTTGAAGGAATTTTTGCATTTCATCTAAGTTGTTGATTTATTGACAAAGTTTTTCACAGTATTCTCTTATTATTTTGTAAGTCTATAAGTTCTGTAGTAATGTCTCCTTTTTCATTTCTAATTTTGATAATTTGTTTTCTTTTTTTCTTCATCATTCTTGATAGAGATTTATCCCTTTTGTTTCATTTCTTCAAACAACTAATTTTTTACTGCATTGATTTTCTCTACTTGTATTTTATATTTCATTGATTTTTTATCCTATTTTCTAAAATAAGCTTTTAAAGCTATAAATCTCTCTTTAAGCATTGCTTTAGCTGTATCCCACAAATTTTGATATGTTGCATTTTCATCATCGTTCTGTTCAAAATATTTTCTAATCCCTTGTGATTTCTTTGATCTATGTATTGTCTGGTAATACATTAATTTCCAAAGATTTTGGGATTTTCTGGACATTTTATTGGGATCAACTCCTAATTTAACACTGTTATAGTCAGAGAATATACTGTGTATGATTTCAATCCTTTTATAATTAGTGTTATATATTTATTTTATGGCCAAACATATAGTTTATCTTGAAGAATGTTCAACGTACTCTTTTTTTTTTTAAAGATTTTATCTTTACTTTTCCTCCCCAAAGCCCTCCAGTACATAGTTGTGCATTTTTAGTTGTGGGTCCTTCTAGTTGTGGCATGTGGGATGCTGTCTCAGCATGGCTTGATGAGCAGTGCCATGTCCATGCCCAGGATCCGAACCAGTGAAACCCTGGGCCGCTGAAGCAGAGTGCGCGAACTTAACCACTCGGCCACAGGGCCAGCCCCTCAATGTACTTTTGAGAAGAATGTGTACTCAGTAGTTGTTGGATGCAGTGTTTGATATATGTCAATAGGTTAAGCTGGTTGATGGTATTGTTCAAATGTTCTAAATCTTTACTGACTTTTTTGTGTGTTTTATAAATTAGTAAGAGTAGGTATTAAAACATCCAACTTTTTTTTTTTGAGGAAGATTAGCCCTGAGCTAACATCTGCTGCCAATCCTCCTCTTTTTGCTGAGGAAGATTAGCCCTGAGCTAATATCCATGCCCATCTTCCTCTCCTTTATATGTGGGACGCCTACCACAGCATGGCATGCCAAGCGGTGCCATGTCCACACCCAGGATCCGAACTGGCAAACCCCGGGCCAGCGAAGCGTAATGTGCAAACTTAACTGCTGGGCCACCAGGCTGGCCCCTCTCTCAGTCTTTTTGTCTGAAAATATTTTTAAATTGCCTTCATTTTTTTAATAGATTACTTTTAGAGCAATTTTAGGTTCACAGCAAAATTGAGTGAAAGTACAGAGAGTTCCAAAATATGCCTTGAATACCCTGCACCACCACCACCATAGGCCTTCATTTTTCAAGAATATTTTCACTAGATATAGACTCCAAGGTTGACAGTATTTTGTCCATTGTCTTCTGAATAGCACTATTTCTGGTGAAAAATCAGTGGTAATTCTTATCATTCTTCTCCTGTCTGTAATGTATATTTCCTCCTCTAGGTACTTTCAATATTTTCTCTTTATTTTTTATTTTTAGCAATTTGACTATGCTGTGCCTAAGCGTGATGTTCTTTGCATTTTTCATGCTTTGGGTTCATTGAGCTTCTGGGATCCATGAACTGATATTTTTCCTCAAATTTGGAAACATTTTGGCCATTACTCCTTTAAATGTTTTTTCTACCCCAGTCTTTCTCTCCTCTTAATTTAGGACTGCAATTATACATATTAGACCATTTGATATTGTCCAGTGGTCACTGTTCTTTTTTCTTTTTTTTCAACTTTTTTCCCCCTCTGTGAGCATCATTCTGGATAATTCCTATGTTCTTACCTTCAATTTCACTGACATTTCCTTCTGTAGTTTCCTATCTGCCATTAATTCCACCCAGTATTAATTCATATGCTATATTTTTCAGTCCTAGAATTTGCATTTCTTTATTACTGTTTCTATTTCTTTAGTGAGCTTTCCCATCTGTTTACCAAGTACGTTAATCTTTTCCTTTAAGTCCTTAGGTATATTTATAATAACTGTAAACAGTTCTTGACTGCTCATTCCACACCTCTGTCACCTATGTGTGTCAATTTCTATTGTTTTTTTAAAAATCTGGTTATGGGTCACATCTTCCTGATTTCTTTTTCATGTCTATAAATTTAGCATTTTATGCTGGACATTGTGAATACTAACTTTTTTGAGTGTCAGGGTTTTGTTGCCTTCCTTTAATGGATGTTTTGTCTCGTTCTGACTGACAGTTAATTTAATGGCAGACAAGCTTGATTCTTTTGAGCCTTATTTCTAAGTTTTATTGGAAAGATCTAGGGTGGCACATAGTCTACAGCTACAGTAGCCCCACTCCTAACGCATGGCCTTTCTGGAGTCTCAGTTGAATGCTCAGAGTATTTGGTGAGCTCTCTTGATTCTGGCTAGTAGGAACTCCTGTGTCCCCCAGTGCTGTGAGACCTGGCAGCTGTTCTCTACCAGGCTTGTGAAGTCTCACCCTGCACATACTTAAGTCTTTAGTATTTGGCTAAAACAGAAGAAGACCCATATGCAGATTTCTAGAGCTCCTTTTCTGTACACTCTTTTCTCTAATACCCTGACTCATACATCTTAGCTGCCTCAATAGTTTCAAATGTTAAATTAATCTCCGTTGTGTTCTGCCTGGATTCCACTTCATTACAGCATCAGAAAGTGCCATCAGACAGGAATCCAGGGAGCTTGTGGGGTTCACTTTGTGTGCCTCCTTTCACTCAGGGATCACAGTCTTGCACTGCCTATTGTAAAATGTCCAAAAGCAGCCACTTCATATATTTTGTCCAGTTTTACAGTTGTTTACGGTGGGAGGACCACACAGTGTAGAATTTCAAATATCATATTGTGGAATTTGTTTCCTAATTTGATAGACAATTAGGTTGCTGTAAATTATAATGTAGCATAATGATTAAATGTGTAGCTCTGGGTTAAATTCCTAGCTCTGCTTACCAGCTGTGGGTGTTTGGGGAAGCTACCAGCTAATTTCCCCACTTACAAAATGGGGTACAATAACAATCACTTCATAGAGTTGATCTTTGAAGTACATGAGATACTGTATCTGAAATGTGTTCCTGGAATATAGGAAGTATTCAAAAATGTTAGCTATTATTCTTCCATATTCTTACTATGACAAACAATGCTACAATAAACATTCTGGAACATATGTATTTGCATTCTTGTTTGCATTCTATCTCTGGAATTCCTGGGCCATGGATATATGCCTTTTATAATTTGGTAGATATTGCCAAATACTTTCTAAAATACTGCACTAGTTTGCCATCCCACAACCTGTCTTTCCAAACTCTTGCCAAGTCTAAGAGATGTGGCCAAACCTTTAAATTTTGCCAAGCTGATACACGAAAAGTGCAATCCCCTCCTTTTTAATTATGGGACAGAGTTTGAGTGTCCTCTTATGTTTATTGGCTCTTGGTAAAATTAATAAAATAAACCTCAACTAAAATTGGAGTCAGGAAGGCCTGTAGGGGGAGATCTCATGCCCTGCCACTTGTGGTCAATTGCCCCAAGCAAGAAGATATCAATTACAGCATCAGTTAATTACAGCATCAGTTACAGACCACAACAGGAAAAGAGTACCTTGCACTCCCAAACAGGAAATGAGACTACTTACTGTTCCAGTAGGAGGAAGAGAGACTTCCTTCTTGCCCAGCAGATGGAAAATGCCACAGCTCGGTCAACAAGGAGCCATCATCACCTGGACTTTTACTTTCCTCAATGAACTTTCATCTTTTCTTTGCTGATGACTTCCTTTCCTTGTCCCACCCTCCTGCCTATGAAAGTCTTCCATGTTGTGTAGCCCCTCAGAGTATCTCTCTGCCTACCAGATGAGATGCTGCCCAATTCATGAACCATTTAATAAAGCCAATTAGATCTTCGAATTTACTCAGCTGAATTTTGTTTTTCAACAGACTCGCAGTAGCAATGGGATCTGAAGCGAACTTTCAACAACATTCAGGGACAATGAGAAACACAGGCATGGTGCCCATGAACACTTTTGAGTTCACAGTCTTTCTCATTGTTCCCAGGGGCTGTGGATAAGTTCCTCTCAGTTCAAGCTCTACTGTCTCTTTGTATTCGAGCTCCCAATCTAATTGACTTTCCTTTACAGGGCCTTCCTTTCAGACCACAATTCCCAGGACGCAGTAACATCTCTTGGTTTATGCTGACTTTTTGAGTAGAAAATCCCAGCTCTTAATTCTGTCCCCAGATTCTGTTTGGAATCAGCCCCCAAATTTCATACAGGGAACTGTTGGTGGCAGCTGCAGTTCTCCATTTTGTCTGGAATCAGTCCACAGTCCCCATCCTTTGGACTTTGCTGGTTCAATCCTTTTCCTCAGTCTGAGGTTCTGCAAGAATTTTTGGTGGTGCACACAGAGCCTTCTTTTGGCCAGGACATAGTAACATCTCTTGGTTACCACCAATATTTTAAGGTGCACAGGTTTGTTTGTGTTTTTGTGTGTGTGGATAAAAGCTAACTAAAGAAATGAGATCCTTTATATCCAAAGAGTTGAATGTGCCACTTTCTGACACACCTGCTTGTTTTACGTTTAAGGACTGACAAGAGATTTTCACATGTTGAAGTATATGGGGTAACTATTCAGGTTCAAAAACTGTTTTGGCTTGAACTAAAGGAGCCTGATTTATGGCCTATCAAACATGCATTGTACATCTGCTTTAACCGTTAAAGAATGCACTCTCTTAAGATAAGAATGCAAACTTCCTCTCCTACACCAGTAGCCAGTATCAGCCTATTATTAGTCCTTTTCCTGACATCTGGGTCATGCTGACCTGCTAATTTACAACTGAATACCTCTTTGAAACTTTGATGAACTTGTATCCTGGGTGTGTTCAATGTATGTTTGTTCTAAAAAATGTTTAAGACTTACTGAAAGCCACCCTTCTCCAGAATGATTTCTTCCTTTGTGGAAACTGCCTTCCTGGGCTGTAATCCTCAGTTTGGCTCAAGTAAAACTTACTTTATTTCTCTTACCTATAGCATGGTTATTGGTTATTTCATGTCAACGGAACTGTAGTCTTGGAAGCTGCCGATATTGAGAAGTATGGCAAGATTTTACAAAAAACAACCTCAAACTACAATGGCCATTATGAGGAATGGTCAATTAGATAAAATTGCTCATTTAAGAAATGCACTTCAGAGCAAGGGATCCCAAGCAGAACAGACAGAATGAGATGTTTACTTTAACTGGCATGCAGAAGCTTACAAAAGCCTTCAAGATTCCAAAATAGCTTCATTAAAAGATGCCTTACAAAAAACTAATATAGAATTAAAGAGACAAAAGCGATCTAAAACAAAAAATGATAGGACTGACATGACTACCTACGTGACTCTAACTGCCCCCTTTGTCCTTTTTCACCTCAGTACCCACATTTTACTAATTCTCTGTCTGAAATGTCTTTCTACTTCAAAGAGACTATTAGACAACTACCATTTAAATAAAATTAGCTAAGGCTGCAGACGAGGCCCCTCGGGTGTCCTTCACCCCTTGGTCAAAGATGGAACTAAGAGCCATAGTCAAAGAATTTCCTACACCCAGGGAGGCCACAGGCCTGATGAATTCATGGCTATAGCTGAGCATTTTGAAAGAACCCTGGAACAAGATTGCAAACAGAAATCCATCAAGCTAATACCTATACAGGTACCAGAGCTCCAAGGCCAGAGACCCAAAACAAGACCAAGGCCTCCCACATTGCACCACCTAGGGGTCCATCTTCAAAAAAATGCTGGCCCAAAGATTGACGTCTCAATTGTGATCAACTGGGACACTGGAAAAGAAATGGCCGTTAAAGACCCTATGCAAATTCTTCTCAAATGCCCTCATATCTACCTCCAAAGGAAGGGCTCCCATATGGGCCCCTCACAAGATTGACGAGACTCTAAGTAATTCCCTTTTAAACTGCTACGTTACTCCCTTTTAGAGTCAAGGGGAAACTAAAATTAAAATTAATGGGGTTATTTGATCTGCCAGAAATATGGGCTGTTTGTTCTGGCTGAAACTTGACAAGATATTTTAAAAGATTTAATAGCTTTATGAAGAGAAATTTGGCCAAATTGGAAACTGATATTTAGCGCCTGACAAGATTTTTTTTTTTTTTGCCTATATAAAACTATGCACCCAGAAGGAAAGAAGCAAATTGGGGGCAAATCAGCCTTTTTATCACTCAAGCTGCAATCCAGTGCTTTGGGGAGCTGGAAACATTGATCTTTGTCTTGCGAATCTCTGCAAGGTCAAAGATGTGGCTCTAGAAATTCAAAGTCTATCCATCCTTGTCCATCCCCCAAATCTCTCCTATTCCTCTCAAAATGCTTAGGAAGAACAGGACATTGGAAATAGAATTGTCCTGTATTTAATCTGTGCCTTTGTGATGTAAATTTTCTATGCTTATCTTTTCCAGGACCCAACAGCCATTCTTTGAAATGAAAATGTTTCTCATCGGAAAGGGGGGAAATATTTGGAAATTGGGCTTAAAAATCTTAAACGTCCTTTCCACAAATACTGGCAAAAGCAAAAGCCATAAGATCTCAAAGCCAGCTCCACGGCTGAGTGGTTAAGTTCGTATGCTGCGTTTCGGCTGCCCAGGGTTTCATTGGTTTGGATCCTGGGCACGGACCTGGCACTGCTGATCAGGCCATGCTGAGGCGGCATCCCACATAGCACAACCAGAAGGACCTACAAACAACTAAAATATACAATTGTGTACTTGGGGGCTTTGGAGAGAAGAAGAAGAAGAAGAAAAAAGAAGATTGGCAACAGATGTTAGCTCAGGTGACAACCTTAAAAAAAAAAGCCATAAGATCTTTATTTGCATCTGTTTGTGTGTTTGTGTGTATATCCATATATATATGTTGTCAATGTGAGATATTTTTCTATCTCTGAACGATATGGCTAAAATTGATTTGTAAAAGAGCTCTATTTAGTTGGTTTGAAGGCAAGCCCTTGTAAGGACTGGGCATTCTAAAGTTCTCAGGAATATAAAAGAAACTAACCCAAATGTTCTTTCAAGTTCACATGATCTAAGGTAACCATTAGTAAATAAAAGTTGGTTTAAGTTCACTAGTTTAATTAAAACAGACATTTCTTTAGCGTTATCAACATTAAATATAATATCTCTACCCATATTTAAAACTTTGTCAACAAAAAAAATAACTCAGTATGATGGAATTTTCATAAGTAATCTAAACCTAATTGTTAAGAGCAAGTAAATTAAACAAAGTGAAGCTGGGTACCTGAGAGTTACTGTAAATATTTGATAAGAACATGATTACTCTTCAACCTTGTTCCCAACAAAGACACAAACGAAAAGAAGTTAATCTTCTTAATTTGGTGTTTTCTTGTTTAACCTCGGGGCTGACTCAAGGGTCACAAGGATTTATGAACTTGTTTTGAAGAAGAAAAAGAATGCCTTCAGACGTCACCATCATGACAGAGTGGGTTGTTCCCTCAGTCTCTCGCCTTTAAGCTACAACTAAATAGACGTTCATTAACCAGCAGATGATTCACTGCACAGCACAACAGGATTTCTGAGAGATCCACACAGCTATACATCTGAAGGTGGGTGGACTGGATCCCCAGGAGGCAGTGGAACTAAATAAGTGCACCCCTCCCCCTCCCTGGTGGCAGCAAGGATCCTCAGACAGCAGTCGCTCATGACTGTAAAAAGAGATGGGGAAAGCCCAGCATGAGCAAATGCAGAGTTGCAATCCAGCCCAAGGGGGCATCCAACATATCATGGTGGCCCCACCCATGGGAACACTCTACACCAAGTGGCAGTAGCTCAGCCACCACGTGGGCACCCTCTCGGTGCAGCACAGGCAAGAAGACACACTACCTGCGGACCACAGCAGCCCACTGGACCCACCTAGTGGTGGCTTAGCCCTCATATATGTGCCCCATCCACTTTGTGCACAGTAGTTCAGCTGGTCCCCTGCCGAGCACAAACACTCCACCAATGGTGACCCACCCACCTGCCCAGTGCAAAGGCCCTGCCATTTGAGCATAACCTGCCGAGGGACTGTGGCCAGCCCAGGAAAATGCAGAGTAGCCCTACCTGCACAACTTCCAAAAGATGGAGTGGGATCAGAAAACACAGCTGCTGCCTGCCCCCAAGTAGTGGCAGGTAGAAACTACAACTTGATACTACCACAAATGCATGAGCAAAGGATCACTTTATCAAACACCATGAAGAACTACACTAACACTTCAGAATGGAGGGAAAGTGACAAGTCTCCAGAAACCAGTCCTGAACTCACAAAAATTTACAATCTAAGTGAGAAGGAATTCAAAATAGTTGTCATAAAGAAACTCAATGAGCTACAAGAAAACTCAGAAAGACAGTTCAATGAGCTCAGGAATAAAATTAATGAAGAGAAAGTATATTTCACCAAAGAGATTGAACTCTAAAAAAAAAACCAACAGAAATTCTGGATATGAAGAACACAATTAATGAAATAAATCATCTAGAATACACAAAAAATAGAGCTTTCATTATGGAGGACAGAATTAGTGATTTAGAGGATAGAAATGCTTCCAGTGGAGGAGGAGAGAGAACTAAGATTTTTAACAAATGAAGAAATTCTTCAAGAAATATCCAATTCAATTAGGAAAAGTAACATAAGGATTGTAGATATTTAAGAGGGAGAAGAGATGGAGAACAGAGCAGAGAACTTGCTCAAAGAAATAATAGCTGAGAACTTCCCAAACCTGGGGAAGGAACTAGATGTACAAGTACATGAAGCCAATAGAACTCCAAATCACATCAATGCAAAAAGACCTTCTCCACGGCATATAATACTGATACTGGCAAAAGTCAATGACAAAGAAAAAATGCTAAGGACAGCAAGGCAGAAGAAAATAACCTACAAAGGAACCCCCATCAGCTTTCAGTGGATTTCTCAGCAGAAATTTTACAGGCTAGGTAGGATAAAATGGAATGATATATTCAAAATACTGAAAGATAAAAACTTTCAGCGAAGAATACTCTATTCAGAGAAACTATCCTCTGGATAGGATGGAGAAATAAAAGCTTTCTCAGATAAATAAAAGCTAAGGGAGATCATTGAGGCTAGGCCTGCCCTACAAGAAACATTGAAAGGAGGCCTATCATCTGAAAGTGAAAAGTAAATGTTTACAAAACCTTGAGCAAAGAGATAAATAGACAGAATCAGAAAATTGCAGCTCTATATCAGAATAGGTCAGTAAACACTTATCATAAAAGACAAAGGGAAGGAAGGCATCAAAAATAACTATAAACACTTCAATTTAGTCACAAACTCTCGACACAGAAAAGAACAATTTGTGACAACAATAACTCAGAAGGGGAAGAGGAAAGAGATGGAACCTGCTTAGGCTAAAGGAGATAAGAAGCTATCAGAAAATGGACTGTCTCATCTATGAGATCTTTCACGCAAACCTCATGGTAACCATTAAACAAAAAGTTACAGCAGTCACAAATCATAAATAAAAAGAAAACTGAGTAAACCACCAAGCTGAAATGGCAGTCAGAAATGCAGGGAAGAGAAACAACGGAAATATTTAACAACCATAAAACAGGAGATAAGATGGCAGTACTAAGCCCTCAAATATGAATAATCATTCTAAATGTAAATGGATTGAATTCTCCAATCAAAAGACACAGAGTAGATGGATGGATTAAAAAATGAGATCTAACAGTATGCTGCCTCCAGGAAACACATCTCAGCTCTAAAGACAAACACAGGCTCAGAGTGAAAGGATGTAAGTTGATACTCCAAGCAAATAGCCACCAAAAGAAAGCAGATGTTGCCATATTTATATCAGAAAAAGCAGACTTCAAGATACAAGAGACAATGAGAGACAAAGAGAGGCAGTATATAATGATAAAAGGGATATTCCACCAAGAGGAGATAACACTTATGAGTATGCATGCATTTAACACAGGTGCACCAAAGTATAAAAAGCAACTATTAACAACCTACAGGGTGAAATTGACAGTAACACAGTAATAGTAGGAGACCTCAACATCCCACTTACATCAATGGATAGATCATCCAGACAGAAAGTCAATAAAGAAAGAGTGGCCTTAAACAAAATGCTAGACCAAATGGATTTAACAGATAGATATATAGAACATTGCATCCCAAAACAGCAGAATGCACATTCTTCTCAAGTGTACATGGAACATTCTCAAAGATAGACCATATGCTGGGAAACAGGCAAGCCTCAATAAATTTAAGAAGATTGAAATCATATCAAGCATCTTGTCTGACCACAAGGCTATGAAACTAGGAATTAATTACAAGAAAAAAGCTAGGAAAGTCACAAATATGTGGAGACTAACAACATGCTACTGAACAACTGTTGGATCAATGAAGAAATCAAAGGAAAATCAAAAATACCTGGAGAGAAATGAAAATGAAAACACAACATACCAATTCTTATGGGATGGAGCAAAAGCGTTCTTAAGAAGGAAATTTATAGCAATATAGGCCTATCTCAACAAAGAAGAAAAATCTCAAATAAGTAACCTTAAACTACACCTAACAGAACTAGAAAAAGAATAAACAAAGCCCAAAGTCAGCAGATGTGGGGAAATAAGAAAAATTAGAGCAGAAATAAATGAAATTGAAACCAAAAAACAGTAGAAAGCATCAATGAGACTAAGAGCTGGTTCTTTGAGAAGATAAACAAAATTGGCAAACTCTTAGCCAGACTCACTAAGAAAAAAAGAGAGAAGGCTCAAATAAACACAATTAGAAATTAAAGAGGAGAAATTACAATGGCTACCACAGAAATTCAAAGGATTATAAGAGAATACTATGAAAAACTATATGCCAACAAATTGGATAACCTAGAAGAAATGGATAAATTCTTAGACTCATACAACCTCTGAACGTTGAATCAAGAAGAAATAGAGAATCTGAATAGACCAATTACAAGTAAAGAGTTTGCAACAGTAATCAAAAACCTCCCAAAAAATAAAAGTCCAGGACCAGATGGCTTTTGTGGAGAATTCTACCAAATAATCAAGGAAGAGTTAATACCTATCCTTCTCAAACTATTCCAGAAAATTGAAGAAGATTGAATGCTTCAGACTCATTCTATGAGGCCAACATCACCCTGATCCCAAAACCAGACAAGCAAAAGACAAAGAAGGAAAATTACAGACTAATATCGCTGATGAACATAGATGCAAAAATCCTCAAAAAAATATTGGCAAATGGAATACAGCAATACATTAAAAGGATCATACAACATGATCAAGTGGGATTTATATCAGAGACACAGGGATGGTTCAACATCCACAAATCAATCAATGTGATACACCACATTAACAAAATGAGGACTAAAAATCACATGATCATCTCAACAGATGCAGAGAAAGCATCTGACAAGATCCAACATCCATTTATGATAAAATTTCTCAAGAAAATGGGTAGAGAAGGAAAGTACCTCAACATAATAAAGTCCATATATGGCAAACCCATAGCCAACATCCTACTTAATGGTGAAAAACTGAAAGACATCCCTCTGAGAACAGGAACAAGACAAGGGTGCCCACTCTTGCCACTCTTATTCAACATAGTACTGGAGCTTTTGGCCAAAGCAACTAGGCAAGAAAAAGAAATAAAAGTAATCCAAACTGGAAAAAAACAAGTAAACTCTCTCTGTTTGCAGGTGACATGATTCTATATATAGAAAACCCTAAAGAATCTGCCAGAAAGCTATTAGAAATAATCAACAACTGTGGCCAGCCCACTGGTGCAGTGGTTAAGTTCACATGTTCTGCTTTGGTGGCCCGGGGTTTGCCGGTTCGGATCCCAGGTGCAGACATGGCACCACTTGGCAAGCCATGCTGTGGTAGGCGTCCCACATATAAAGTAGAGGAAGGTGGGCACAGATGTTAGCTCAGGGACAGTCTTCCTCATCAAAAAGAGGAGGATTGGCAGATGTTAGCTCAGGGCTAATCTTCCTCAAAAAAAAAAAAGAAAGAAAGAAAAGAAAATCAACAACTACAGAAAAGTTGCAGGGTACAAAATCAACTTAAAATATTAGTTGCATTTCTATACACAAATAATGAACTAGCAGAAAGAGAAGTCAAGAATACAATCCCATTTACAATTGAAACAAAAAAATAAGATATCTAGGAATAAACTTATCCAAGGAGGTGAAAGACCTATACACTGAAAACTATGAGACATTACTAAAAGAAATCAAAGATAACATAAAGAAATGGAAAGATATTCTATGCACATGGATTGGAAGAATAAACATAGTTAAAATGTCCATAATACCTAAAGCAATCTACAGATTCAATGCAATCCCTATCAGAGTCCCAATGATATTCTTCACGGAAATAGAACAAAGAATCCTAAAATTTATATGGAACAACAAAAGACCCTGAATAGAAAAGCAATCCTGAGAAAAAAGAATAAAGCTGGAGGCATCACAATCACTGACTTCAAAATATACTACAAAGCTATAGTAATCAAAACAGCATGGTATTGGTACAAAAGCAGACACACAGATCAATGGAACAGAATTGAAAGCCCGGAAATAAAACCACATATCTATGGACAGCTAATCCTTGACAAAAGAGCCAAGAACATACAATGGAAGAAAGGAATTCTCTTTAATAGACAGTGTTGGGAAAACTGGACAGCCACATGCAAAACAAGGAAAGAAGACCATTATCTTTTGCCATACACAAAAACTAACTCAGAGTGGATTAGAGACTCAAAGGTAAGACGTGAAACTATAAAACTCCTAGAAGAAAATATAAGCAATACACTCTGGCATGTCTTTTTGGATACCACGTCTACTCAGGCACGGGAAACAAAAGAAAAAATAAACAAATGGGTCTACATCAGACTAAAAAGCTTCTGCACAGCAAAGGAAACCATGAACAAAAAGAAAAGACAATCTGCCAACCTGGAGAAAATATTTGCAAATCATATATCAGACAAGGGGTTAATCTCCAAAGAACTCATACAACTCAACAACAAAAAAAACAAACAACCTGATAAAAAAATGGGCAGAAGATATGAACAGATATTTTTCCAAAGAGGATACACAGATGTGCCAACAGGCACATGAAACGATGTTCAACGTCGATAATCATTAGAGAATTGCAAATCAAAACTACAAGGAGATATCACCTTACACTTGTTATAATGACTATGATTACCAAGCCAAAAAATAACAAATGTTGGAGAGGATATGGAGAAAAGGGAACCCTCATACAGTGCTGGTGGGAATGCAAACTGGTGCAGCCACTGTGGAAAACAGTATGGAGATTTCTCAAAAAATTAAAAATAGAAGTACCATATGACTCAGCTATCACACTACTGGTGTATTTATCCAAAGAACTTGAAATCAACAATACAGAGACTTATGCACCTCTATGTGCATTGCAGCATTATTCACAGTAGCCAAGACGTGGAAGCAACACAAGTGCCCATCAACTGATGAATGGACAAAGAAGATGTGGTCTACATATGCAATGGAATACTACTCAGCTATAAAAAAGACAAAATTGTCAAATTTGCAACAACGTGGATGGACCTTGAGGGTATTATGTTCAGCAAAATAAGCTAGACAGAGAAAGACAATCACCATACAATTTCACTCATATGTGGCAGATAAACACATACATAAAGAGAACAGATTAGTAGTCACCAGAGGGGAAGGAGGTGATGGAGGGCAAAAGGGATAAAGGGGCACATGTGTGTGGTGATGGATAAAAACTAGACTATTGGTGGTGAGCAAGATGCAGTCTATACAGAAACTGATATATAATAATGTACGCCTGAAATTACCAATGTTATAAACCAATACAAGCTCAATAAAATAAAATTTTTTAAAAAAAGGATGGCTTCAAGGAAGTTACAATCACCAGATAGCCAGCCCCCAGCTGCTGTTGACGTCCAGAAGTCTGATTGCCCAAGGGCGTATCTAGAGTGAAAGAAACACCGATTTCCCCTTTGTTTCTCCAAATCTCCTCCTCACAAGCCCCTTAGCTCTATAATGATCCCCTGCTTTCTTCTTTCATTAAGGCAGATTTGAGAGAAGCTATCTTCCCACCTTTTCTTTTTGGCCAATTCTAATAAACCTTTCTCCATCTCCAAGTGCTGGTGTCTTACTGCACATTGGGCACACGAACTTGAGATTAGTATCGTAAACAGAATAAAAGGTTTTTCTAGGTGAACTTTTCAAATAAGTTTTCCAAATCTTTTTGGCAACCTAAAACTTTAGAGTTTTGCTAAGTTAAATTAAACGATAGAGACTTATTGAGTATCTAGATATTCCTTAAGAAGACAAAATATTGAAACTTAATCACTGAACATAGGTTTATCTACTTATTATAGAGAAACTAAAGATAAAATTGGGTCTGTTGGTAATCACGTCTTATGTCACACTGAGAATTTTTCTATGAACAAGCACATATTTCTAGAAATTATAGAAAGTATTTATAACTCTGCCAATCCACAGAATGCTAGTGTAAAAGACAGTTCATAATTGCTTACTTCTTAGTTTTCAATAGAAATTAAAGGTTTCTAAGGGTTAAAAGTTCTAACTTATGTAATTAAAACTACTGGAAATAATATGGGAAAGGAATCTTATGTATAGTCAGGACTGGCTAAGACTGGAATCCTCCTGTATGCTGTGTCTGTCTGTATAGACATATAAGTGTTTAAGAAATTGTATGAAATTCCTAAAATCCTGGTATGTCCTGATGTAATGTTATCAGTTAGAATTCTAGTTATTATGTTAAAATGTTATATGTCACAGAAATAACCAAATTTCCTTGTCAATTGCATTCTAATAAATCTGGGGTAAATGGAGACTCACATTCAAAGGACGAAATCTGAGTCCTTTTCTCAGGGGCAAGGGATTCTGATCTGGGAAATGCGCTAGCTGACTTTCATGCAAAGACAGCAGTAACAGAATCTATAAAGAGAGTGGCACATGAGGATGAAGTTCGTTCTGCTTCTGCAAAAAAAAGAAAAAAAAGACCCCCCATTTCCAGGCTTGGCAGGAGTCTGCTCCTAAGTCAGAGAAATTAGAATGGGTAAACAGTGGCTGTAAATTAATGAACAGTCGCGGCTATGGGAATCCCAACACAGTTGCTTGGTTCTTCCTGGCTCCCCGGCAAACGCCATTTTTTTGTTTTTGCATTCTTCCACTCACCATGGTACATTTAAGATGACTCAAATTATGAGTCAACATTGGTGGGGAGACTTCTGAAAAATTACAAAAACAGTCTACCAGCAATGTCTGACTGCCAGGTCCATAATCCTGGAGAAACTATTTTTGTCCCCAGAGCCCTCAGACCTCCTCCCTCTGGACCCTTTGAACACCTGCAGCTGGATTTCATTCAACCGCCATTTAGCCTGGGTTATCAATATGTTCTTGTTACTATACGTACGTTTTCCAGATGGGTTGAAGCCGTTCCCTATCACAGGACTGATGCCCTCATGGTTGAAAAGAAACTGTTAGACAATGTGCTTTCTGCTAGGGATGTGCCTTCCACAATACCCAGTGACCGAGGCACCCACTTCATTGGGCAAATCACATGAAACTTAATGAAAGCTTTGCAAACTCCTTGGAACGATCACTGTTCCTATCAGGTGCTGCTGACTAACCCTCGTGCCACCAACTCCAGGGAGTGGACTCTTGGATTCACATGTCACACGTAAAGAAGGCACCAAACTCCAACTGGACCTGCATACCATCTGGTGACCTGAAATGTAAGATTTCCAGGAACTGAAGCAGACAGCAGCTGAAGGACAGCTTTTCCAAGATGGCTAGACCAGGCCTGTATACCCTCACTGTTGTTTCTTACTTTATTTTCTCCCTCTTTCTTGGAAGAACAATGCCCTTGGCCACATTTCCCAATCTAGTGCAAAAGAGAGAAACCTCTCAGATTGTTGAGTTTGTCATCAGAAATCAAGATAGCAATGACCCCTTAGTTCCTCCTAAGTAACCACACTGGAATTCCAATTGCCACTATATTCAGGTAGTCTTTCAATATGTAATAATACAATATCTGAGTCTTGGTTGAATGATGCTAACACCTCTGTACTATAACGATGAATAGATCCCTCAATGATATCACGTATGCAGAAAACCTATGTACACCTCCTAGGTACATCTTTATTTGTGGAGGTTTGGTTTACACCTGGGCAACTCATTGCCTTCAAAGCTGGAGAATAAAAGGACAGCGTGCCCTTGCCGTATTCACTGCTCTATTCTCTCTCCACAACAAAATGGGAGCCTCTCATTGGTTCTTCCCATCAAACCTCTATAACTGCCTTAAATGAGAACTTCCAGGAGGCATATGTGATTCTGGGTTTGCCTCCACACAGAGAAAGCTTTCTCCCTACCGACCAGAGTAACTGCCAATGAACAAATGATTGGAAATCTCTCCCTAACATTAGGAGAATTGGCCAATTTCACAGCTAAAGCAGCTTCAGCTCAGCAATGCAGGCTTGACTCACTGGCTGTAATAGTTTCGGTTAATTTTATAGCCCTTGATTATCTACTTGCTGAGCAAGGAGGTGTCTGTGCAATAGCAAACACCCCCTGTTGCACATAGATAAATGCCTCTTGGGAAGTAGAAACCCAATTGCATAAATTAGGGACCAAGGACATTGGCTACAACAAATTTCACCTGACGATCTTCAGTCTTTTGATCTAGTTAGCTGATTACCTTCAGGTCTGGGCTCCTGGTTCAAAACTATCTTACAAACTGGGTTTGTTAGGTCATTTTTAATTCTGCTCTGTATATGTTTTTTGGGTTTTTTTTGAGGAAGATTAGCCCTGAGCTAATATCTTTTGCCAATCTTCCTCTTTTTTGCTGAGGAAGACTGGCCCTGAGCTAACATCCATGCCCATGTGCCTCTACTTTATATGTGGGATGCCTGCCACAGCATGGCTTGACAAGCAGTGCGTAGGTCCACATCCAGGATCCAAACCAGCAAACCCCAGGCTGCCAAACCGGAACGTGTGAACTTAACTGCTGCACCACCAGGCCAGCCCCTGCTCTGTATACTTGTTAAGTTCTGTACCTGTTGCTTGTGAAACTTTTTAAAAATAATGTGCCCAATACAGCGATGCCAACTCAGCGCTTCCAGATGATTTCCAATGCTTATGACCTCAACTGAACGTAGACTGGAATAAGAAACACCTGAGGGTTCTCCCTAGTACCCTTCCTTGTTACTCAAATGAGGCCTCTAGTGGTTTCCATCCACACGCTTTCCCTCTGACTTGGGACATGACATCCAGGAAAGGTCCTTCCTGGCACCAAGGGACAAAGGCTACTGAATTCAACAAACCTGACTCTTGATCAGTGATGCTTTCAGAGAAAGATCTCGATCAAAAGGGGATCTTTTTGCCAACAGACTTGGGTCTGTAAAGACAATGAAGCACACTAGCAGAAGTTTACCATTTAGTTCCTAAAATGTAAAAAAGAAAACCCACAAAAGACTCAACAAAATTTGCATTGTTTATTGTAGCACTACTGGTAATAAAATAACAAATATTTGTGCATTTTTATGTGAAGATCCTTCTCATATCGCACTTGCAAAGATGAGCAAAGTCTGCTTCCTTCATTTTACTTCCCCCTCTGTTTTCGAAAGGCAGTTTAGCCAAGCTTAACACAAGAATATCCGTTTAGAAAAAAGATATTCTCACAATCTCTTTTTCTTTTTTAAAGATTTTATTTTTTTCCTTTTTCTCCCCAAAGCCCCCCAGTACATAGTTGTATATTCTTCATTGTGGGTCCTTCTAGTTGTGGCATGTGGGACGCTGCCCCAGCGTGGCCTGATGAGCAGTGCCATGTCCGCGCCCAGGATTCGAACCAATGAAACACTGGGCCGCCTGCAGCGGAGCGCGCGAACCCAACCACTCGGCCACGGGGCCAGCCCCTCTCACATTCTCTTGATGGTTTCCAGGGTTGTGTCATTACTGAGCTTCATCGTCCCCGAATGAGCAAAACACTGTCCAGTCTTCATTACAATTTTGTAATAAATGTGCACTTTAAAAAATGTTTTTTGGACATCATATAAATAAAAGTATATATGTATGTATGAATATGTACTTATTACATATATGACATCTATTTTGGATGTTTACCCTGCTGTACCTCATTTTTAGGAGGTATGCATGGATGCAATATATGGAAATGGGACATTCTGGAACTGCTGGTCAGGCAACTTTGTTGTCCTGTGCCCTAAAGGGCTAGATTTTTAGCAGCCAAGGACATCCACACCCAAGTGAATATGATGGGACTTAAAGAAGTGAACTAAGGGGCCAGCCCCATGGTCGAGTGGTTAAGTTCACGGGCTTCAGTGGCCTGGGGTTCACCTGTTTGGATCCTGGGTGTGGACCTATGCACTGCTCATCAAGCCATGCTGTGGTGGCGTCCCACATAGAAGAACTAGAATGACCTACAACTAGGATATACAACTATGTACTGGGGCTTTGGGGAGAAAAAAAAAAGAAGAATATTGGCAACACGTGTTAACTCAGGCCAATCTTCCTCAACAAAAAACATACCTCAAATTTAAAAAACTTTAAAAAAAACGTTTTTTTAAAAAGTGAACTGAGACAAATCATGTTGGCTGTTTGAACAGCAATGTTTTCATAGGAAGAGAAAAAAGATCAATCTTGTATCTTCTGACCACATAAAGACTTCTTCTCTTTGTAATAAAGTAGAAAAACTCTCCTCAAAAAAAAATCTTCAAACTTACTCAGTTGAATTTTGTCTCTGAACACTCTCTGTACAATTTTTCTTATGACCTCCTGTTGGTGTCACTCATTTTGGTTTATTTTTGTATTGACTTTATTCATTCATCCAACTAACTGTATTGGGTACATATTAGGGATACACAGTGAACAAGACAAAGCCTCTGCCTCATTAAGCTTATCATCCAGTCAAGGAGACAGAAAATAAGCAAAGAAAGCCAGAATGAATAAAATAATTACAAATCCTGTGAGAACAAAGAGGATGTTAAGATCGTGAGCAAGGACAATGGGGGAGCATCTTCCTTAGAAAGAGTGGTAGTCATGGAAGGAGCAGTTGAAGACACGAAATTTAAGTTGGCGACAGTAGTTGAGAAGGAGACAGTTATGTGAGGAGCAGGGGATCACATGCATGCGGATAAAGACAGGAAGGCTGGTTAGGAGACTACTGCAGGAAGTGACAACAGTGTGGGTAGAGTGGAGACACTAGAGGTTGAGGGAAGGGAAGAGATTCATGCTGTTTCTGGAGGTATGACCGGCGGGACTTGGTCATGAATCAACTGGGAGCCCATGGACAGTGAAGTTTCACGAAGG